>NW_021130561.1:293191-893191 GCF_004193835.3 Ostrinia furnacalis
TAAAGCCAGGTCCGTGAGCACGTAGAATTTTGTCCAATGACCCCAAGCTACCCATCCTTATCGCTCGCGCGTAATTATATTTCTGTCGCGACTGTGCGACGGGCGCCCGCAGTGAGTGTGCGAGCGCAACAGCAACATAATTACGCGCGAGCGATAAGGATGGGTAGCTTGGGGTCATTGGATAAAATTCTACGTGCTCACGGACCAGGCTTTATCTAGGGTTATTTTTCTAAAATTGCAGGTCTCCAGCCGCTACCTAGCACAGCTCCTCGACAGTCACCCAGAGCACCCATTCACAAAGGAATACAACGCCAAGAGCAACGAGTTCAAGCGGCTCGCCGCCCAGTATCAGCCTTCTGTGGCAAGTTGAACCTTGACGCAAGGCAAGAGAGTTTATTATACTGTATCACTTATATCATGAGTTAAAGATTTATGCATTATGGTAAATGATATTTTATTTAGGATCCTTATCAAAGTTGACCTTAGCTTGGACTGTATAATGGGACAGAGAGCATGTTATATTTGGTAGTCCTCTATCGTTTATCCTAAAAGTGGGAAGTGGGAATTTGGAATTTTAGACATATTCTCGATATCGATAGTTATATTATCTCCTCTCCTACCCCAAATGTTGCATGTTGAATGAATCTAAAATACACAGTACTTGTATGTCGGTATAAATATAATTTGCTATAATATTAATAGAGTAGTATGGTGGGTCTCGAAGTCAGCAGGAAGAAGACAAAAAATACAGTATAAAGGACTTAACAACGCGTCTTACTGGCGTAAAAGCGCGAGCTCAGTGCCGTGACAAAAATATGCTTTCTCAATTCACAGAAATCCTAAAGAGGTCTCAATGACTTGAAAACCAGTTATGGTGCGTTTCGTATACGTGGTGTACCATTTTAACTTATATCTACAGCCTTGGCCAAAAGTATTGAGCACCCCCTAAATACTGCTTATACGTGATAACTATAAAAGATACTCAAAGATATTTGATAAAAACCTTTCTTTGACAGGTTTTGAAACATAAACTCACGGCACAACGTGCAATAAAACACGTTTCGAGATGTTTAGCTATGACACTGTAGTATTGTTAGTCTTTGAAAAATCATAAAAAATCTTCTTCCGACCTCGCTGCTGAGTTATCAGCTGAAATTAATACGCCGATTTCTGCAAGAACAACTCGCAGAAGACTCCAAGAAGCTGGGCTTAAGGGCTATACAGCCAGAAAGAAGCCATGGCTTTCTGTAAAGACCAAAACAGCTCGTTACGAGTAGGCTTTAAAATACCAAACTTTTACCGAGGAAGATTAGAAAAATATTGTGTGGTCAGATGAATCAAACTTTGAGGTAAGTTAGCCAATATCATGTATTAACAATACGCGACAATAATATTATAAAACTATATTTGTAAAAATAAATATTGGACCGAAAAACACTTAACAAAATTTCGTTACTTTACGATTGTTGGCACACCTGGTGTGACATTTGTCCGTCGTCGAGTAGACGAAGAATTTACCCCGGAGTGTAAGGTACCTACCGTCAAACATGGCGGCGGCAGTGTGATGGTCTGGGGGTGCATGAGCGCCGCAGGAGTTGGGAAAATGTTTGTGTGTAAAGGACGCATGGACTCTACAAAGTACATAAACGTTCTTGAATCCGCACTTCTGCCCTCGTTTACAACACTTTTTGGTGACACCAACATGGATAGCGTCAAATTCCAGCAGGATAACGCACCTTGTCACTAACGATGGCTTGGTTTAGTGACAATAACATCGAGCTGCTTGAATGGTCTGCCCAGTCACCAGACCTGAACCCCTTCGAGCATTTGTGGGGTCTATTGAAGGACAAGGTCCGGCGCCATTGAATAAAAACAAAAGAAGACCTAAAACGTCGCTTGCGGGAAGAGTGGAACGCTTTAACATGTGACGATTGTAATAAATTAGTACAATCTTTACCAAAAATAACTTCTGCAGTAATTAAGGCAAAGGGTGGTCCAACAAAGTATTATTTTTTTGTTGTTAATAAACAATATAAAACTGTTAAAAACTGTTTTGATTCAGACACATGTATAATTCCTTCAAAATTAATAAATATCATGGGTGCTCAATACTTTTGGCCAAGGCTGTAGAGGGTGAAGAATAGGTGATACTGCGATTCAAGGTACACACAACGCCATCTCTTGACATTTTTAGGAACTAATCATCAATACTTTATATAAGAATCAGGAAACAATAAAATCTACCACGATGAAAGTACGTACAGCGCCATCTGTTGTTGTCTTATAGAACTCTATTTGTAAAGTCTGGTGTGTTACAATACTTACAATGGGGCAATTAACGAGACCAATAAATAGACATACTTCTGTGAGCAGTTTAAACCGATTCTCCCAGGTCCTAGAGAGCGCAATTAAAGAAATATGACGTCACTAATTCGAAGTAAATCTAGTAGTAACTAACCGTTCATTGTCTACATAATCGTGTTTTTACCACGTGGTCTTTTATAGAAGGTGTGCCTTAAAATTATTGCCAATAATGTCAAGTTTAAAATCAAAAACAACATTGTGGTGGGGTGGTTTATTGTCAGTAGAAGTTGTAGTCCTCCGAGTCGTCAGCCCCTGGCTCCTCGGGCTCGTCGTCCGCGTCGCCGGGCCGCGTGGTATTGGCCAGGATATAGAATTCGCGAAGCTTCTCGTCCATTGCTGTCATGTCCTGGAATTATTTTATATCGTCAGTTGGCGCCTCTGTAATGTCACTGTCACTTGCTAGTAGTGCCAACTGGTGAGGGCTGAAGCGCTAGGATAACTCGCATTTGCAGTCACTAGGATGGCGCCACTGTAGTTAGGTTCTCCTGTCAGTCGCCAGTAGTGCTAATGGAGAAGTTTCTATTTTTTTTCTATTAATATAACTTGAAAATATAAGTAAAACCAATAATATTGGTGAAAGAATCATGAAAACATCTCTACAAATAAAGATGTTACAGGGCCCTAAAGATGCGCATAACAAATATTTCGCCCCATTTGAACGATGTCTTCACGCCATTAATTTGGAGTACAAACAGTGAATCACCCCTGGTCCAGTGCTGTTGACAGATCCATTTTTTTTTCAACATTACGAAACTTCTCCATTGTTATGTAAAAACGATAGCTCTCATTGTGCACAAAGGCTATGACCCTAAAACCCCATCGTTAGAAAAACCAATGTATCTATTTTCATAACTATTTTGAAAAGTTTATGCTATAAATAATTTGTCAAATTACCTGTGTCAGTCCTAATGGCAGTTCCGGTGGTTCAGTCTCTCCCTTCACAAGGGACCAGTCGGTGGTAGCGTCAGTGCGGAAAAGGTCGCCCGTTTGACCTGCACAATCAAAATGATTTTGATAACAAATTGTAGTAAGTCTTCGTCAAGCCAGCTTATCTTGTTACGTGAAGTCACTTCACACGTTAACCTCACGCAGCGTTCCATAGACATACAGTAAGGCACTGTAATATGACGTCACGCTCAGTTTCACAAAATCATTGGGGAGGCAGTTCATCAGTAAACTGCGGACGAATGTGGCTCCGTTTCAAATACAATACAAATACAAATATTTTATTTATGCAAACACACCGTTTACGCATACACCTTCAAATACAATTGGTAACAATTAAATCGGTAAACATTATATTGCTTTGTCTGCGGGTCCCACACTAGGAATAACCTGTGTCGTGGGCACCGTCATTGGGCTCCGTCGGGTTTAAGTGGCTAGGCCCTGGCGAAGAGAGTTCTACATAGTGCATTTGTCATCCCCATAGACCAGTGGTTGTGCGCAAAGCATTTCCTAACTTAACAAAAGCAGTTGAGCAGTGGGTGTCTATGGACGGAGGTAATCACTTATCAGGTGATCCGTTTGCTCGGTTGCCTCCTGTCCCATAAAAAAAATGTTTAGCTATGGACGTCCTGGAAATCATGATGATAAAGTAAAGGGTACCTTGCGGTGTGATGACTACCGTAGCCACCTCCTTGACGAGTGGCGGCGCGGTGTAGGCCTCCAGGTCTTGTTCAGTACTTTTCTCGCGCTCCAAGCGTTCTTGCTTGCGCTGGTGCCGCCAAGCTTTCTGCAGGTTGAAGCGTTCTGGCCTGGAAATGTTTACCAGATTGTCATGAGGCTATAGGAAAACGAGATGTGCAATTGTGCATACACTACAAGTGGCGGCGTAGCATAGGTTGGCACCCGGGGCGGCACTTATAGCCTAAGGCACCCCAGAATGACACCCCCCCCTGTCATGACATCACGACCGTCCTTGCCATGCAGATGCGTCAGTGAGTACTAATCTGCGCGACTTTGTCACCCCCTGATGCTTGGCGGGGCGGACCGCTACTGCTACACCATAATAAAGATCGTGGAAAAGACCATATGAAGAGAATGACGATTGACCTATGTTATAAATCCTAGAAATAGATCTCAGGAGCATGTGGAACGTGGATCCAAGTAAACTGGACTTACTTTACTATAAAACGAGTGTATTGTAATATGAATCCCCGTTTATCCTTAATTTTAACTCTTTCTATAACTCTAACCAGTAAGCCTAAAATTTTAATGTGCGCCGCGATAATTGGTTATCACGCTATTTTATCGATTTTGCCCATACATTTTGACGTCGATAAAAGTTATCACGGCGCGCTTACTAGGCTTACAGGTCGAAATTACACAGAAACTGCAATAGACCTTCATCATCATCATGTCAGCCATTGGACGTCCACTGCTGAACATAGGCCTCCCCTAATGCTTTCCACGTTGATCGATTGGTAGCGGCCTGCGTCCAGCGTTTCCCTGCTACCTTTACGATGTCGTCTATCCACCTTGTAAGTGGACGTCCCACGCTGCGCCTTCCGGCCTTAGACCATAGACCTTATCTGCGCTATTTTCAAATCTGAAGTACTTTGTAGATAAATCATACTAACTGTTCTCCATCTTTGTAAACCTTCCCCTCTAAGTTCCTGATGTCATGCCGTACATCAGCGAGCAGTAACAGCATCAGATCCAAGGAACCTTGAGGGCCCCGAGCCCCTCGCGGGCCCCGGGGCCCGGCGTCGCCTTTGGGGCCCTCCATGCCTGGCGCTCCAGCGGGACCCTGAAATAAACATTAATTGCATAATTTGCTCACAGAACTTAAATCGCTTGATTTAATTTATACACAGCAATCAAAACAAATTCTATGGCTGGATTGCACCATCTTACTTTAACTTTGACAAACGTCAAAAATCTGTCAAACTCCATACAAAAACACCGGTTATCGTCTTAATAACGGTCAAAGCTAGGTGGTGCAACTCAGCCTATGATACCCATTTTTGAGTTGCTTTTGTAATATTTTTTAGCATAGGCTAATTTTTATTTAAAGTCATTAGCAGATTTTATTTTCTGACAGCTCTGATCAGCTGCATCACTATACATGGAGTATCTATAAATTTTGTAACAAGTCTCTCTTTTCTTCAAATTAAAAATCAATGGGTATTGGAATACGTTTTCGTCTTTCTTATTCATATTTACCAACCCTCGGACCTCTTTCACAGCGGCAGTATCCTCCTTCAAGCGGCGCAGTAGCGTCCAGCACTCTGTACGTCATTGTTCCCTCTGCAAATCTATCACCATCTGGAAGGTGCATTTCACATTCATCTTCATTTCAGCTACAGGACGTCCACAGCACCCCCCCCCTCCCCCCAATTTCATATCTAATATTCAGTAATGATAAAAAATATGCTGTATGTACCAGTTATTTTACGAACCGCGAGCTAAAATACATACAACACCATCTGTTGGTGGCGTTTGTAACTGTTTGCTCGTTCAACAAGAAAGAGCAATGTTAAGAGTATGGTTTTCATAGTATCAGATGATTATGATTTGTCGGCCGTTTGGTGTAGTGGTTCAGAACGGACTACTACGCCGAGAGGTCCCGGGTTCGATTCCCGGCCGGGCAGAAATTGAAATGGTGAATTTTAATTTCTGTGACGGGTCTGGGTGTTACTATGTATAATATGTATGTATTTAAAAAAAAAGTATATAAGTACTATATCCGTTAAGCTAGCACCCATAACACAAGCATTAAGTTGCTTACTTTGGGGCTAGCTGGCGCTGTGTGAAAAGTGTCCAAAGATTTATTTATTATTATTTATATTTATAAAAAAAAAATTAGCATGTTATCAAATGATTAGCCACTCTTGTAGCGGAATTTTGGGCTGACACTGTATAGGTTTGTTGTCGACACGACTAGAAGAAGGTTTTCCAGTGTCATCATTCTGAAAATTTGGTTGCCAATTACTAGCACTCGTTTTTTCTCGTAGAGTGCAAATTATTTTTAATGATGAAATATGCATCGTGCAGCTGAATTACCCACCTTCCTTCAACATAGGGTGTTCCATAATCTTCTTCAAAGCCTCCTCGGTTGTGCGGAGCTGGTCGCTCAGCTGCTTCACCCTCCTGGAGAGCCAGGACACCGTGTCGCACGGGGCGTAGCACCTGGATGAGGCTCGGATCAGGGGCAGTGGCTCCTGAGAAAGATGAAGCAAATGAAGTTACAAGAAATGATAGTCGAAATAGGCTGCAAAAAACTGATGAAAAATCCAGATGGAATGAAAGTCTCTGGATATGTCCTACACGTGGTGAGTCTAAAATGTATTTTTACAAGACTGGTCATTTTTGTTAACATAATAATTGTTGTCTTTAGTTGCTTATCAAGGTGTTACTTTATTGAGGGGTCGAATAGATTCGGATCTCAGAATATAGGGTCAGTTCTGGTACTCTTCTTTGGGGAAGGCTAATGTTAATACATTATTACTGAAAGAGTAAACTTACTGGTTAGGGCAGAAAAGTTTTGCGAGTTGCGACTACGGGCCAAATAAGGCGTAGTGTGGACAGGCCTCCTACTAGGTGGACCGATGATCTGGTGAAGGTCGCGGGAAGTACCTGGACGCGGGTAGCACAGGACCGGTAGTTGTGGAAATCCTTGGCAGAGGCCTTTGTCTAGCAGTGGACGTCATTAGGAGGCTATGGGAGGCCTGCTTACGTCCTGCCGTTTTCTGCCCCAACGGCCATCAGCTCTACGAACACTGTCTAAGGCATGTCTCAGATCATAGAAGGGAATAGATATGAAACGGGGGCGTGGTGCGTGACTCCGCGATATGCCCAGAAACGAACATCGCCCGCGAAGCCAAGTTAGTCGCGATTTACATGTTCTCCCTTCTATCTATAGCTTTTATGACCTCAATGAATATTGTAATGACAAGTAAACTACTGTAAAATTGACATGTAAATGAAATGAAATCCAATTAATGTAATAATTTATGACTACTATAATATTATACGTCCGAAATCAATTAATAATTTTAATGACAAGTAAACAACTGTAAAATTGACATGTAAATGATATTAAATCCAATTAATGTAATAATGTATACTACCAAATATTGTACGTCCGAAATGGACAATTCTGTTGATACCTTGACATGCATGTATTATTTTCAACCGACTTCAAAAAAGGAGGAGGTTCTCAATTCGACCCGTATGTTTTTTTTTTCTATGTTTGTTACGCGATAACTCCGCCAATTATGAACCGATTTGAACAAATCTTTTTTCGGCTTATAGGTAATACCTCAAGGGTGGTCCCATTTAAATTTAATAATAGAAAAAACAACCCCCAAGGGTGGAAAATTGGGGATGAACTTTTTTATACGCAATATCTCCGCCGATTATAAATCAATTTGAACGATTATTTTTTGTTGAATAGGTATTATCAAAAGGGTGGTTTCATGCGAATTTGAAGAAAATATTTCACCCCCAAGGGTGGAAAATTGGGGATGAACTTTTTTATACGCAATATTTTTAATTTTTAGTTTTTTTTTGTGTTCACGCATTTGAAGTCGGTTTTATTTTTTTTAAAAGTTAATTATTAACAACCAATGTACTTACACAGAAAAGACAATAAATGATTATCTTATCTATCTATATCTTATCTTATCTATGATCTGAGGGGTAGGTAGACTCACTGGTATAACGATAGGCACGGGCCGCTCGCAGGCGCGTCCGTCCCGCGCGAGTGTGAGCGGAGCGGCGCACGCGCAGTGATGGCCGCCGATGTCGTTGATGCAGCGCTGCTCGCAACCGCCGTTGTCTGTGGCGCACTCGTCTACGTCTGCAATGTTGTTTTTTTTTAATATTGCGAGCTTATTTGAAGACTGGTCATTAATATAAAGAAACATGGAATGGACTTAATCCAACCATGTCAGAGTGTGGGCTATTAGGATTGGGTTTCAGCAGCTGATGTTTTATAAAAACCGAAAACGATTACACAATTTTTGTATGAAAGAGGAGACAGCAACCTAGGGAGGAAATTACCTAGGCCGGCCAAATTTTTGCCTGCCTGATGAAAATGTCCTCAATATTGTATTTGATTCCATTTTATTCAGTGACAATATTATTATGAGTAATCAATACCGAAGATCGTGAATGTAAAACTAAATCTATCCCCACTCAAGATGGAGTTAGTTAATAAACCAACATTTTGACTTAATTTTATCTGGAGCTAATTCCAAGGATCGTAGCTTTATATAAACACTTCAAGCTCAGCTTAAAGCTGTTTATTTTAGGCGAATGCACGAATCGCGGAAGTTTACATAAGGGCGTGCTTAGTGTAGACATGTTGTTTGAAAACATTTCTGGCTACCAAGTAAATTAAAGTAAGTCTTTGAACTTAAGTTCATTTCTTTAGACCAGTAGCAATAAAAATAAAAGACTAGTATGATTGCTAACTCTTCTGTTCAATTGTTTGAGTTAAAACAACTGAGGTCACACATTACCCTGGCAATATGAGCTGCAGAACGTGTCTGTCGCTGCCTAAACACGTGTTTTGTATCATCATCATCTCAGCCATAGGACGTCCACTGCTAAACATAGGCCTCCCCCAATGCTTTCCATGTTGCCCGGTTGGTAGCGGTCTTTTGTATGGGGGTCTCGAAAGACGACAGCTAGCTAACAAACAGCGCAAGATTTCATAAATATTCCTATTAAATCCTCCGCTTCCCTTTGATACCTTTTGGACACGGTGCGACGTCCACCCACAAGGTGGACCCACGACCTGATAAAAGCAGGAGGCGCTGGATGCAGGCCGCTACCAACCGTGCGATGTGGAAGTCATTGGGGGAGGCCTATGTTCAGCAGTGGACGTCCTGTGGCTGAAACGATGGACACGGTGCCCTAAAAAGACCAGTAACATACCAACGCAGTAAGGCTGCTGCTTCTTCAAGTAGTTGGCCTCGTGGAACTGGAAGCCTTTGTGGCAGGAGCACCATAGCCGCTCGCCGCGCACCTCGCACGCCTGCTCGCACAGACGGAGGCTGCATGGGTCCATCGAATTGGGGATGCATCTGAAATATGGCAACAGCATCATCATCATAATCAGCCCTTCTCGTACAGGCGCAGGCTGCAAGGATCCATCGAATTGGGGATGCATCTGAAATATGGTAACACCACCATGATCAGCCCTGCTCGCATAGACGGAGGCTGCATGGATCCATCGAATTGGGGATGCATCTGGAATATGGCAACACCAGCACCACCATAATCAGCCCTGCTCGTATAGGCGCAGGCTGCAAGGATCCATCAAGTTGGGGATGCATCTGGAATATGGCAACACCTTCATCATCATAATCAGCCCTGCTCGCATAGACGGAGGCTGCATGGATCCATCGAATTGGGGATGCATCTGGAATATGGCAACACCATCATCATCATGATGCTGCAAGGATCCATCATCCATCGACTTGGGGACAAGTACATCTGGGATATACGGCAACACCGTCATCATCATCGTAATCAACCTCGCACAGTTGCTCAAGCTTCAATTAACGGACTTGGGTGGGGATCAGAGGAAATTGGAAATTTGGCCTACACTCCCGAGTTCCCACGCTGGCGGGTTCGGGAGATGATATTAACACTTGGAGGTAATACCAGGTGGGGGTGTCACTCTGGAAAGGTATTTTTTCCGCTATCAGGAGGTGTTTGACTAGGAAAGTATAAGTTGTCGCTCGACTCGCGAGATTGGCGACCCTACTTTCCATGTATTTATTCTGAGTTTGTTCCGGCGTTTCTTCTCAGCACTTGCCATATGTTTGTCTCGAAGCGCTGGTAGGGCCCAAAAGATAAGGAGACATGTAAAGTGCCCCATAAGGGCTACCTTTTTCTTTTTTTATTATTTTCTATTGACGTTCATAAGTGCCACTTGTGGTCTAAACTGAATAAATATTTTTGATTTTGATTTTGATTTTGATTTTGATTTTGATTTTGATTTTTGTGACCCCACCGTATCTTAAGAAACCGATAGAAAGATACGGCACGTTGTAACTTGTAGGTGAATTACATCGTTACTATATATTACTAGCTGACCCGGCGAACTTCGTACCGCCTTAGCGTAGAGATTTTCTTAATATTTTTTTCCGTAAGAACCATCCTTGGACTTCCACAAACATTTAAAAAAAAGAATTATCGAAATCGGTTCAGCCGTTCACACGTGATGCCGTGACAACGCGAAACGGGTTTCATTTTTATATATATAGAAGATTATTTAGCAAAGATATCAAAATTGCTGATGCAGATGTGAACATTGGATTTTGATTCAAATTCAAAGACAAATAAGCTGAATTCATTCAAGGGAATCGCTAAATACGCAGCATACAGCCATCTTCGGCTGAATTATAGGAGTCTAAAAGTAATATCACCTTATTCAAAGGAGCATTTTAATTCACGTGTATTAAGTAGAGTCTGTTCCATTACGTTTAGATAGGGGGACACACAAATGATAAATGTCTGGAACTATTAACCACACTTACCTCCCGGAAACGTATCTGTGTGTGTCACAGCACCGCAGTCTGATGCAGGGGACTTCGGCCCCGTTCAGTTGACAGGTGTCTCTAGTGCGCAGGACCTGGTCTGTAGGGCACACGCTCCGGTAGTCCAGCCTGCAATGTAATAAGCATGTTAACGATAGGGCTCTAAGGCTTATAATTGCGTCTCCAAATGTTCACTTTTGTCCGCAACTTTTCCCGCTGTCATTCACAGGGCTATGCTCGGTGTTTCTTTACGAGATCTAATCAGAAATGAGGAGATCCGTAAACGAACTAAAGTAACTGACATAGCCCGACGGATTAGCAAGCTGAAGTGGCAATAGGCAGGTCGCAGGGCACATAGTACACAGAACTGACGGCCGATGGTGCAGCAAGGTTCTGGAGTGGAGGCCACGTACCGTAAAACGCAGCGTGAGACGTCCACCCACAAAGTGGACCGACGACCTGATAAAGTTTGCAGGAAGGCGCTGAATGCAGGCCTATTTATTTGTAATCTACCACTTTATATTTTTACTGTCCAATTACTTTAATGTATCAATATTGATTGTTAGCGTACCTATGAGTACGTACTTACTACCTTTATTGACATAGGAATCTAGGAAGTTTCCACGAGTCGTTTGAACATGTCTCCTCATTTTCTATATTTACGATACCTAGTAAATTAAAATAAATTATAGTCGTCTCTTTTAATTAGCTAGGCGTAATTAAGTTTACGCAATCTTATACTCCGCAAACTTCAGGGAACTTTTATGTTATCAGACGCCACATCGTATATTTTGATAAGTGACATCTGACCTACTTAATTATAACATGTAGTAGCATATTATCATGGTTTCAAAATAAAGATTTAACTTCAATGAGGTTCAAGATCACCAATTAGCTGAGGTTCTGGCCATTTAAGTAGTTAGTAGAACTAGCGGCCGACCGCGACTTCATACGCGGACCCCTTAAGGGTTGAATTTTGCAAATTTTATATTATAGAAGATCAGGAATCGAATCTCCGAGAATAAGCATTGTCGGACAAGGGTATTTTTAGGGAGGGCTGGCTCCTGCCTGACATGTAACGATACGCGATTGGTATCATAGCTCATGAGTGAGTACCTACCATCAACTGTCATTTTTGAATCAGTAGTTTAAAATCCTTGGGGCACCAGAACATTCTGGGGTATATTAACCCCGGCGATAACTTAGAAATTCGCTCTATCCTACTCCATCATCGCTTACTCATACAGACCTTCCAATAGAAATAGAAAATAATTTATTTGCTTAAAAAGTAGTAACAAAGGATGAAAACATGAACAACATTATAATCGCACTTTTAGTCCTTTCATCAGACATGCTTCAGTTCGCTTGACTGATGTTTTTCTAAGACCATCATCATCAACATTTTCAGCCATAAGACGTCCACTGCTGAACATAGGCCTACCCAATGATTTCCACAATGGCCGGTTGGTGGCGGCCTGCATCTACCTTTATGAGGACGTCGCTCCACCTTGTGGGTGGACGTCCTACGCTGCGCTTTCCGATACGAGGCCTCCTCTCCAGAACCATGCTGCCCATCGGCCGCGCCCTTCCCATTGCCACTTCAGCTTGCTAATCTGTTGGGCTATGTCTGCAATTTTCTAAGACAGTTTTTCCAAATTAGTTAAGAAACGCCTTGTGCTTTCAGCAAGAACAACGATTACATATGAACACTAGGGCCTATCTTGAAAGAAATCGACTGTCCGCGCGCGATAGTTCACACAAGCACCCGCGATTGTACGGTATGAATGCATTTTGTTCTCAGTAATCGAGCTGTCATTGACCTTTGCACTTATTTTTGTGTCGTTCGATAAAGTTGATAGGAAGTTCTTGTTTGGTTGTAGAAATTGTAATTTAATTGCGCAATTATTATCATGACTGAGCCTGACCCTGTGCCTCAAAGGCTAAAAAGCCGAAGCAATTTCGTAAAAAGTGTGTCCCCTCTCCTTCATGACGATCGGTCAAAAGAGAGATGCAGGTTATGGCGCGAGAGAGCTGATCTCCCCTGCCCTTTTGTCCCTATGTCTGAGAGTCCTCCACCTGGACATGAGCTCCCCTGGCTTAGTTGGCCGTAGTAAGGACAATCTGGTCAGG
This sequence comes from Ostrinia furnacalis, assembly GCF_004193835.3. Classification (NCBI taxonomy): domain Eukaryota; kingdom Metazoa; phylum Arthropoda; class Insecta; order Lepidoptera; family Crambidae; genus Ostrinia; species Ostrinia furnacalis. The sequence continues at coordinate 306,181 of NW_021130561.1, forward strand.
TGGGGATTCTTGGATGGCTTAAACACGGAGTGCAGGTGCGGTTTTGTTCCCCAGTCGATAAAGCACCTGATGTCGTCCCCTGAGTGCCCAAGCAACTGCACTCAGCCTCAGGAGGATTTGATGAGTGCTGCTGACTACGCCACTCTTGTGGCGGAGTATTGGGCTTACACTGTGTAGGTTTGTTGTCGACACGAAAATAAGAAGATCATGATTGAGGGACGAGGGTGTAGCAAAGCAATCATTATTTATCGAATCAAAGACCACACTTCCACTTGCATAATAAGCTGATTTGTAGGCATAGATCGTACGAGGAACCCTCATTGATATTTTAAGAATAAAAAATCTTAGTTTACTTATTCTTTAAATATCGAAAAGCTTTATCTAGAGCCAGCAAGAACAACACTACGAAGGAAACATTTATTATTATTGATATTGTTTATTTTACCGTACCCTTGTAAATATAGTAAACGTCTTGGATTAATAAATAATTAAGATGCACATTAATTTTGTAATAAATTAGTGTAATTTTACTGCTTGGCATATGCACGGGACAGGATACAGCTTTCTGGACCAAAATATCCGCGTTGCTAAGCTTTTGATGTATTTGATTAGCTACAGTCAAGATTGGTCATCTTTAATAGAGATGATCATATTAAAATTAACGTTAAATTAAATTAAAACTGCTGGGTTATATCTATCGATTTTCTTTCAAAAATATTTATCTTCTAATTAGATTTTCAACTCTCATACAAAAACGCATAACTTAAAGAATTCCTGTTCCATTAGTGCAAATGGTATGCGTAATGCGAAAGATTCAACTGCTTTAAAAATTAGTAGGATCTTAGTAAGAAACCGATTGATAGTGATTCATCGTCCTTGGCCACATTTCTACGAAGTCAGAGTTGAGTGATAGCCGATAAACTAACATTCGATCGCCACTATACCAACTATACTGACCTATATGAGTAACATATCGTTTACTATTGAAATAGCATATCGTTTGCTATGGAAACAGCAGCGATAGATAGTGAAGTAAGTTTTTTATTTTCAAATCATCGATGTAATATAGTTTATCTTTATTTCATTAACGAAGATCCCGTTTGAAATGTAATAACATTTGCATTATTTATGACTCACAAACAAATGCCTGTGTTTCTAACAATTCACACAGTATTTGTCCCGGGACTCAAAGGAGCGATGTAGGACGTAAATGGTACTGTATAACTTCTAATCTGCCTTGAAGTTTTTTCAAATTCTTCCTATTGATGGTAGGATTGACTTTTACATACTATTGATTAGTTACACTTACATAGAGGTTAAACTATAGGCTTTGATCAACTACATTGTATCTATGCAATTTATGTATTTATAAGCTGTTTGTTTTCCGAATAAAATAAAATTAGTAACTAAAATAAAATAAGAAAATTTTTCTTCCACCATTATTGCAAGTAATTATTACGATACCACAGTTAATTATCCCATGGAATATGCACACTCTTATTATCTTCAACGTAAAAAAATATCACGAACACATTTTTTATCTGATTAAAAAAGCACTGCACACCCACTCACACATCAATCGCCTCTTCGTACTCCTCGGGGTGGTACCCTGGGGCGGCTAGTGTACCTAGGGCGGCTAGTGCACCTAGGGCGGCGTGCGCTAGGGCGGCGCCCACCAAGAGGCAGGCCACGGGGCCGGGCGGCGCACGCATCGCGACTGAGCGCTGCGCCCGCGCAACTGTGCTTTGACAGCGCATTGTAATACAGGGTGTGTTTCTTTTACCAATACAACATAGAGTTCATCATGCTTGCATAAGTAAAGAGTCTTTTATTATTTTAGAAGTAGATGGCTGTTGCACGTTAAAAACTTAAAATGTGTTAATTATGGCGATTCTTTCAGCATAGGTTTACTTTTGATTATCAATTATTAATCTGCACGTTCCTGTATCTTGAAAATAAGAAATGCCGTTCTTTGCATGAGATTAATTTGAAATAGAATAGGTAGGTAAATGGGTAACTATAAACATGAATCTGACATGGTGGAAAAAATATGAAATTCACCGATTCAGCAAGTCTACTCAATAGATCAAGATAATTATATCTACCGTGATTTAAAAACACCATGGTTTTACAGGAGTGAGAAAAGATTGGAGCTGGAAGAGAATTCCTATGAATTTCGAATAGGCAAAGAAGTCAAAGTAAATAATTGCATTAAAGGTTCTTTAAGAAATCACAAAATTAACAACAGTATTAAAATCTATTTCTTCGAACAGCCTGTATATCGTCGAACGAATCCGCTGCCCAGCTGCATCCTAACCAGTGCGTAATGCAGCTAGTATTAATTAAGTAGCCAGTGCAAGTGCACAAACGCATCTGATTCAACAGGCGTACTGGTGGTGCCTCGTTAATATTTATTAGTAAGGAATGCCTTTGTTTGTTAGTGAGATTTATTGTGTAGATAAATAGATAACAGCCATTTAAATGCTCTGGGTCATAGGAGACTTTATTTTATTAGTAACATTGGCTATTCTTATGGAAAAATACTTGGGAAATGGAAATATTTTACGTCTTATTGTGTTTGATCCATAACGTTTTTTGTTTGTGACTTTTGACTAATTTGCAGGAACACCTTATACCTATATTTACATACATCTCCAATACTTACGAAAAGAAGGTCTAAGCAAAAGAATTTGTACCGCAATCGCAATCCTTATCATCAAGGGATATTTATGCTTTTGTTTATAACGGAAGTAGAAGGCTGTGATAACAAAGATAGCTTACATTAGAAAGAGATAACGGCATTCTGATTGACTAAAAAGGTATAACGTCATGTGCATTTTTAAATATGATTGAAAAAGAGACTGACAAAGGTGACTGAGTTTCTTCCGCCTCTTCTTTTCAGCTTCAGACCTTATGTTGTCCCTAAGTGGTGGTAGGGCAAGCTATTTGGGACGAGCCTTGGAAAGTACCTAAGTAGGTACTGAATAAAATATGTATGTATTTAATATCCCTTCTTGTGGTTTGATTTAGTACTTCATACATTACTCACGCACACGATATTCCCAGTAGACTTGTGGATTCTTATGAATGTTACTCATACTTCTCTAGTGCAGAAAATAGATATCGATAGAGTGTAAATTACCAATGCTAAAATAAAAATAGCCTTCATCCAGTATTGCGTAGGGTAGTCGATATTTTGGACTTCAGGGACGATTCGTTTAACGCACGAGGTGCCCATCTGTTCATATTGTACAGAGACTTCTTTTGTATTTCGGGTTATATTTCTTTTAACCAAAACCAAACTATTGGCCATCTTCTCACCTGATGAATAATAATCAGGCCGAAGGTGGAAATGAGCTTCACTTTGAATCTTCAACCACAGACGAACTGGCTAAATTACCTCTAAGATTTGGTACCAGTACATCATTTTAACTAATATCTTTGAATGCGTCTTGATGGGCTTCAAGAATATCACCCGTAGAGTAGAGCAAAGAGCAGTAGAGCTAGAAAATGTCAGAGTTTAGTTATTTTATTTTATTGCTGTAAAATAACGTCCCCCCCCCCTCTAAAAACTAAACTGTTAGTTTGAAAAATCTGAAAAAAAATCATGATAATATTACTTTTAATGAACTTTCAGGGAAAACTATAGCGGTTAAGATAGATTAGTTAGTTTAAGAGTAATAGTAGTTTTATTCGTGTATTATAAAATTTCATACCTAATAAAAATCCTTAGAAGATAATATGAAAAGTGACTTTAGATGAAGTAGGTAATTGCTTGCTTCTGAAGTATATTGTGGTAACGAAGGACAACTACTTAGTTTTTATTTTTAATTGCTAATATTTTTTATCAAACTTCATGAATCGTGGCCACCTCCGCCCGCTATAACGTCTGTTTACGACTGCGCCCGCGCCGGCACAGTAACACACTCTTGTGCAATGGCGCCTAAAAATAATGGCGGAAGCGCTTGTAGTTTTTACGAGTATGTAGTTGCAGTTTAGAGGTGGTGGCTGTCAGAACTGCCAGATAGATTATCTGATAATTTATGTATACTGTCCAATATGTTTTGCCTAAGAGGCAGCATAGCAATCTAGCTTTATTGGGACATACTAGAGCCCTGAAAAGGATTTACGATTATGTACTATTATACAGGGTGTTTGGCGCATCGTGTGCCAAAATGATTTGGCGGATAGAATGGGTCATTTCCTATATTTTCAGCCCCCATAACACGTTCCATGCCAGGCGGCTACTTTTATATTAATTTTTTTAGTAATTTCATCAAAATACCCAAATCGCATCATTTAATTTCGATTTAAAAAAAAACTACTAGACGTAGCCTCAAAGTAATATTTTGTTTTGACGTGCATTGATGTAGGGTTGCATAAATCTACATTTACTGGCAAACATCATTTAGTTTTTTTTTTAATTCAGCTTTGAAGTTTTCCGAAAAGTTAAAAATGAACTGAACATTTCAGTTTACATAGCTATAATTTTTTTTTTAAAAGAGATTGCGATCTTCGGATTTTATCAAAACTTCTCTAGTCTATCCCCATTCAAACGGTATACTAATCTTGTTTAAATAATAACAACAACTTCACAAATTCCTTAAATTAGTGCATTGACTCTACTCAGACTGATTTGCGAAATTTGTGTTTATAGCCCCTTTTTGTGTAAATTATGTGAATAGCACGTTAAATACCTACAGGTAAAAAATATTTATCTTATGCAATGTAAAAACCTTTTCCCTATCGTTTTTCAATGTGGATTTCTTGAAATTAAAGACGAAAATAATTATTTTGATCGTTTATTATTACAAATTTTGTTGATGTACGCCTCGGCAACGTATACACTCACGACATCTTCTTCTAATTTCGACTGTGGTCGTATGCAGGCTTATTTCTCTTTTTTTTATTACTACAAAGGCGTTTTCTATTCGTGGATTGGAAGAGATGGCCCTATACCACTGTATATGCCTGTACGTTCCCCAGACCTAACTCCGTTAGATTTTTACGTCTGGGAACGAGCTAAAGAACTGGTGTACTTAATGGAAGTTCAAACAATAGAAGAACTACAACAGCAGTGGACGTCATTTGGCTGAAACGAACGAACGAACGAACTATTATATGTAGACTTTAAGTTTATGACGATTTGGCCAGAAGAAGCTTAAGCTCCAATTATTGAATTAGTATCTCGATCCAGACAGAAGAAATCCTGGATTCTAGGTCTTTTCCTTGTTTCAGTACAACCATAGTTAGGATTAATGAGTTACAATATTGCTTGACTTTGCCGATTTCGGTCGTGTAAATGGTAAAATTGAACAAAACATCAGACAAAGTATTTTGTTCTATTCAAAAAAAAAATTCAAAAAATTTAAAATTATTTATTTATCGATAAAAGTCTTAACAATGATATTGTGAGTCTCATCCTTTTAAGTTTGTAAAACTTGTGTTAGAATGAGACTGCTCTTCTGTATGACAACTTGGGCCGGGTTACACCATCTCACCCCAAACCCTGACAGACGCCAAAAATCTCTCAAACTCCATATAAAAACACGGTCATCGCCATAGTCTATTACAAGATTCTAGTGTTTACCTTTATGTTAGTGTCCTTATTTACCAATATTTACCAATTTAACAAAAAAGTGTTAAAATCAGGGAAAATGTATGAGTTAATTAAACAGAAAGTGAAGTAGGCCGCAGTGTTGCAAGTTCATTGATTAATAATATTAATATACTCCACTTTATCATATTACAGTTTCCGTTAGATAATGAAAATATTTCTCCTCGAATTTGAACCATGTCTCCTTGATAAAAGATTCGATTTCGAATACGGCTCTAGTTCAGCAAGTTTTGTACTGGATGACGTCAAAGCTCGCAATAATTCGTATGCGATAATTATTCTTTGAAATCAAAGTACGTAAAATAATACAAGAGTGAAAGCAAAGTTCTATTTAGTTTATTAGAGAGGATCTTCCTCAAATTCCAATTTAAATTTATTTATTTGTTAAAACCTTCTGCAGTTGAGACTGACCTGGTGATGACGATGATTATAGGACAGACACAGAACTTATGACTGACGAGGTATTTAGTATTGGGCTTCGTTCAGATTATGCACATATAAAGACTTTACATAGTAGCCTACTGCGTCACCAAAATACCAAAACTGTGTCTTGTTTTAAAGTAACTGACGAATTTTTAATCGTTACCTACAACCAATCGATATCTAACAAGGTAAAATAAATACCTAATTTATTCATCGGTTTGAACCAAGCTCGAAACAGCTCCAAAAATAAAATGTTTCTCACATTTACACCAATGGAAGTCTCTACAAAGGCACAAAAACTTAATATTAAGGTAGGTATTACTTTCCGTTTATTCTTTTTAAATTAGTACGAGCAGTGATCGACTGAGTGAACATGAAAAACAGATTTTATTTTTAAAATAAGCATGGGTCGTTGACCTATTCTACTGTCGCATCAATTATTATAATTGTCGAGAGAGTAAATTAATTTGTTGTTAAGTTTACTATCATACTTTTCCAAATGCAACATTTTGTTCAAAGTGTCTCCGAAATATCTCCACCATTCACAAATGCTAACATGTGTTACAAAAAGTTTACATGTAGCTATGAACGTACATAAATATTTGCGTGTAAGAGCCACAATCGTCAAATAAATGTTCTACGGATCAAATTCAGAAAATTCTATCTCTCATATGAATAAAGCTCTTCTTTTCCCCACTGGGTATTATTCCAGAATCATAATGTAATTAAAATTCGCCGAAGTCACAGGTAAAAGCTTGTTAATCTTGAATATTAACAAGCAAAAGTTTTTGCAGTTACCAGACAGGTGACATGATTACTAACGCTATTTAAATATTCCATTATTTAATGTTTTTACATTTGCGAAGGTCGAATTTAATTTGAAAATAACTCGAATTGCTTACGCTAATTTAGGTACAGAGCCGTTTAAGTCCAATGTAACTGAAAATTAATCTTGTTCCGATAGAAAATTGGAAATGAATGAAAATGGCGCGCGAACGTAGCGGCATCTTCAGTCGGGTGACACGCCGGCTGTGAAAAACACGTCCCCTAGACTGGAGGAAAGTCTAGATGAAAAGTTAGACCGAAAACAATTTTGATTTTTTACAAAGATGTTATTTTACCTAATTTGTCTAGTTAATTTTAATGCCGCGCTAACATTTTCTTCATTCGAATCTAACGCTTGGGTACCAGGAAAGCATAAGTACCACGGAGTGCACGATGGGATGGAACACACCAAGCAGTTCGTCAACGAGTGGACGGTGGTCGTGGATGGGGACGAGGATGTGGCTCAGCTGGTTGCTCTGGAACTTGGATACATTTATGGTGGCCGGGTAAGTAATTTTCTTTTGCACCTAATTAATGTGAATAGGGGATGCAGTGGTTGAGGGTTGGGGTTGCTGCAGGACCTAGATTCTAGTATTATTTTTAGTCCTTTAGAAGCAGTTGTTGATCTTTGCTTTGTTCCAAATGATTATTTATGGAATCAGACTTTGATAAATTACCTATTTTTTGCTAGGTACTAAACTCCCAAAAAGTATAATAATTAATTTATAAATGTCCAAATAATATTTAAACCCGCATAGTGAAAAGACATTTGATAGATAAATAAAGTTTTTTAGTTATTTCAAATAACAGATTCCGGTATTAAGGGTACATTCTTTATAATAAAGGTTCATAATTAAATTTAAGAATGTATAAGTATTGTTAGTAGGTAGGTACCTAACTATTTATAGCCTTAGGGATTTGCATAAACCAGTCAAGAATTTTTCAAGATCTCAACACAACAAACTGAAGCTCGACCGCTACAGCCTATTGCTATGACCTGATTGACCTTTTATTATTAACTGATAATTATGTAAATTCCCCTCAAATACAAGTCTGTATATTTTGATTCAACTTAAGATGACTATTAGCATATTTACTGAAGCATTCGGCATTTTCAGCCGAGTCATTATCATTCATTGAAGACTACGTGTTGTAAAAAGAATAATTAACATAGTATTTTGCATATACACACATGAGTGTTGGTCAAAGACATGTAAATTCATTACCTAACAACAAATTGTGTTTTTACAAAATTTTTAATCCTCTATCTACACAGTTCACTAATATACTTTCAATAGACCATGTTCAAATATTCATACGAGAGTAATAAATAAATTAAAATGTATTAAATACTTTTGTATCGTTTGTCTCCAATAAAACTTTAGTTATTTACGAGTATTGTTAGGGTTATACTAATACTGGAAAATAGAGAAAAGAGCTTTTTAAAAGCCTGCTTGCAAAATAAATGAATGTTTGACAAAAAATATATTTCGGCTGAAAATTACAACACTATTCTGTCCATTAAGGGAACTTCCATTATTGTCTCTTAATACAGTGGTGGGCTTTGGCAAAGTCTCTGTAAGACTAATTAAAATATCCTCATTAAATATTTCCTTTTGCCTTGAAGACTTCTTAACTTACAAAATACATATTAAATGGTTTTGACAGGCTAGTAACAGAGCCCAAATTGGTTGTCTCTTTCGTCCTTAGGGACGTTATACTTAGTCAACAAAAAACTTTGACTCAGAGTGACTGCATTTCTTGCGCTGTTTCTTCTCTGCTGAAGGAATGGTAAAGGGTCAAAGTTTCAGAAGTGTTGGGTTATGTAAAAAGTGCTTTTTGAAATCCAACTTACTGATTAACTATCAGTTACACAAAAGTCATGATTTTTTATAAACCACAAAAGCCTCTCGATAGAAGAGTGACTGGAAAAAACAGTGTTTGGTCATGGTCCACCTGCTTAGTTCACCTGGGTGGACCATGGGCACTTTTTCTTGCCGGTTTTTTTAGAAATACAGGCTGTGTAGGTATATTGTACTATCTACTAACATTATCATAGATATATCATAGTTAGGCGATAAGGCTCAATAATAAATCATGGAGTGCCCAAAAACCTAAATTAAGATCAGGTGTAGGAATGCGTGCTTCAGATAACAGCAAATCAAAGCTCTGACGCCGGGCACCTCGAGTGGACTGATAAAAATACAGGGCCGGACTCTACACAGTCTACTTGTGTCTCCCACTTACCATGGGGCACACTAAAAGCATCGTGGCCTCACCGTGGGCCACGGCATATGAAGAGTGGGGTACTATTGCGATGGGCATCGCTGTTGCGACAGGGTGGGACTGCTTAGTTCACTTTTGATGATGTTCATCGTAATAAATGTTTCTTTCTGTCTTTCTAAGTAGAAATTTCATGTAGTAGAGTTTAAATGCCTTTCAGGGCATTTATAGGAATTATGAATGAATGATTTTATTTAAGGACAGAAATTAGAGAGGCTTGTCGAAATTTAAATCTATGGTGAAGTTTGATTCAAGTTTTCGGTTTAATTAATAAATAACAGCTTTACAACCACTGGAAAACGTTAGACGTCTCTATCTGGTTGGCTATTTTCTGTTTATTTCAATACACCTGCGCTGGTCTCATCAACAGCCCTTTACAGTCCACTGCTGGACTATGAGCCTCCTCCACTATAGTGGAGGGTTTTGCCATAATCCCCACGCTTGGCAGGCGGGTTGGAGATCGCAGTTTAAAAGATTGATGTTTTCCAGAGAGCGCTGCTGCCCGTTCTCTGTTTGATGTGTAGTCCCTAAGTCGCCTCTTACGACACCCGCGGGAAGAGTAGGGGTTGGTGACAATGTATTCTACTCTGCCGTCACCACACGGCACTTCGCTGGTCTATTAGTACTTTAATTCAATTGATTCCAAATGTTATGTATTGTAATTTGACGAACAAACATCAATTAATATTTCTTTTAAATCACAACTCCAGAGGCAAAGGCCCTCTGCCCTTGATCCGGCTCTGTCGAAACAAATACGTATTGCCATATTGTGACTGCATTTGACTTATCATCCTAATCTATCTGTCTGATTTCACATTCCCGCATAAAAAGCTGTTGGTAGAGTTCTGCGATTCATTTGCACTATCTAAATTAAATAAAACTATGTAGTTTGTAGTGCATTGTACGTCAACTTTTGATTAATAAAATAAATAGGTATGCAAAACATTTTTTTTGTATAACCGCAAGAAATGCACGATTAGGCACATAAAGCTATAAATGGCTGCTTAATCGTCATATTCAAACTTATGATGTACTTATGTGTGCAACTGTGCATAATGCCGTCATCGGTAAAACGAGATCTTTTAGGTAATTTATGGATGGACTAAAAATAAGAATCGATCCATGTAGACCATTGGTTCCCAAAGTGGGGGGCGCGCCCCCCCAGGGGAGGCGCAAAGACCTATAGAGGGGGGCGCGGGCCATCTATGTACTTAAGTATAAAAGCGACCGCTGAGATAATGCATTTCAGACTGCTCGTTACGACCAATAAATAATCGGAACTTTTTGTATGGTCGAAAGGGGGCGCGTCTCAAATAAGTTTGGGAACCAATGATGTATTGTAGATAATGTAGACCCTTACATACTTACATCGTCATCAACATTGTCGNTCATTGTCGTCAGGTCATTTGGTATACACTGCAGAAGAACGACCTTGTCTAATATACCAGAGGCAGGAAGGATTTTGCCTACCTACACTTACCACGCTGGCCAGACTGAATGGAAATGGGAAGGCTACTTTGGTTTTTTCCATAACGATATAGAGAGATGCCAACTAATGCACTGAGTTCGAAACTCAGTGTCGCATTAGAAATTCACACACACAAATTAATCAAAATATGTGTTCATTATCCACTGCGGTATCAGTACTCAACGTTCGAATAATCTTTAGTACCTACTACTTACGCAAGCAATGTAAACTGTTTACATTATGACGTCTGCAGCAATATGTTCTGTTTTTGGGCATATTGCTGCGTCACCGGTCCCGCCCCCTTGTCACATCTCCCTTTAGTTTCTGTGACCTATGGTTTTTGCTTTGGTACCTACCTATTTCGTTTTAGTTTTCTCACATATGCTAATATCTTGAGATGCTATACATAGTATAAACCATAGCAACGATGAGTGTACATCCACAAAATAGTCCAGTAGAATTAGATTTAAATCGGAAATAATTCCTACAAAAGATTTTATTGCTTTAATGGCTTCATTGGTTGCCCATTAAGACTCTCCTAGGTTTTCGACTTCGACGAAGCTGTGCTTAAGTGGTGGGGGCCCCCGAAAGGGGCGCTTTTTCGGTTTTCCGGTTATACTGCGTAAAGGACTTACCCTATCGAAAAGTGGTCGTCCTGACGGTTGAAGGGCATTAAATCCTGAATTAAATAAGACTAAGGAATTATTTCCGATTTAATTCATTTTTGTGTTTAATTCTACTGGCCTAAAATAAGTCAAAACAATAATAACTACAACACAAAGTATTTCCAGTTAAAAAGCAAGTGAGTGATTCAGTCTGTAATGGTGACAAATGAGTTGGATTAGTGTTCAGTCCGAATCCATTTGTCACAGTTTACGCTGTCAATCGGGGACTTAGCATGGTGTGGGATGTGACATTAGAAAACAAGGTTTCAGTAATTAGAACTTTATTATTGAGAAATCACGTACCGGAAAGCGCAGCGTAGGATGTCCACCCACAAGGTGGACCGACGACCTCATAAAGGTAGCAGGAAGGCGCTGGATGCAGGCCGCTACCACAGATAATATAATACTCCGCTACCAACCGGCCATTATGGAAATAATTGAGGTAGGCCTATGTTCAGCAGTGGACGCGTATGGCTGAAATGATGATGATGATGATTTGAATTGTTAGAGTAGTAAATCAAAATCTGTGTAGCACAGTAGGTAGAGTCAGGAAAGCTAAATATCACGGGTTCGAGCACACTTGAGGTAGAAGATTTATTTAAGTGAAATATCATGTTTTATTTGCTACCTTTCACCCTCAGTATCAGATAATAATCAATATCGTCAAATAACGTCCAGTAGAATCTTCGTGAAGAAGGTTAAATATCCTTGTCATCTTCACAAACTTAAAATTCAAGAGATTTCTGAGAGAGATTCTGGTAGAGAAAGCTCGAAGGCTTTGAGTCCGTCAATTTCACTATAGTTTTGTATGTTTACATTCCTTTTAGTTTACATCTGAGTGAAGCATGGAGTATCTAATATCACTGAAAAAGGAAAATCATTTTCAGCCCATAGCCCATCATCTTTACCGAAAAAAATTTGCATTAAAGTTTGTTCGTCTTCATTAAATTGTATGAGCAGGAAGACCTTGGATGACATAATTATTCAAAGAAAAAAGAACAGAATGATTGTTCTTAGAACCAGGAAAGTGCTTATTTATTTATATTGGACATGTGTTTCTTAATTAGTTTTTTAATGGTCATATGCAAGTGTTAAAATAGACACTAATGACATACGAAGATCATTGGACATTGTATATGACTTCAGTTCCGCTGTTTTCAAAGATTTAGGAAAAAATCATGTAAAGATGTCTGATTCATAAAAATTTGCATTTTGTATTCATTCACGAAGGATCTACATTTGTATGAAACGATGAGACATATTTATTGTATTTTCAAGGTTTGTTTGACATTTGGCGATTAGTTTTAAGTTATTGTTGACTAGCTGTGCCTGCAAATTTTAGGCGTGGTAATCGTTTTTCAGTCAGTCGTATATCTAACCGAATCCTTTCATTAGAAAAGTCTATCACAGAACGACAGCAGACTTCAAAAACCGGGATAAAAACTATTTATGTTTTCAAATCAAATAATTTTTATTTGCGAACATGGGTTACTTTACATACAGCAGGTTTCCCTCTATCACAAACTATCTCTGTACCAACTTTAATCTAAAATGTTTTAGTTGTTTAAACGTGAACAGACAAAGAGAGACAAATAGAAATTGACTTTTTTTATTGAAGGATATAACATTATTAAGAATTTTATCCAGTCCAGTCCAGTGTTTATTCAATTTACATCATTTTTTTTTAAATATTATCAAGAGACGCTTTTTAACTGATTTTCAGGACTTTCTAAGATAACCAAACATTTTACTTATACGACTTTTGGTAGAGCGAGCGATTTCACTCATGGAATAAAATGTAGGTATGTTTTCTATTTTATAGCTGCAAATAGATATCTTGAATAGTTATACGAATAATAACTACTTACAATCCAGTGGTTTGTTTTTTATTTCCCACTTGCAGAGTGCAGTGGGTAGGCACTTCGCTCCTAATTCGTGTAGACAGCTGTTGGGTGCCTACTCTAATATAACAAGACATAATTCTTAGGAATCTAGGAGATTGTTTCTAAAAATATCCTGTGGATTCTCTCGTTCTTTGTTGTAAAAATGAACTGTGCAGTTTATCCCTTATGGAGTATAAAAAGTTTTAAGATTCAAATCCGCAATATCTCCAGTTCGTTAATCTGAGACACGCAAATACATTTTGTTTCTGTTTGTACCCAAAGGTTGCCTGATTCGTGGTGCAAAAAATATAATACGAAAGAAACAGAAAAAAAAAAACATTATATGAATAGGTATAGCTTCAGTACTTACAAGAAAATAGTTAATGCCGTTTTCGAAAAGAAAATATTAATTTAAGTAGAGAAGGTATAGAATTTAGGTAGAATAAAGTACATGGTGATGTAATTTTCAAGGCAAGAGTGAATAAGCACTTACAGGGCAGATATGTAGGTATACAATACCATCCTAGACAGCATCTCACATAACAGGTACCATCTGCATAAAAAGGTACCTTTTGTATGAAAATCGGCCAGTTTTTTTTTAAATTTCAACATTTACAACTGTATTTATCGTATTAGTAGATATCCTAGCTTGGCCGGGTAACACCGATGGTGTGGGCGGTGTAAAAATATACAGATGAGATGCAAATTGCCCAGATTGATCGAAGGGAGGATGCATGGAATCTTTATGAGTATTATTGCTGTCTGTCTGTATCTCTCAGCACAACAAGCAAACATAATAAACAAATAAAATAAATGTATTGTCAAAATAAATGTGAAAAGAATACATATTTTTCAGACTGTTCTAACCATAGTATAATAATGAGTTTGTTCTAACTGTGCATTGAGCATGAATGACTCTCAAAAACGTATACCTTTTTACAACCGCAGCGTTTTTCATACAAAATAAATGTTTACCATAGGTAGGATACAGTCGTGTCCCGGCCTTTCTATGATAGAAAGTTCAATATAAAAGAAACTGTTTAAAAATATATTTCTGGCTATTAAATTACAGGTGTTTTTACAATGCCTGTAACTAAATTATTTACCTAAATATATCATTGTTGTGTAGAGCAAGTCGGTGGCTCTCGCAAAGTTAAATACAGTGCTGCCCTCCTCGTACTTTGTTAGAAACTTCAGTATTGTAGAATGATTGTAGGTTCGTAGTTCGTAGTCCGTACGAATGCGGACTACGAACTACGAAGCTCAGTCTCGCGTTTCATATCTTCACATTCAGATGGCGCTTTTACGCTATAATTTTAGTTTCAGGTGAAAAATAAGATTTATATGGAAGAGAACACGTAGTAAATACAATAATTGCTTTTGAGAGTTTTCAGAATATTATTGAAGTTTTGAAATTCAGTATAAATTGTTTTAACAGTGCAGTCAATCCATAGATATTATTACATAGAACAAGCAGTGAACGCACAGAATACGATTTTGTGGTTGTTATGAAAATATTGAAAATCTAATTTAGGGCTAGAATCCTTGTCTCTTCTTTCGTGAAAGTTTTTCAGGCGGCGCTAACTGTAGATTTGGCGTCGCTTGTACCAGGCGCCCAGAATCACGTAGGAATTAATTTTCAGGCGTTTACGTGACGTTTCAGCGCGTTCAGGGGGCGGGGCGTGCGAGAGGGATGTCTGACATACTGTTTCAGTCTGCGCGCCTGAAGTTTCATGAATGATGTTGTAACGTTGTAACGCTCTGCGTTCTATAAATACCGGCAGCTGAAGTACACGTCATTATGTATGACTATGAGTATTGTATAGTTACTACGAATTTACGATAGTTTCATTATGTTTTGAAATATGCAGTATTTTTTTACATTCAACCGAACAGTTTGTTTTTTCAGCTAGGTGTCAATTTTATACATACAACTATGAGCACTGTCACAAAAAAATTTTTTTGTAATAATGTTCAATTTTCTAATCAAAAGAATCCTAAAAATAAGGAAATAATAATGGAAGCAAGGTTCTTTTCGTTTTTACATATTTTACAAGAAAATCGTCTCCCGGGAACAGGGGAGCATGAGTGTGTAGGAGGTCGTCGTTTCCCCGAGTTTGACCGAATTTACGAAACCGAGGAATGTGGAGAACGCGAACGTCTATTTGGGAAAGTTCAATAAACTTTCGTGAGGGCGTTCCTCAGCGTAATGTTCTTTTTTACTATCATATTTTAAGCTCTGTTATTCAATTAGACTTTTCAATTAATTTTCGTATTTTGTCAACTTAAGATGGGCATTGCACCATCTTATTTTAACTTTGATAAACGTCTAAAATCTGTCAAACTCCGTACAAAAAACACCGGCTGTCGTTAAAGTTACGGTCAAAGTTAGGTGGTGTAACTCAGCCTAAATGTCTGTTCGTTATATCACAAAGGTATATAGTCCAGTCAAATTAGACATGAACCCTGCAATAATTCGCATACAGCTGAAAATTGGTACGAATGTTTGGAGCACCATTATGAATTAACTGTGAAAAGTCCCCATCGATCCGACGTGTGCTAAAAAAAAATTCAAGGTCAATGTTAAAAAATACGGGTTTTTGAGATTTTCAGCCAAACGGTAAGTTTTATCACAAAAATATGTATGACAAGGTTTAAGATCATACAATTATCTATCAAAATTGTCTATACACTTTCTCCTAAGAGTCAGCGTTTCTGAGATTCGATGATCCGAAGAGTCAAAAGTGTTTTCTTCATATTAAAGTTTTACTTTCAAGCCCTNCATTGTCGTCAGGTCATTTAGTCTCCATTGCAAAAGAACGACCTTGTCTAATACCTGAGGCAATAGGAAGGATTTTGCCTGCACTTACCACGCTGGCCAGATTAGATGGGAATGGGAAGGCTACTTTGGTTTTTTCCATAGAGATGTAGAGAGATGCCAACTAATGCACTGATTTCGAAACTCAGTGTCGCATTTGAAATTTACATACACAAAGTAATCAAAATATGTGTTCACTAGCTTTCCGCCCGCGGCTTCGCCCGCGTGGAATTTTGTCTGTCACAGAAAAACTTTATCGCGCACGTCCCTGTTTCAAAAACCGGGATAAAAACTATCCTATGTTCTTTCCTGGGACTCAAACTATCTCTATGCCAAATTTCATCAAAATCGGTTGCGAGGTTTAAGCGGGAAAGCGTAACAGACAGACAGACAGACAGACAGACAGACAGAGTTACTTTCGCATTTATAATATTAGTTGGGATTATCCACTGAGCTACGGTATCAGTACTCAACGTTCGAATAATCTTTAGTACTACGCAAGTAATGTAAACTGTTTACATGGCGCCTGCAGCAATATGTTCTGTTTTTGGGCATATTGCTGCGACACCGGCCCCGCCCCCTTGTCACATCTCCCTTTAGTTTCTGTGAGTTGTGACCTATGGTTTTTGTTTTGGTACCTACTTATTTCGTTGTAGTTTGCTCACATGCCAATATCTTGAATATATTTAAACCATAGTAACGATGAGTGTACTCGTACATCCACAAAATAAGTCAAAACAATAATAACTACAATACAAAGTATTTCCAGTTAAAAAGCAAGTGAGTGATTCAGTCGGTAATGGTGACAAACGAGTTGGATTAGTGTTCAGTCCGAATCCATTTGTCACAGTTTACGCTGTCAATCAGGGACTTAGCATGGTGTGGGATGTGACATTAGAAAACAAGGTTTCAGTAATTAGAACTTTTTTATTGAGAAATCACGTAACTGGAAAGCGCAGCGTAGGACGTCCACCCACAAGGTGGACCGACGACCTCATAAAGGTAGCAGGAAGGCGCTGGATGCAGGCCGCTACCACCGGCCATTATGGAAATCATTGGGGGAGACCTATGTTCAGCAGTGGACGCGTATGGCTGAAATGATGATGATGATGAAGATTTGAAACTTGTTAGTGCAGTTAATCAAAGTTTATGTAGCGCATTAGAGTCAGGAAAGTTAAATAATATCATGGGTTCCAGCACACTTGAGGTAGAAGATTTATTAAAGTGAAATATCCTGTTTTATTTGTTACCTTTCGCCCTCAGTATCAGATAATACATTTCATCAAATAACGTCCCGTAGTATCTTCGTGAAGAAGGTTATATCCTTGTCATCTTCACAAACTTTTGTGTTTAATGAGAACCTGAAAATCTTAAAATTCAAGAGAATTTTCTGATAATGATTCTGGTAGAAGAAGCTCGAAGGCTTTGAGTCCGTCAATTTCACTACAGTTTTGTATGTTTACATACTTTTTAGTTCACATCTGAGTGAAGCAGCGAGCATCTAAAATCACTGAAAAAGGAAAATCATTTTCAGCCCAAAAATCTTTACCGAAAAAAAATGTTGCATTAAAGTTTATTCGTCTTCATTAAATTGTATGAGCAGAAAGACCTTGGATGACATAATTATTCAAAGAAAAAAGAACAGAATGATTGTTCTTAGAACCAGAAAAGTGCTTATTTATATTGGACATGTGTTTCTTAATTAGTTTTTTAATGGTCATATGCAAGTGTTAAAATAGACACTAATGACATACGAAGATCATTGGACATTGTATATGACTTCAGTTCCGCTGTTTTCAAAGATTTAGGAAAAAATCATGTAAAGATGTCTGATTCATGAAAATTTGCATTTTGTATTCATTCACGAAGGATCTACATGGTACAGGTATGAAACGATGATACATATCTATTGTATTTTCAAGGTTTGTTTGACATTTGGCGATTAGTTTTAAGTATTGTGTGACTAGCTGTGCCTGCAAATTTTAGGCGTGGTAATCGTTTTTCAGTCTGTCGTCTAGCTAACCGAAACCTCTCATTAGAAAAGTCTATCATAGAACTACAGACTTTTAAAAAATCGGGATTACTATCTTAATGGTTTTCCCTCAGTCCCAAAATTATCTCAGAGTCATAGAGCAACGCTGTTTTTAAACGTAAACCGATAGAGGGATACATACTTTTACCTGGATAAAATCCAGGTAACAGTTCAGTGTAGTGAAGATATTTACACCAATTTTACATATTATATTATCAAAAAATGCTAACTGAATTCATGATTTTCAAGATACGAGTAACATTCAAACAAATCATTTATTCATATTCATATTCATTTATTCACTTCGCAATGAAACAGAAGTTCCAACAATAAAGGGTAGGAGGTACAAGATGTTCAGAATGTTACATTGCTACCTCATAGAGGTATAATATGTGATTTGTAAACAATAAAATTAGGCATTTATCCATCCATAAAATAAAATTTGAACTTTAAATAATTTTGCAAATGTAGGTACGACTTTTGGTAGAGCCCACAATGGAAACAGATGCCAAATTTTTCCTTTTATAGCTGCAAATAGATCGCATGAATAGTTCTACGAATAATAACTACTTACAAGCCAGTGGTTTGTTTTTTATTTCCCACTTGCAGAGTGCAGTGGGTAGGCATCTTGCTCCTAATTCGTGTAGACAGCTGTTGGGTGCCTACTCTAATATAACAGGACATAATTCTTAGGAATCTAGGAGATTGTTTCTAAAAATATCCTGTGGATTCTCTCGTTCTTTGTTGTAAAAATGAACTGTGCAGTTTATCCCTTATGGAGTATAAAAAGTTTTAAGATTCAAATCCATAATATCTTTAGTTAGTTAATCTAAGACACACAAATACATTTTGTTTCTGTTTGTACCCAAAGCTTGCCAGATTCGTGGTGCAAAAAAGATAACACGAAAGAAACAGAAAAAAAAACAAAAACATTATATGAATAGGTATAGCTTCAGTACTTACAAGAAAATAGTTTAAATGCCGTTTTCGAAAACAAAAATATTATTTAAGTAGAGAAGGTATAGAATTTAGGTAGAATAAAGTACATGGTGATGTAATTTTCAATGCAAGAGTGAATAAGCACTTACAGGGCAGATATGTAGGTATACAATACCATCCTAGACAGCATCTCACATAACAACCGGTGCGATTGCGTTCAAATACGTGTACCTGCCTTGTTGTTCTGCATAAAAAGGTACCTTTTGTATGAAAATCGGCCCTTTTTTTAATATTTCAACATTTACAACTGTATTTATCGTATTAGTAGATATCCTAGCTTGGCCGGGTAACACCGATGGTGTGGGCGGTGTAAAAATATACAGATGAGATGCAAATTGCCCAGATTGATCGAAGGGAGGATGCATGGAATCTTTATGAGTATTATTGCTGTCTGTCTGTATCTCTCAGCACAACAAGCAACAATAAGCAAACATAATAAACAAATAAAATAAATGTATTGTCAAAATAAATGTGAAAAGAATACATATTTTTCAAACTGTTCTAACCATAGTATAATAATGAGTTTGTTCTAACTGTGCCTTGAGCATGAATGACTCTCAAAAACATATACCTTTTTACAACCGCAGCGTTTTTCATACAAAATAAATGTTTACCATAGGTAGGATACAGTCGTGTCCCGGCCTTTCTATGATAGAAAGTTCAATATAAAAGAAACAGTTTAAAAATATATTTCTGGCTATTAAATTACAGGTGTTTTTACAATGCCTGTAACTAAATTATTTACCTAAATAAATCATTGTTGTGTAGAGCAAGTCGGTGGCTCTCGCAATGTTAAATACAGTGCTGCCCTCCTCGTACTTTGTTAGAAACTTCAGTATTGTAGAATGATTGTAGGTTCGTAGTTCGTAGTCCGCATTCGTAGCTCAGTCTCGTGTTTCATATCTTCACACTCAGATGGCGCTTTTACGCTATAATTTTAGTTTCAGGTGAAAAATAAGATTTATATGGAAGAGAACACGTAGGTAGTAAATACAATAATTGCTTTTCAAAGTTTTCAGAATATTATTTAACTATTGAAGTCTTGAAATTCTGAATAAATGTTTTAACAACAGTACAAACAATCCATTACGAATATACATATTAAAGCAGTGAACAAAAGAACACGATTTTGTGGTTGTTATGAAAATATTGAAAATCTAATTTAGGGCTAGAATCCTTGTCTCTTCTTTCGTGAAAGTTTTTCAGGCGGCGCTAACTGTAGATTTGGCGTCGCTTGTACCAGGCGCCCAGAATCACGTAGGAATTAATTTTCAGGCGTTTACGTGACGTTTCAGCGCGTTCAGGGGGCGGGGCGTGCGAGAGAGATGTCTGACATACTGTTTCAGTCCGCGCGCCTGAAGTTTCATGAATGATGTTGTAACGTTGTAACGCTCTGCGTGCTATAAATACCCCCAGCTGAAGTACACGTCATGATTTATATGACTATGAGTATTGTATAGTACTACGAATTTACAATAATTTCATTATGTTTTGAAATATGCAGTATTTTTTTACATTCAACCGAACAGTTTGTTTTTTCAGCTAGGTATCAATTTTATACATACAACTATGAGCACTATCACAAAAAAATTTTTTTGTAATAATGTTCAATTTTCTAATCAAAAGAATCCTAAAAATAAGGAAATAATAATGGAAGCAAGGTTCTTTTCGTTTTTACATATTTTACAAGAAAATCGTCTCCCGGGAACAGGGGAGCATGAGTGTGTAGGAGGTCGTGTCGTTTCCCCGAGTTTGACCGAATTTACGAAACCGAGGAATGTGGAGAACGCGAACGTCTATTCGGGAAAGTTCAATAAACTTTCGTGAGGGCGTTCCTCAGCGTAATGTTATTTTACTATACATAATTATTTTAGCTTTGTTATTTAATTAGACTTTTCAATTAATTTTCGTATTTTGTCAACTTAAGATGGGCATTGCACCATCTCATTTTAACTTTGACAAGTCAAAAATCTGTTAAACTCCGTACAAAAAACACCGGCTGTCGTTAAAGTTAGGTGGTGTAACTCAGCCTAAATGCTGTTTTCATCAAAGGTTAAAGTTTTACTTTCAAGTCCTTCATCGGTTATGTAATCAATTTATTTTATGATCTGACGACTACGACTACGAGTACGTAGATAATATTTTTCGTAGTGGTGTAATAATAAATTAAACGATAAACTATCGTTCAGCCTAACAGAATTCATTATTGATTATAACATTAAACACCTTATTATAAATTTTCAGGCATGGCGTCATCATAGAAATAACATGCCAAGCGCCCGTAATTTGTTTTAGTTTCTGTACCCTGCCGAAACAGGGTTTTTCAAAAATAGAGTCAGACTCATTTGAGTGTTCCCCTCCACGGAAATCTTTAGTAAAAGGCGAAAGATTTATACGTATTGAAGGGAAACCAGAGTAACGAAATTGGCGGTCGCCGGACTACTTAAGTTCTGGAAAAAATCAAATGATAGCGCGAGTCAACTCAGCACAGCTCCATCTAGCGGCGCTGATGAGAATTACAACTCTGTCTGTTATCTGCTTGTATTGAATGAATCTCGCAGTCGTAGAACCCGTTTGGCACTAACTTGCTGTTGATATTCTTGCATTATCACCATTTATTGCTTATAAATCTATATATATAAAAGAAAGTCGTGTTAGTTACTCCACTTATAACTCAAGAACGGCTGAACCGATTTAGCTGAAAATTGTCAGGGAGGTAGTTTAGAGCCAGGAGAAGGACATAGGATACTTTTTATCCCGTTCCCTTTTTTCTGTCCCGCTTATTTATTGCCATTAAGGAGGAACAAAGTTCGCCGGGTCAGCTAGTTGGATATAAATACAATATTGTACATAGATAATAATTTTTAATAAAAACAATTTGAAATAAAATTATTAATTATAGTCGATCGTGAAATAAATAAATACCTCACTAGCTTACAAAAAGAATATTTTAAAATGAAAAAAAAAACCGCATAAACCTCATTTATTTATGCACGTAGGCTTCTAAAAAGCACTTTTACAGGTCCCAGTTTAACCCTACCACTGCTTTAGAACAATAAATGGGCCAGTGCTGAGAAGAAGCAGCGCAAGAAACTCAGTCACTATTGTCAGCCTCTTTTTCAATTTATTTGTTATTTCCTCTTAAATTAATTGCTATGAATGTAGGAAATACATAGGTGGTAGGCTGGATATAGCCATTATGTATGATGGAATTGAAAAATTATTTTGTATAACCGCTATACAAAATATTTTTTCAAATCCGTTATAATGGCATAGTTTTTTAATTTTACAATATTTAGTAAGGCAGAAATAAAAAAAAAATAGGTATTATCCATTTATAAAATCTTTTAGAATACGAATACATGACTTTTTGTCACTGACGTAGCTTTTGTACAAAACGCCAACCTAACTGCTCATGTTAACCGATTTGTTTTGACACACATCGCATCAGGACACACACATGCTTCCATACAAATTGTAATCGCATGTATTATTCGCCATCTGTTCCACAAGTAGGACAAGCGTATTCTCTCACCCCATGTAGACAGAAGGGGTTGCACGTACTCACACAGAGAACCACCCCACGAGTGCCACGACCCCTGCTCCACTCACACATACGGCACATGTGCGGTCGACCTCCTCGGTGACTCTGCTCGCCTGGTACATATGTGACTCCGACGACTCACATGACTCCACTGATATGACACATACGAGCGTTTGACATCACCACATGTAGTTTAGTCAACATGTGTGGACGTTTTAATTATTTGTATGTAGGATGTTCTTGATACTACATCCACATGTTTACACATACGTGAGTACGCAATAGGTGAATAGGTGATGATGTTTGCCTACGGATGAGTGCGTTGAATGCGGTGGTGATGGTGTACCGGTTCAAAATTGGACGCGGCAAACAATAAGGAAAACTGAATCTAGTCAGGTGGTTAATGATTTACCTCATTAAGCTCACATTGAAATTTTATGAGATATCTTAAAGAAAACGAATTGTTGAAATTCACATTAAGTACAGTCATGATATTTTTATCGAAAGCACTTTTATTAGTTGTAATTTCTTTATCCACCAACCGGTATTTTAAATTATCGTCAATGAAATACGCGCTCCATACGAGGCTCGGATAGTCAACGAAATGGTGACATTGTTCACACCTCTATGCCACGCCACACATGGTTCACTCATCGCATGCACACTTGCTATAGTGCTTGCTATGTGCTACGATAAGGGCCGATGTGTGCGAGCGATTAGAAAGCAAAAAGTATCGGCTGTCTGCAGCCGCGCCAGCCACGCCCCGTAAACATGGCGTTCATGTGTGCTAATCGCTAGTGATGAGCCTGAAAATTTTGGGAGATTAGGGAATTATACCGATATACCGGTAATACCGGTTTGTAGTTGCTTTTGCGCTTAACAACAGACACATTACAGCCTTGCTGCATTTAAATATGTCAGAGAATAACGCATTGGATTAATATTTTCTGGAAATTAAAAAAGCTTTCCTCTCTGTTCAAACTTTTTGTAAAAATCCGGATTTTATTTGTTGGGAATGGAAAATTTTGTAGTAAGCAGTTTTGTTTATCAGGAGAACCGAATATTGTTTCAACTGTTTTCAATAGAAAGTTTCCACCCCAAGTTACACGTTGATTTTATGAATATTAACCATGGACAAATATTCCAGTAATACATTTGACGTTAGACAAAATCGTCCCATCTTGTTATTGGGTCATCTAAACGGGTATTGAAAATTACCGATTTGATGGGGACATCACTACGTGTGTGTGCCCCATGTGTGAGTCTACTAGCTGCCGTTTATGCGCTCCTGGTACTTAGGAGCGCCCGGGACATCACATGACGGCATCCATTTCATGACATGAATGTCAGCAATGTCAGCTAAAGGTCGAAAGAAAAAACTCATCGCTAAAGGCTGAATTTGTTTTTTTTTTAATTAAAAAGCTTAAAATTAAAAAATCTTGGGCTAGTTACCTCCCCCAGTAGTCTATTGCTTTATTCTTTTGCACATTCATAAATAAGTGGTTACCACTGAAAACCTTATTAAACATGACAAGAGTTTGATTTACCCTACGCTACGAATGCTACGATTTCAAACTTGAATTACGAGGAGCATCATTGATTTGTAAAAGTTAAGTTACTATATTGTTTTAATATAATATAACTAGTTAAAAGAGAAAATAAGGTTTTCTATTTTATTTTGTTTGGTTAAAAACGCCTATCATAATATTTAGGCAAGCATCTACAAACGAGCATTTTAAGTATTGATTCGAACAAGGCGTTACCAAAAGTTTGTAAATCCCTCGACACCCCGCGCGTTATATTGGCATAAAAATTAAAGTAACGGTTCCAATATTAATTAAGAAGAAGAACAAAACACCATTAAATGCCAGATAAGGATTTAAACAGTTTCTCCTAATGAAACTCTTATTACTTGTTGTTGTGGGCTCGTGCTGAAGTATCTACCTCCACCTTCTAATTCCTTAATCCGCCCAAAGCAGCACTGTCTTAGGGCGCCGCCTACATCCCATTGTTTTGGACGCTGGTTACCAGGAACCGATGAACACGTAGGAGGGAATTCTGGACAAAACGCAATTATAGTGACAGCAGTGAGATTTGGCTGATTAGCATTTGTTTCCGGGAGTTTGGGCAGTAGGAAAATGCAAAAGGGATTCGCAGTGATCGTTTCTATTTTTACCATTTCGCTTCCATCGATGACAAGTCTTCATAAATACCTTTAAAACCTTTGGAAAATAATGTGGAAAGAACAAAACTGAATGTCAAAAGCATTATCTGCCAGACAACTAGTTTGATCGTTTTTAAAATTGATAAGTCGCTTTCTTTTTTTTAGATCAATGTTATAAATGTTTCAGAAACTGTCCAAAAATATAAACGCTAGTTACCAATTCATGTTAGCAACACTGCACGCATTACCCTCCGTGGCCAGATTTGGAGTACACCCTCTATAAATAACTTACCCTCCCTTTATACTAACATGTACAGAAATATCACTCCGTGTACATCGCCAGTTTTGTATGAACGAACTGTCCAATACTTATTTATGAAGCAGCAATGTATGGAACAGTATTGGCTTCCTGCCAAAGCAGAACGTAGAATGCTTTCGTTTATCCTTGTATGTATTTATTTATTTATTAATAAGGCACAGCTACAGAGAACAAACTATTAAAAAAAACATCATAACATCATTTTATACTTCTCAACGGGAAGGTGAAGACTAAGTGTCATGTTAGGTACCTACCTAGTTCTTTTTTATTTTAAAATTAATTATTTTTAGCCAAATATTTATGTGAAAATGATGGTGGATCACAAACCACAATCATTAATTTTAAGAAATCTGCGAGCGTGAGGTCTACTAATAAAGTGGCAACTTTACTGAAACTCAAGAGAAACCGTCAATATTTGAATACCGTAAAAGAATAAAAAACATAAAAATAACGACACTGGCTGGCTATTAGTGCAAAATGCAGGACGTCACCATAACAAAAAGAAAAAAACGCTAACATTCCTTGTTTTTTCCAGGTGGCCGCGTTCCCGAACACATACACGTTTTTGAAATACGAACACGAGAAGCAGAGACGCGCCCCCAGCTCGCACACATCCACACTCGTCAAAGATAGGAGGGTGAGAACCTGCGTGTGTAGTGTCTAATGTTGCCCCACACACCTCTGTAGGCCCATGCTCTCCTGGTAGCTTCTAGCTGGGATACACGTGGTCTTCTTTCCGTGACTCATTATCGTTGCTTAGCAACGGACGAATGGGGAAAACAGCCTTGAATTTGGTCATTCCGTTTTTTGTATGAGATGATTATAGTGTTTGCGCTTGTGTGATGTAGTGAACATACGACACAGGAAATTATTATTAGACTAACATTTTTCCCGTGCATCCACTCACGGTTAGCATGTACCTCGTAAACTGTATTAAAAAATAATAAAATAACAGTAAAGAAAGAAATAATTTTAAGACAGGCTTACTGAGGACTGACTCGCAAACAAATTCTAAAACATTTACAAACAACAACATAATTATTTTCGGGCTCTATTTTACATGAAAAAAAAAATCTTAGAAAAGAATCTTTACTTCTTCTATTCAATGTGTAAAATCATAGGTCTAATTTTATTATACTTGTATGCATTTTAATTTGTTGACCAACGGTTCAAGTTATTTATTCTGTGGTTTAACATCTGTCCATTTTACACTACGGCGAAACAAGCGTAGGTCGTTCTGACTCGTTCAATTTCATGTAGCCCTGGTACAATTTCGCGTACATTTGTGGACAACTTTGGCCCGCTTGGGGCGTGCCGCGCGCCGGCTGCCGGTATTGAAGCTCCTATAATGTTATGTTCTCCTGGTAGTTTGGTCGAGAATGGTTTCCATTTTCGTGGAACAACGACACATCTTGCACTCGTCGAACAACTCGCTCTCGTCCCTACCAAATAGGTAGTTATGAAAAGTTTTTAGACCATGTAAAGTACTAAGAATGGAATTTTACTATTTATTCGTACGTAGGTACTCGTATTAATAATAATTAAATAATTTCGTTGTTATTTTATCCATTCATTAATTTTGCATCACAGATCAGATGGGCCGAACAACTTTTCCTCAAGTCTCGCGTGAAGCGGTACCCAACGCCAGACCCGGATGAACCAGTCCACCGGGTCAAGAGGTTGGAACTGGAGAACGGTACGGCTGTCAGAACTAGAAGATCAGAATGTAGCAGGAGGCCACTCTTCAATGATGAGCTATGGAGCCAGGAATGGTATTTGGTGAGTAAGGCTGGGGGTTGTGTTTGTAAAGAATCAATAAAATCTTTACATTTACCACGCCTCAGTTAGTACAATCACAGCTTCGCTACATATCCTCGCTCACCTCATCTTCATGGCACATCTTTGGTGGAAACTCAGCATAAATCTTAATTTTTAGAAACTGAAGACTTTACAAGAATTTCATCTAAACTATGCCCATCCTTCCTTTTCCAACATGAGTTAACATGTCACGAAGTCGATTCGTTGCGGTTTTCTTGATGCCAATATGTATCTACTGTTATTACAGTTCAACCAGACCAACGAGCTAACGTCAGCTATTTCTTTTCAGCTCAACCCAATGGTTAATCAATTGAGAATTCCTTATAGCATTAAGTTCTCCTTACTATTAACCGATTAATTCTGTCTACCCTCAGCAAGATACCCGCACTGACCGCTCCCTGCCCCGACTGGACTTGAACGTGCTACCGGTCTACGCCCTCGGCATCAACGGTGCCGGCGTCCGCGTCTCCGTGCTAGACGACGGCATCGAGCACAACCACACCGACCTCCGCGCTAACTACGTGAGTTTATGATACCCTGGTGGAGGTGGAAGGGACGCTAGTATGTTTTGATATAAAAAATTACCTTGCCAAGAAGTGGGTGAGAAAATGAGTGGTGACGATTACAAGAACATTACATAAAATTAAGAAGATAAACAAAAGGCTATTTGCATCTGCAGCAGAACCCCAGAAAAGGCACGCAAAAAAAGGTCATGGTGATTAATGAGATGCATGCAGCGTAGCTTTGTTGCTAAATATACTCGATTAGCTATTTTTTGTTACTACAAACACATAATAATAATAAGTACTACTGCTACAACCAACTTATTATTATTCTGTGCTACAACTGTTACTCGTAATGGGAACAGCCCTACTTAAATTTTTTCCTCCTTTGAGTCAAAAAAACGCGTTCTACTTCTTGCATAACCAAATAATAAATTGTCATGCATTTTATGTAGCCCTAGTAAATGTTGCGTACATAGATCGACAACTTTGGCCCACCTTTTGGGGGCGTGGCTTGCTCTCCCATTGAAGCTTCAACTGTAAACTCTTTAACTTTATGTTCTCCTGGTTGTTTCGTAGAGAACCTTTTAAATTTTCGTGGAACAACGACACATCTTTCTCGATGCGTTCTCGAATTATTATTATCGAAGCTTCAACGACAAACTCTTTAACTCGGTGTTCTCCTGGTTGTTTGGTAGAGAACGTTTGAAATTTTCGTGGAACAATGACGGATCTTTCTCGATGCAGTCTCGCCAGTCTCGCTCGTATTATTATCAAAGCTTCGCCGATAAACTCCTTGAATTCATGTTCTCCTGGTTGTTTCGTATAGAACGGTTTAAATTTCCGTGCAACAACGGCGCATCTTGCTCGACTGACTCGGTTTAGTAGTGTGGAAGGAGAAAAACATAAATATTATGATACACCAAAATTATAGGAATGAAGTTAATAATTTTATACATAATTTATTTTAATGCTAAATCATGAAAACTAGTTTTTAATTACATATACCTATTCATTTTTAGTATTAGATTTGACCCAAATAAATTTAATAAATAAAACCTAAGATAAAACCGTAAAGAAATGGTTTATTGTTAACGTTTATTTGTTTTGTTGGTTTATTGTAAAAAAAAAGTCAGGCATTATCGCTAATCTCCTAGGATATCACATAATATAGACAAAATTATTATTTAAATGTCTGTGAAGCTCTCGGTACTTGTAATTAATTTGTTTGTGAATATTAGTCGGTTACTTTGGCCTCTTTCGAGTTGTGTACATTTAAGCTCTTTACATTCATGAGATCCTAGTCCCTTCGTAGAATATGGTTTCAATTTTTGTGCTAAAAGACACATCTTGTTTACTACGGGCTAATTTTTCAATCAGCGAATACGTAACTTTTAACTGAAGAATAACTTTGACACATTGATAGTTCAATATGGGAAATATTATATTGCAAAATGACAAGCTTTATTCTTCAGTCAGTTAAATAAAATCTAAGTTAAAAGATATCGACGATTGAAAAATCAGCCCTACGAGAGACATTAATTACAACTGAGAGTAAAATAGAAAAAAGTTTAGATGAACATGTAGTTAGTTTGTGCAAAATAAGTATTTATTGTAATTTTTACAGTTTCGATTAAATGCTTTATTTTTTCTTCATCCATACCTACTCATAATAAATTACTTTTTTTTACAATAAGTAGATATTGCATGAATGAAAACGTCTAGGACCGGCAATGTGAACTAAACGATGTTTCCCATCCCAAGGGAGTAAATTCGAACATTTCGAACAACCTCTGTCGCGCTTATGTCGTGCTGGTACTTTTCGCGGAGAACGATCGATACGTCCGACGGAGGGCGCTACTCTGAAACGAACGAGCTTCGTATTTCGGCCGAAGTTTCGGATGTTTCTTTTGTTTTGGATTGACGGAATCATGCAAAAGTCTTATAAAGTAATAATAAATGCACTTACTGTAACAATGATCGAAAAAAAAAGGGTTTCAGACATAGGATTCAGGGATTTACCACAAAAACATTGAACAGTTAGTTTTCCATAATGTTCCATATTTTTGTGGTAAGGTCCAAACTTGATTTTAAACCCCCTTTAAACTTGAGTCTTACAAATTGCTTTAATACCAAAATAGATCCTTCGATCAGTTTAATTACTTTAATAATTGTGATGTCATTAAACCAGTTCGCGCGATTTTCCTGTTCGAACTCCGCCCGGAATGAGCCGTAAAGCTCTTCAAACTTATGATGTCCTGGTACATTTGGTGGTATTTTGTGTTAAAAGGATCCAACTGTGCGGATAACACGCAAAGCGTGTTTTGTGGAGGCAGGCGGCCGCGACCGGGAAGCGAGATTTGTTTTGTGAATAAAAACTATAATAATTTTGATTTGTGGTGCGTTCCTTTTTAAGATTTAGTTTTATGGGTTCAAAATCTTGTAAAAATGACCGGATTTATAACATTAGTGATTATATTGTTTTTTGAACGACTTCCTCGTAGTGCTACTAGGTAATCTGTGGTACAGCAGCTGCTGCTGGTCTAAATTCCATAAAAATCACACTAAAATCATGTTGACGATACTACGCATCAAGCTTATCACTGAAGTTATNAAGGTTATTTTCTATGAGATCTGATGTGCTTGACTCACTTTTGAAATGGAAAGTTTGGCTTATGCATCTCGTCGCCTGCGGCTTTACGCTGCTCAATTCCACATTTGTACCATTTTGCCTTCTGCCTTGTCATAGGTTACCTTTACCGTAACAAATTAGTATTTAGACTCATTAATCACACAGAACCATAGCTAAGGAATCGAATAAAGAATGTCATATTATTAATTTTATTGTGTAGCTGCGTATAATCACAGACAATAATATAATACGTATGATGATAATGACGTCATGCTACATAAATTGGTTCGGATGAACGAAGTAGCTTCTTGAAAACTTCTTATATCCTGGTATTTTTCGCGATATTTTGTGCCAAAACGACTCAAGACTCAACTGTGCGCCAGAGAATCAAACACACGACGACTTGACTGAATTAATCCAATCTTATGTGAATAACAAAATATTAGGTAAATAAATAATAAAAATGCTAACAAAAGTATTAAAAAATATATTTTATTATTCAATTTAATGCTCCATAAATATGCTTATTTATAATTTCTGCACAAAATAATAAACAATACAAGTTATTATGATGTTATGATATTTTTTCTAAAACCATAATAATAATTATATTAATGTGATTTATGGTTTTAGAAAATATATTATTTATTTTAGACCTCATGGGAGAAACCACATCATTAACAATACAAAAAAGTTTATGAAATGTGACCGACCTTCGTGATGCATGTGTGCGTTTGTTATTCATGTTGTGATTCGTCATTCACCGTCACGAATACAGAGTACACACGCGGGGAGTATTGAAGCTCTTTGGAACTCATGCCGTCCTGGTAGTTTTCGTGGTATTTTGTATTAAAACGTTCCAACTGCGCGGACAACACGCAAAGCGTGTGTGGTGGAGTGACAGAAGTGGTACTGTGGTAGAGGTGGTATGCACTATCCAAGGAAGTTGGAATGCTCGTACAAGTACAAGCAAGAGCCAGCAGAGAGGATTGAAAGATCGTTCGTGGGTTTTTATTTCGTCATATTTTTTGCAAGCGGTTTAAAAAACACCACCTACCAATGGTAAATTCATCCGAGTAGTGATGTCGCCTCCATTAATCTCCTTCAAACCCATGCGATCCTGGTATTTCTCGTGTTATTTTGTGCTAAAATGACTCGCCAGTGCTGACAACACGCTAGGCGTGTTTTTGCAATCGGCTCTCTCGTTCCAGACTTGTGGCCTCTTGGGTGGTATGCTATTTTTATTGAGCTGACTGAATTCGCAATAAATTAGTTATTGAATATTCATTTGTTCGATGAAATACATTTTTTTACAGATAAAAAAAAAAGAATTTAGTCGATATTTTTATCACGTCATTACTACGTACGTATACTTACGCTAAAGTATACTTATAACAATATTATAACTTATCTGCGCAATTTGTCGAAATACGTCTTGTATAAGTAGTAAGTACCTACCTACTCTGCTGTGTGCAGCATAATGAATGAGACTGGTTTTACTGGATTACTTACAGATTTACCGCTGTTGCCGCTGTTAATCTACTTCTGTATGCTTATGTTATCCTGGTAGAGACCTGTGAAGGATAACTGAAATCTTTGTCACTGAGTTCCATTACGTTACCACGGACGTTACGCTAACATGTTACTTTTTATCGACTGGTAAATCTTAATTTTTTTTTTCCTTCGCAGAATGACTGAACTTTTGACAATCTTTAGTTGACCTGATTAATAAGATGCAAGATCGATAGTTAAATAATTTATTTCATTGTACTTGTAATGTCCGTGGTGAAAAGTGTTTTTATCTTGGTCTAGTAATAGGTATTTGTAACAACACTATTATAGCAACGCTTCTAAGCCTTTCTAAGCTGAATGTATTGGCAAAACTGGCTGCATTGTACAACTAACAGACAGACCTGACTCCTTACGTTCATATAACCCTAGTACTTTCGCGGAGCATGGTTGAAATTTTCGTGGTAAAACGACTCATCTGCACGTTGTTGTTGAATTTTATTATTATTTTGAATTTGTGTGGATACATGGGGCATGGGTGGGTGAGGTTTATCTTAATACTTGATTTTTGGCAAGCCCCAAGCAGCAAGATAACGGTAATTAATAAAAATATTTATTAAAATCAGATGTGCCATAAAAAAATACAAAATTAAGTTAGTTCGTGTGGGCAGTAAACAAATCTGTTGGTCGGTAAGAAATCTCATTCTAAGCAGTTCTACAATTATTAATGAGGTGGTAAAAAAAATTTAATAAAATATAAAATAAATTATTTTACTAAAAAAAATATTTAAAAGTATTTTTTTTAATAAAAAAGTTATGTTTAAGGAAATTACTGGCATAATTGTACGAGTATTTATTTTAATTTCCAAAACCACTACGTGCCACACTACACAAATCACTCGCTGCTTCAAAATCGTAGCCTCACTGCACTGAGGATTCCGAGATATGCCGAGCTCGAAAATTTCAACCATTCTCCACGAGAGTACTGGGAGTGCACGAGTTTTGAGGAGTGATTTAAACATCGCAATCATCTTATCATATTTTTAACTTCCACACAGCCACAGTTACCTTAAAGCCAATACACACAATCATGCCAAATAGGTAATTTACTGTAATGTTAATTTCTCATTTATAGGATCCAGAAATAAGTTGGGATTGCAACGATAACGACTCTGATCCGTTGCCTAGGTATGAAAAACTGAACAGGAATTCTCATGGTACCAGGTGCGCTGGCGAGGTAATCAATATTTATTTTTATTAACTGATGGAATTTTTAAAAATCTTTTCTCGTTTTGCCTCGATAAAAGTTGTACAATTTTACAGATAGCGATGACCGCGAATAACAGGAAATGTGGGGTGGGTGTGGCCTGGGGCGCTCGAGTGGGTGGAGTTCGGATGCTCGATGGCCGAATAACCGACAGAGTGGAGGGCGAAGCGATCGGTAAGGGCTCCTTGCAACCTCTACACGCCTGGTACATTTGATCGCCATGTTGAGTTCAAAATGTCGTTGAATAGAATGACAATTTCTTCTTCAACTGGCCATTGGGTCACATCAGCTCATCGGTGACTTTTTGCACGAAATCTTTTATTTTCAAAATTACACAGGCATCAGACTTTCGTTGTGTTCAGTACGGTCAGAGGTACGGTTCACTAGAATTTCTCAAAAAGCGTGAAAATATATGGCATTTCAAGTCGCAGAGTGCTAGAATCAATGTCTTCCAAGTGCTGACATCATCATCATCATCATCTCAGCCATAGGACGTTCACTGCTGAACATAGGCCTCCACCAATGCTTTCCATGTTACCCGGTGCTGACATACGTGGTGTTTAAGATTTACCGTCTGCAATCAATGAGATGAGATACGAAAAACATCCAGGAAGTCTATTTGTTTCTTCAAAAGAAATAAAATTATTCCAATACAACAATAAAGAAGACAAATCACTGTAAAAATGTTCCTGACCATTGGCCATGACCATGGTCAAACTTGCCGAAACCTCAATGCCCGTGTTAATGCCGTTGATTCGATTTGCCCTCCCTACGCATCAAGTACAATGACCATGCTATGCTCAGCATCTTTGCGTTTATGGTGCCCTGGTACTCTCGCAGAAATGTGACGTAACAGCTAACCGAACGCGATTCGACAAAAACCGGCCTTGTTCCATTATGCATGAAGCGCCATACAACAACAAAACTGTCTATCATGAGAATATGGAATGTCTGTATTTTTGGGCTTGTAAGGGCTGATTTTGCTATCGTCAGATAACTTTTGACCTAAGAATAAGTTTGACATATTGACAGTTTCAGTATGGGAAATATGTCAAAACGACAAGTTTATTCTTCAAATAAAAGTTACCTGACGATTGAAAAATCAGCCCTAAATGTTCTTTTTCCCTATCAGTTAAATTACATTAACTAAATTTTGTATACTATTTTAATTTTGTATTTTTCTAACCTTGTGATGTTTTGTTATTGTTTAATCTCATCGGTTGCTAGGTTACGCGTGGGACAAAGTGGACATCTACAGCGCTTCATGGGGCCCTAGTGACGACGGTCGCACGGTCGAGGGACCCGGCCGCCTAGCCAACGAGGCGTTTGAACGAGGCGTCACCAAGGTAATCGCCACCCCGTCTTGTTTGGATGCACATTGCTGACCACCAACTGCAGTTTCTGGTATCCTGGTAGAGATAGTTACACTGTTGAGGAGGGACACGCTCGCTAAAACCTTACTCAAATGAGAATAAGTTTGAGATTACTTGAACGTGATTCATTTCGTAACACAGATGATCCGTATACTAGTCATTGTAATCCTACTTGTATTAATTAGCTACATTTTCTTCAGGGTCGTGGTGGTAAAGGCATAATTTACGTGTGGGCCAACGGTAACGGTGGCGGTAATAAAGACAACTGCAACTGTGATGGGTGAGTCCTTTTAAACATCATTACTGACTGACTGACTGACATAGTGATCTATCAAAGCACTGCCCGAACCACTGGACGGATCGGGCTGAAATTTGGCATGCAGGTAGATGTTATGACGTAGGCATCCGCTAAGAAAGGATTTTACTATGATAATATTACCGTGATTTTACGAAGCGCGGGCGGCCGCTTGTCCATTACAAATTCTTGTCCTTCTCACCCAGAAAGTGCTGCATGCAAGTATGAAATAATTTTCCGCTACAATAATTTTGTTTTTGTATCTGGCAGATATTCGTCCAGCATCTACACGGTTTCCATCGGGAGCGCTTCCCAGCACGGGCTGTTCCCTTGGTACGGAGAGATCTGCCCCTCAACCCTCGCCACTGCCTACTCCTCAGGCGCTTATAAGGACCAGAAAATTGTAAGGATTGTTTTTTTTACTTTCCAACATACAGTAGTAGATTTTAGAAAGTAATTAACGTCTAAAAACTGAAGTTCATGATAAACAACAATAATTTGTGATCTTAGACAATCGACAAAGTTGATGATTAAATTACATTTTGCTTGATATTTCACAAACTTATTTTATTCGTCCATGAGATCCAAGCAAGTACAGAATAAATACCTACTATGAAGTAAGCTCGCGAGCGTGAGTAGGAGGTATCCAATGCGTCGTTCTGTGCTTCTGGTACTTCACACAAGCACAAAAATTGAAAACGGAACATACACACACTAGAAAATCTTAGAAGGTGACAGCAACATATTTCTGTCTCAGAATAATTTAGAGTAGGAGGAGTCCAATGCGACGTTCTGTGCTTCTGGTACTTCACACAAGCGCATCTGTTTGAACGCACACACTGGAAAGTATGTTAGAGGGTGATGGCATTATGTTTCTGTCTCAGGCTACCACAGACACGGGGGACTCGTGCACACTAGGGCACACAGGCACGTCGGCGGCCGCCCCCCTCGCAGCCGGTATCATCGCCCTCGCGCTACACGCGAAGTAAGCTCCTCCGTTTTCTGCACGCCTAGTACTTTGTTCGGTACGCTCTGTTTGTCTCAGAGGTGCGATTGTGTAAAGCAATCGTATTCATTTATGCTGGATTTCTATATTCAATCCTAATCTAAATTATACGGATTTGGATTGTCAACTGTCAAATTTTAATATGTTTTTGGCCAAAATAACTGCGGTTTTTGATGTTTTTACATTTTTATATTGTTTAAACAATATTAAAGTGTAAATGCATCGAAAATTTTGGAAATATAATCTAAAACTGAATTCAATTTGACAGTTGTAATCCGGATTTGGACAAGGATTGAATATGGGAATCGGGCGTTACAGTTCAAAACGTACGATTAGAACTGTCAAATGAATACGATATAAGATGACCCACGCTGAACTGTCCCACCAAACTCAATGACAGGGGGGCGCTACCATCGTTCAACTATATGGTTTCCAACATGATAAAAATCGGAACCAGCGATCCGGTATTGACGGTGGCGCCCCACTGTCAATGTCATGCATAGGACAGTTCAGTATTTTGGAACTATACGATACCTCTGGCGCTGGCATGGTGGTGGTGGCGCTTGTTTGCTTTTTGTTTTTAGATGTAACTTTTTTTCTGTTTTCCTTCCTTTGGCTTAGAGATTTATTTTTAATTGAAGTAGCCTTTTTAATAAAAAATAATTGCACTATGTGTTGGTAAGCCAGATATTATTGAAAATTGTATAGGTACTCGACATTAGAATAGTTTCCGTAGGACAGTTACTGCACTTCATGGTTATGCTAGTAAAAATTAATAGAGCACTTACGATATTTCAGTCCAAATCTAACATGGAGAGATGTTCAACATCTAATAGTGTGGACATCAGAGTATGCCCCGTTGTCTGCAAACCCAGGATGGCAAGAAAATGGGTAGGTGAATTACTACATTTTCTCGGTGTAATCTTTTCTAAAAAGATGAATAAAAACTTTTTAATTAATTTTTTTTTTAATGAACGGTAATTTTCAGGGTCGGCCTTCGATTTGATGTCCGATTCGGCTTCGGTTTAATGAATGCTGCGGCCCTTGTGTTGACAGCACTGAACTGGACGACTGTTCCAGAGAAATCCGTGTGCCGGATCGAAGCTTCTCCGTAAGTATGCGCCCCTGGTGACTCGAACGTCTGTCATCTATGTAACGTGATAGAAAAAGGTCAAACAAAAAAACAAAAACGTTTGCGTCGTGTGGTTGCTATTAGAAACGCAGGTACCAATTCTTAATAGCTCGTGTGCTCCTAGTATTTTACTCCGTTCTGCCTGGTATGCTGGACGCGAGGCATTCTATTAACCACACCAGTCACCACCATCATAGTTGTCAGATTATTCTCTTGAGTTCCTGCTAGCCTAGGATGCGTGCCATTATATTCGTTTTATCGTGGCATTTTATCGATTTCACACGATAAGCGACGATAAGATTTTAATCTTGGTTCATAGGCCAGCTGTCCAAAAATCTAACAACACCAATCCCAAGTTCCGACTAATTTGGATGTTATTTACTCGCGTTTTAATCTAGTGTCTAGAAAAACATGTTAAATACTAAACTTAACGTTTTTAGTTTTTTCTAGTAGTAAGTAACGTAATAAATATCATTTATTTATTTACTGAGGAGTGAGGACCGACAGTTTTACTCAAAACGTATCAAATTACATACCTACTTCCTCGTCCTTATAATAATATTACTGTTGTTATTACTCGCACTACTGGTATCATCTAGTACAAATAATAAATTACTATGTAGTCAATTAAGGATTATGCAAAGAAGTTTATTTTACATACATTGTTGTTGACTGTTGTACGAAATTATATCCAAGAGTTTATGGTTGCCTAGTAATTGTACGTTCAGTTTCGACCGAAACATCGGAGTGGATCACGGTCACGGTCATTATTGATTTGCCAGTATAGATGTTTAAAATACTGTTTTGTTTCTACTACAGAATTAAGAATTCAATATACGTATTTCTTTTAGGTTGCAACAAGGCGAGGGCCGTATAAGTTCAGGGGAAATTGTAGAGATACCAATAAATATCAACAGTTGTGAAGTAAATTACATCGAGCACGTCGAGTTGATAGTAAACGTTCGCTACAATCGACGAGGGGCGTTACAGATTTACATCACTTCGCCTCAAGGTAACCTCTCGCTTGATATGTTATCCTAGTACTTTTGCTAAGTTGGTTACGTCTGGAAGACGGCTTTTAGCCGAAAAAAATATTGTTATCGGCTACTACGGCCGACCGCCACAGACGCACTGACTGACAGACACAGACATTTCAACTTTTTCATTTGTTACTACACTTGCGAGCAAAAGTATGGAATCACTTACATGAAGTTGTTTCCACGCGATCTTGTGTACTAACCAATTTGATAGTAACAAAAAAAGTAGCACCATTTTAAAGATTAAACTTTTAACTTTAAATTGATATCAAATTCATTTAAATCACATCAGTATTTAAAAAGATATCCCGCCTAATATGAATAAGTAAGGAAAAAGACATGTATCAACTGTTTGATACGTCGCGAGTTGCGGCCTATTTACCCCCCATAAAAGCAAGTGTTTTCAGATTTTTGCTTTCACACGTTGATCCATACACATCTCCGCTTCTTTTGACACTTTACCTGGGATTCTACACCTTCAGAAGCAGCACAAATCGTTGCACTATTGCAAGAAGGGCTCAGCCAGCGGGCTGTCGCACATCAGCTCCACATAAGCCAGTCCTGGGTTTCGAAAGTTTTAAGACGCTTTCAGGAGACTGGTGGCTTTATCCCGAGACCAAGTTCTAAACATTGTCGGTTCACATCGCAGAGGGNAATTCATAAACAAAACTTTATGTAAACAAAGCAATAAACTTAGGACGCGCTGACAGCAACCGTCCTTAGGCTTGCAAGCAATAACTTCTGACTCGTAAAAGAACCAATTTGTTAAGAAACATGTTGGTACTTTAATATTTTCTAAAACTAGAGGTTTTTAATTACCTATCTGCGTAAATAAAAAAAGATTAATAGACAACTGATTTTTTTGACTTTTGACCTCTGCCGGGCCCACAGTGCTGTGGCCCAAACGTGTGAAGCCAAGTTTATAAAAAGGACATCATTCTTTTTGGGCCTTTTCTAAAAGTGCCGGCCAACAAAAAATTATGGTACGTATTGTTAGAACTAGCTATTTGGAGCAATAGCACTGGGGAACAGTCATTTTGCGGCATGGTAGTTTAGAGTCAATCCTGTATGCGACTAGTGTGCTGAATACTAGAAAAATATTAGATTTGTCAAATTGACTCTAGATCTTGAGATAAATACTATTATTTCATAGAGAGGTTGACATGAAAAAACGGTCATCGTTCTGCGATGTGCACCGGCGCTGTTCAGAACTTGGTCTCGGGATAAAGCCACCAGTCTCCCAAAAGCGTCTTAAAACTTTCGAAACCCAGGACTGGCTTATGTGGAGCTGACGTGCGACAGCCCGCTGGATGAGCCCTTCTTGCAACAGTGCAACGATTTGTGTTGCTTCTGTAGGTGTAGAATCCCAGGTAAAGTGTCATAAGTAGCCGAGATGTGTATGGATCAACGTGTGAACGCAAAAATCCGAAAACACGTGCTTTTATAGGGGGTAAATAGGCCGCAACTCGCGACGTATCAAACAGTTGGTACATGTCTTTTTTCTTACTTCTTCACATCAGCCGGGATATCTTTTTAAATACCGGTGTGATTTAAATGAATTTGGTATCAATTTAAAGTTAAAAGTTTAATCTTTAAAATGGTGCTACTTTTTTGTTACTAACAAATTCGTTAGTACACAAGATCGCGTGGAAACAACTTCATGTAAGTGATTCCATACTTTTGCTCGCGAGTGTATATTTTTGGTAACACAATACATAGGTTTACAGTAAACGCCTCACGCGCTTGTGTGGCATTAACGGTTATATTACAAAAGTGTTGGTTGTTCTTTTATTCACAGGAACCAGAGTACAGCTTTTGAGCTCGCGAGCTAAAGACACGTCCACCAACGGGTTTGTCAACTGGCCGCTTACTTCGGTCGCTACGTGGGGTGAGAATTCTAATGGTGTATGGAAAGTGCATATCCAAGACGAAACTGATGAACAAAATAGTGGAGAAATAGGACCGATTTGTCTTGTCGTTCATGGAACTCATGATATGCCGGAGCACATGAAATACGGGCCAAGAAAATACTCGCACAGCAACTACCAAGAGGTGTCCGACTACTTCGACGACGTATTTGAAAACTCGAATTCCGATGATAACAACGTGGTCAATGTACCAGAACAGCATAACACCGAGGAAGTGAACATGAACGACATAGATCCCACAATACTAGCAGAGGTTGAACAGGAACTGCAGAGAATCCACCACGGCATGGTGTACAATAGATCTCCAGGATTGTAAATTATGTAACATAATAATGTATTTAGATTTATTTATGTGACATTGTGATCTCTATTTAATAAGTGTGATAAGATTATTAGTGAAATGCTTCTGAAACTTATTTAATTAAAACATATCAGTATTAACTACAGCCAGTCATCATGCCTTGTAAATCCTGTAATCAAAATTATTATCTTGTGTGCAACATTGTGATAAAAATAAAATTCAGCAAAGTTTATTCATAGAACGCCCGTTTCATTTTTAGATGGACATTACATGAGACTCGATTTTGATGACTAAAAACGCCATCAAAAAGTTTTTATTAAATTAATATGGTTTAGTTTAGTCAGCTGCCGCTCCCGAATGGCTGAACTATCATAAGAATGTACTATACTATGCTAACTGACATTGCAGCATAATTATTATACTGAATGAATTACGTAGGCCGCCAGCCGCGCGTACTACGTAATCACTCAGACAAGAAAACATCGAGGTACCTGTGATCTATGTACCCCTGGTAGAAGAGACTCATATTTACGTCATAGTTCGACTGCATGACCGATCAGTCACCCAACACAGCTGTTGACCAATCCTTCCTATAATTTCAGTAGAACCACAGGTAGAACCTCTTCTTCGCTTATGTGTTCCTAGTCCTCTCAGATATATTGCAAATGAAAGTCGGAGCATAATATGATCCACATTGTTTAGTTCCGGAAGCTTGGCAACTAGATGTCGCTGCATTCTTCACAGATCTACAAAATATTCGGTTGATTGTGGATGAATTCTCATTTTATTACAAAATTATTATGTCACAATTATTCTACAATTTATGATTATTATTTTTAAGTAAATTATTATGTATTTTGTTCTTATTACCACAATGACAAAGAAAATTATTTATCTGTGGTTCCAAGCACAGATTATAAAGCACGGATCCAACCAAAACTTGAAGCCATCGCCTTTGCATTCATGGGCGCCTGGTAAAATTGGTTCCGAGTTTCGATTGGCCGCAATGCCCGTAGCGTTTCATCTTCGTGTTTGCCCATGCCATTTGGATGCCCGCATTGTTGCCTAGCGCCATCTACAAACCTTTACTAAACTTTTACTTTAGATGTAAAATGCTTTGAATCGTCAATAGAGGGCAGGTAGAGTTCGTAGTAAACTAAATTGGACTAAAAAATGAAACTGCAAGGTTTATTAATTTACAAAATATATTTATTCAGGTTTTTCAAATAGGTATCATTGTCATTCTTTTAATTACTTATTATTTTAACAATATGTTTCTAGCCAGTAAATTGATCCATCGACCATGAGGAGAGACATTGTTAATATTAATTTACTATCAGTCATCAATGGTACGTACTTCTACATTTTCTTGATTTCTACATAACTTATATTAACTTAAGTATTACAATTAAATTAGCGAGAATATAAATGCTAACATAGTTCTTTTTTGTTAATCTAAGAGATAATCTGAACACCAAGAAATCTACGCCAAATCACAGTCTAGAGCTTTACTCAACGAATGAAAATTCATCATCATCATCATTTCAGCCATAGGACGTCCACTGCTGATCATAGGCCTCCCCCAAAGATTTCCACAATGGCCGATTGGTGGCGGCCTGCATCCATGGAATGAAAATTGTCTGCTTACTATTGCAATAGTGACACTGAGGTACGCTGCATGATTAATTACTAGTCACATACTTAATTGTAAGTCAAACAGCCATCGTCACATCAAAACACATTCGTCAATTCTTTTTATTTCGAGGATTTTGCTTACTTGCAGGTCCCCAAAATAAAGCTAAAGTGGGGTAACATACTATACAACATTAATAGATATAAATAGAATGCAGGAACTCCAACTTCATTAATTAGTCCTAACTACTAACAGTAAAACCTAAATCCCTAAGTTCTTTCACCAGGAAATCATCTTTGTACTTGTCGATCTTTGATATCCATTGTTCCGTAGTGATGACATGCCTGCTGTACCCTCCGTATTCAGGAGGGAGGTACTCAGGGTCGATGTGACTGTGGAGGGAAGCCATGTCCGCGTGGAAGAAGAGATGGTTCCAGACTGCTTTAGGGATGAACTGCTTGAAGAGGTAGAAGAACTTGTTCATGAACCAGCTGTAGTTGATGATGTGGAGGCCGTGCATCGTCAAGGGGAAGGACACCTGGAAATTGTAAGTATTTGATGAGTTCAGTTGAACTTACTCGTAATTCTAAATGACAATGACTTCGACATGTGAAGACTGCTTAAAGTTCAAGTTTGTTTTTATTACTTTTGACTTTAATTTTGACTTTTGAAACATATTAACTGTGGGTCGTTGAGGAAACGTTTCTGCATATTACCATGGACATGGTTTGGGCAAACTCACACCTATTTAATTTTCTTTTTAGGCTTGAAGCTAATCAATTTTATATAGTGCCTATAACAACAATGGTTGCAACTGCCACCATGTGGACGCCTAGACATAATGGCTTACTCTATTAAGAACGATATGACTTAGAGAATCCAAGAAATTGATTTTTTTATGGTACAGAGGCAAACGAGCAGA
The DNA here is from genome assembly GCF_004193835.3 of Ostrinia furnacalis. Lineage (NCBI taxonomy): Eukaryota > Metazoa > Arthropoda > Insecta > Lepidoptera > Crambidae > Ostrinia > Ostrinia furnacalis. The sequence continues at coordinate 348,577 of NW_021130561.1, forward strand.
CGGATCACCTGATGGTAAGTGATTACCGTCGCCCACAAACACCCGTAGTCCCAGGGGCGTTACAGGTGCGTTGCCTGCCTAGGTGTAGATACGCTTTCTTCTTGAAAGTTTGTAGATCGTATCGGTCTGTAACTCACCCCCATAAGGCTCACAATCTGGTGAGCGATGGTGGGCGTGAGATGCCTCAAATGCCTCAACCCCAGACCCTCCACATCCACGATGATGGTCACGCCGAGGATCTGCAGCTTCGGCTGCATCACCGCTACCTCGTCCATCAGGAGAGCACAACGGACCACGTCTATGATAGGAACTGCTTCTGGGTCCCATTTCCCTGAGAAAAAAGATAGGTATGAGTTAAGGCAACGCAACGTGGGACGTTCACTCACAAAGTGGACAGATGACCTCATAAACATTGAAGGCGCTGGATGCAAGCCGCTGTCAATCATTGGGAGAGGCCTATGGTCGTTAGTGGAGTGACTAAAGTGATGATGATGATCAGTTAAGGTTATAGGCAATTGATTAGCACTGCATGAACTGAATGATTCGTATCCAAGAATGTTAGTCCGAAGCGAAGTGTTAGTTCTCAGTAAAATTGTGGCTATCTGATAAAATTGTCCCCTAGATGGGGCAGAGGCCGTCCACAACAGTCCTCCATGATCGACACCGTAATGGGAACAAATTATACAAGCATGTACAATTTGATCAAATACAGAGTTTTTAAGAAAGAGTGCAGTTTGCATGGCTTCTAAAAGAGAGCAAAAATTAAAAAATATCTTCATATTTAACTTTATCTTTCAGATAGGTACAATTTTATTCTAGTTACTCTATTTAGTTGGCTGCAAAATAATGACAGACTCATTATAAAAGTCATAAACATACCTAAAAGTAGAGTCAGCCAAAGTCATCAATGACTCGTCAAGTTACATTACAGACGACGCGAAAATTAAGAAACAAGACATTCTTGAGACAGTTAAAATTACAAGTTATCGTAAGTAATTTTTCACTACAGCCACCGTGAAATGATGCAACTCTGCGCTATGTTGTCATTAACGATAGAAGGTAAACGCTCTCTTTTAAGGCCGATTTACACGTATTAAGTAAGTACGTAGTTAAGTAGGTAACTAAATTTTATAGCCTGACCAGGAACATAAAAACCCTCGCCATGTTGCGGAAAACTAATGGTACTAATTTCTTTTAATGGCAACAGTAACTGAAAACTTCATTGATATGTCACCTTGCATGTCAGTCTATTGCTGTCAAAGTGTAAACAAACTTTATTTTAAATGTGCGCAATTGATTTTGTGANTCGTAACGATAAATAAAACAATTGTAATGTATCATTTACACATTATTTGTGTTTAATTTTATTGAAGAACATTCTGATCACATTAATTGTACATTGGGTCGTTAGGGAAACATTTGGGTTTTGGCCCAAGCCTGTAGACCCAGAATTTTTTTTTCCGGGTCTCTTACATTTAGGCCTTCAGCGCCCCGCAAGGGGCGTTATCGCCCACTTTGGGAAAGGGTGGGCTAGAAGTTAATCAGTATAATACAGTGCCCATAGCAACAATGTTAGCCACTGCCACCATGTGGACGCCTAGACATAACCACTGCTTTCTCTACCAGGAGCGAAATGTCGTCGAAATTCCAAGAAATTAATTATTCAACTTACCCCCATAAGACTGACAATCTGATGAGCGATGGTCGGCGTGAGATGCCTCAAATGCCTCAACCCCAGTCCCTCAACATCCACGATGATGGTCACGCCCAGGATCTGCAGCTTCGGCTGCATCACCGCTACCTCGTCCATCAGGAGAGCGCAACGGACCACGTCTATGATAGGAACTGCTTCTGGGTCCCATTTCCCTGATAAAAGATAGGTATGAGTTAAGACAACGCAGCGTGTGATGTCGACTCACAAAGTGGACAGATGACATCATAAAGATTGAAGGCGCTGGATGCAAGCCGCTGCCAACCAATATGTAAATCATTGGGAGAGGCCTATGTTCGTCAGTGGAGTGACTAAGGCCCGCCATACACGGACCGCTGGAAGCAGTCAGGGTCGACAGCTTCAAGCTGTCAACTGCACAGTGAACTGCAGAGTTCTATGGACGCACATACACGAACCGCTCGAGCAGTTGCAGCAACTGATTCGGGCGGTCGACAGCTTGAAGCTGTCGAGCCTGACTGCTTCAAGCGGTCCGTTTATTGCCGGCCTAAAGTGATGATGATGATCAGTTAAGGTTATAGGCAATTGATTCGCACTGCATGAACTGCATCCGACCCGAATCCTAGAATGATTTGTGTTTTTTATCTAATTAAGATTAACGAAAAATCGTTGCTGTCTTGATGGATACAAATTGTGCACGTTTGGAGTAAACACAGCTTTGTTATAGAAAGCACTCTTCCATAACAAAGCTGTATTTGCTGCAAGGAATTTAATTTATATATCTTTTAGGTTATGGATGCATGCCAAGCACTACACTTAGTATGCATGGATCCTTATCCTAAAAGATTTATATGAAACTCTTTAAACATTTATACCTTTTTAATTAACTATATCTTTAAAATTATTCTACTCTACTTTGTAAAGTCGCTAAACGAATGGCAGACCCATTATTAAAAGTCATAAACATCCTCTTCATTAGTCAGTTATTAAAGCATAAACACATTTACCGGTCTAGAGTCAGCCAAAGTCATCAATGACTCGTCAAGTTACATTGCAGACGACGCGAAAATTAAGAAACAAGACATTCTTGAGACAGTTAAAATTACAAGTTATCGTGTAGGTAATTTTTCACTACAGCCACCGTGAAATGATGCAACTCTGCGCTATGTTGTCATTAATGATAGAAGGTAAACGCTCTCTTTTAAGGCCGATTTACATGTATTAAGTAGTTAAGTAGGTAACTAAATTGTAACTTAATTTTAAGTGATTTAATTGCATGTAAACAGTTATTAACTAAATTTTAATTTGCAACTTTCTACTAAATTCTGTGTCTACATGCAATTAATCACTTAAAATTAAGTTAAAAAGTTACTTACTTAACTACTTAGTAGGTACGTGTAAATCAGCCTTTAGAATGGTGCAACGATATTGGGATATTGGCTTGAGACATTCTGTTCTTTAAATAGACTTAAATGTACTTTCTCATACAGTCTATTTTTAGCAGTCTGTTGCTCTTGATCTATAAAATGATTGCTGTCACTAGAGCATATTACGTTCGCGCTCTCTTGATTTCGACTATACGATAATTTTGTGGGACAGTCGGCATCAATAGATCGTGACATCCAAAGAAGCTAAAAAGTTCGCAGCACGCCTCGAACATTGAAATAAGGTTGTGTTGTCTCCTTTTTGGCCATTTTGGATGTCAAGAACTATTTGACGCTGACAGTACTTGTGATGCAAGATGATTTAGACAAAATCTATACTAATACTAGCGGCCGCCTGCGACTTCGTAAGCGTGGATCCCGTTTTACCCCCTTCCCGCTGTTCTGTTGAAAATTTTCCTGAATTTTCTTTGCTATAAACCTCACGGAGCCCGAGACCTTTCCAACGAATGCAAAACCGTGGAAATCGGTTCGTGCGTTCTGGAGTTATAGCGTCAGGGAGGAAAACCGGACTTATTTTTATATAGTAGATTATTAATGCGAAAGTAACTCTGTCTGTCTGTCTGTCTGTGTGTATTTATATGTATAAAATACTAGCTTTCTGCCCGCGGCTACGCCCGCGTGGAATTTTGTCTGTCACAAAAAAACGATCCTATGTCCTTTCCCGGGACCCAAACTATCTCTATCAAAATCGGTTCTCTGGTTTAGGCTCTAAAATGTCGTGATTTTTATTTATTATCATTATCAGATCGCACTTTTTTACGATTGGGTTCAATCAAGGTTATATTGAGAAACTGTTCTAACGATTACCAAACTATTTCTTCCTACTTTAATTTTGTCTTTTCCTTTGGAAGTTGGGTTCAGCCTCTTTAATATACATATTATTATGACACAACGTTTTTGCATACTTCGGTAATTTGCGGTTATTTGACAAGGTGATGTTATGAGATCGCTAATCTGTAGCCGTGTGTTATTATTACCCCAATAAATCATGTTTTTACACAATGTGGTGTGTTTACACAAACATAAGTGTTATTGAATATCTAGACTTAATTTAATCATACGGATTCTTCTGTATAGTCATAGTCTTAGCATGGATTCTACCAGAATCATTTTGCGCACTGCTGACTATACTGACGCGAAATTTTCGCATCAACTTCTTTCGGTTCATACTATCCTGGTAGCTGTAACTCACCAAATCTCATAAGTATGATGCGTCCGTTCCGAGGGCTCTCCGGCAAGGTGCCTCCGTAAACTCTCTTGACCTTCTGCAGGCCGAAGGCATCGCAGTCGTACAAATACCCGTAGTCGCGCCGGAACTGCTCGTAGCGCACCATCTGAAACGTCCTGCGGCGTTATGGGAGCCTGGTACCGTGATATTTAAGGAGGATCATTGTGGATCACAGTGAACCACCTTTCATTATCTACTTATCTAGGCGTCTTTCGGCCGAATACTGAAACACTACTCAAATCTGTCACTCAGCTGACGGGCTCCTAAATTTAAGTATAGATGACCCACGCTGAACTGTCCCACCAAACTCAATGACAGGGGGGCGCTACCATCGTTCAACTATATGGTTTCCAACATGGCTAAAATCTGAACCAGCGATCCGGTATTGACGGTGGCGCCCCACTGTCAATGTCATCGACAGGACAGTCCAGTATTTTGGAACTATATCCTTCAATTTTAAATGGTATTCTCAAACGCCACTCAACGGATTTGAAGCCGTGATCAGCTAAGCAGCTCTCAAATGTTTACCTACTGGCAACATTTACCAAAAAAAGTATGTTTTCATTTACACAAATGATAACTTTACGTTTTTTATCCATTACACGCAGCATCGTTTGGTTATGTATTGTCTTTTATGGAAATATACTCAATCCACTTAACATAGAACAGTTTATTTTTAGTTTCTATTATATATAAATCTAGTTTTATCACATAAAAAAATTAATGCTTGCATTTTTATTTAATTAAAAAAATAATTTAAAGGTGATACTTTTTATTGTTGAAATCTATTATGTAGCGATCGTGGACCGAAACGTAACCACAATTGACATTTATCATTGTTGACAGAGCATCAAATTGACAAATCAACAACTCTTGGAAATGCTGTTATGCGATGTCCCCTTATTCCTCAGAAATAGGCATGTTTATATAAATCGATTTCATAGCAGCTATTTTGGTTGTTACTTTGTGCACTAGTACGATGCACAGTTGGCTGTTCGATGTGGAAGATATCACCTAGTACACGTTCATAACTTCCCGTTGCGTAGAACAGTAGGGTTATAATAAGTATTTTGTCCACTGGTTGTATGGCGTTTGGTGCGGGGTTTCAAAGAGCTTCCAAATTATGAATCCAGAAACAACACCGTTTCTTTAGAGACGCGGAACCTCGCTCGGAATTGCATGTCATTATAATAATATTCTTCAATAGCGTTCAGCCTTATTGCGTTCCTGCGATTAGATTTAGGTATTTCCTCGAGGCTCGAAAGAAATGATAACGATGACACACATTATTTACCACTATTTAGGTCGATTTAGGTATAAGAATAGGATTTAAGATACCGCGCAAGCACTCTCAAATTTAACAGCTGCTTAAGACGATTTGACAGTTGTTTGAGTAATGCTTAGCGTTGAATGGCGTTTCAGTATGCGAAAACTCATTTGAGTGGCGTTTGAGTGCAACTTAATTTGAGAGGTGCTTAAAAATTGAGAACTGCTTAGATATTGTTTTGAGTATGCGAAATGTAAGTTTGGGAGCTGCTTAACTATTTGAGAAGCCGTCAAATATTTAAATGGCGTTTCAGTATTCGGCCGTTTGTTAATTAATTTAAAAGTAATACAACACTCTGATTGAGTGTAAAAACTAATAAATAAATACCTTCAATTTATTTAGTATTCTGACTGCGTAGAATATTTCAGGCTTATCAACTCTGATTTTCCATTCATTATTTAGGTCATATAACTTTTGTACGATCAGTATTAATAGTACCTATGTCACAAAAGGTTCTTACGATATTACCAGTTTTTGAGCTCATTATAGGTATGAATAATTCCCTGGAATTAGTAGTTTACTCAATACGAGTAATCACGAATCAAAGACTTCTTTGATTCGCAAAATTACCGCATCGAAGCTTCCAATATTATTATGGTTATTAGTTATACTATAGGGATATACACTGTTGTTTGTGAAATTACTCACCAACTTGTGCGCGAGCGCAGGTATAAACCGCCTGCATCGCAGGAACCTGAGCAGATACGCGTCATCGATGCGCCGCGGATTGCATTCTTCTCGTTCTGCAAAAAGTAAATAATACAGGGTGATTTTTCAAACAGTGTCCAAATGTTTAGGAGCGACTCAGAATTACTAACTTAATTGATTTTCGTAAAGACATCATTTTTTTTTCATTTTTAATTATTTTTATCCGCTGCGCGCGGTCTCAAAATTGGCTCACGTGGATAATTTGTTTCGTTCATAGAAAAATACACGCACATACTGTAAACTGCAAAGCCTAATAATAGACATAATGGTGAGCGAAAATAAGCAATAACCTTTAAAACTTAAGATAATGGGCACCTGCGGATTTTTTCGAAAATTGATTTTTTTTTTCTGCGGAATATACCACGATTAAAAATATAGGTAATTAAAATAAAGTTGTAGTGTTAAATTGTTCTAGATAGCTTATTAAAAAATTTGGATACTGATTACAATGTCATCCTGTATAATTTGTGGATGTGACTTTGGTTTGATCAAGATCAAACCAAAGTCACATCCACAAATTATATCCCAAGTCAAGACTTGGGAACAAAGAATTTCAACAGCACAGTAACAATACGAAGTGACACCTTTCCATACAAATCATAGCCCTACTGTCTGGTCCTACCAGCAATGCCAATCGTGCACGCACATTTCCATTGACTACTTAGTATTGTTCGCTGCCACTGTGCAGGTTACTGATTACAATCATTATAAACCACGCCGTGGCATGCTGATTTCTTATTGTAATTTATTTTATTTTATTTTTATTTTTCTTTATTCAGAAAACCACAGCTCTTTATAATAATAATACAAACAGGTATTTTTGTTCTTACAGCCAATAATGGATTCTATATATTATTACAATCTCGTAAAAAAAACAGTCAAAGGGTAATTACTATGATTCGCTTTGTTTTGAACCTTCTCGATTATAGACCATAATTCTTTGTGGTTTTTATTTACTCACAGTTCTTGACTACTATACTTTTCAGTCCATTAGCATAAATCAGCATTGAACCATGCCCATTTTCCAATATAAATGTCTATCCGTGTTGCAGCTCTGTGTGTTATCTTTTTATCCCTATGTAATGTATTATACCTATTTAGACGAAAATTGGCATAATAATACCTAGATAAAAGGCTCAGACTCAGGGAAAAACATAGGATAGTTTTTGTCCCGGTTTTTGACAAGGACACGAAATTGGAAAAGTCTTTCTGTGACAGACCTAATTTACGTGGGTGAAGCCTTGGATAAAATTAAATAAAAATATAGGAAAATTCCAATATTCGCTTCCACCTTCTCGGCCTGATCATCAATTTCCTTCAGGTGAGATGCAAGTCTACTAGGTGGACCGACGATCTGGTAAAGGTCGCGGGAAGAGCCTGGATGCGGGCAGCGCAGGACCGTGCATTGTGGAAAACCTTGGAGGAGGCCTTTGTCCAGCTGTGGACGTCATTTGGCTGAAACGAACGAGATGCAAGCCAACAGTTTCTTCGTTGTGGATAAAAATGTATCATTTTGAATGTAGTTTAATGCACCTATTAAGGACACTGTCTAGTCTATGCATCTAGAAATATGCTTTGATGGCAAAGCCAATCTCAAGGCAGTGCATTCGAGACGTCCCGCTCACTGCAACTATGCGCGCGCGCCGGTAACTGACTTACGAAATACAAAATCTACACTTGCTATTAGCTAAAACCAGTACAAAAACATGACAATTTCCACCTTGTTACTTTGGGATAAGAACTTAAAGGCGATGGAATATTTATGCACAGCTATGCAGGTATGACGAGAGATATGCTATAATTTTAAGTATGATCACAGTTATTTCTAAGGCTGAGTTGCACCAACTATCTTTAACCGTGACTATAACGATAACCGGTGTATTTTGTATGGAGTTTGACAGATTTTTGACGTTTGTTAGAGTCAAAGTAAGATGGTATAACCCAGCCTTAAGAATAGTAAATCTTGCAGATTCTTATCTGTCTTATGTAGTTCTTAGAAACCTAGATATTTGGAACCTACGAGTAGGTATATTAATTTTACGTGTTTTCAGCTGTCATCTGTTTGCCAACTACACCATCAAATAAAAGCTTCATGAAAAGACAAAAGCAAATAAAACCACTAAGAAACATGAAAAGAAAACAAGAACGTAGGGAACGAGTTTTGACAAGGGCTTCTACGTATTATTTATTATTTTCTTACCATAAATCAAAGACCGAAGCTCCTCAATCCTCTTGCTCCTCGCGCCAGGGTCCTCATTGCAGTTCCTCCTGGCCAGCTCCTCAAAATCCTGGTCTTCGAACCGGCTCACTTCGGCCTGGAATGCGATCTCGATGAACGGCATCCTGAAGTAAATAGAGTCTAATAAACCAAAACAAAACATTTTTACATCTTAAATTAAGTATTTTATTAAAACTTAAAAAAATAAAAGATTACCTTAGATGGGAATTTAATCCCAGACAGACTGCTTTAAGCACTGAGCTTCGGAAATATTAGGTACGAGTAAAACAAACAAAACGACTTTTTCAAGTATTTAAATAACGTCTTATGTTATTATAACCTGACTTTAAGTATTAAAAACAAGAGTTACACGTTCGATTTTCCTGTTTGAATTGTATTACCTACTTATTTGGGTCAATTTTCTCGCTCGATATCTTTTAATGCTTTATCTCTAATCTGTATCCATTGGTCTCCATTAACAAATTAAAGTTATTACTTTGTACTCAAGCAAATCAAAACCATACAGTAGATTAGGAGATAAAAGTAGTATAGTGGCAGTAGTAACAACTAGTTCACCGTAAAATTGGTTTCTTACGGTTGCCCTGCTTTAAACCACCGTTCTTTTACCATCGTAAATGTTAAAAGATATAATCTTTTGTAATCCAAGGGATAGTAAAAGATTGTTTGATCATAGCTCTAGATGAGCATGCTTGTGCATTGTGCATGTCTATAGTTAATAGAAACTGGCCATCTTAAAATTAAATAAGGTCGTATAACTTCGCTTTCAATGTAGACAATGTAGACTCTACATCTATAGTGATTTGCGTAAACCTATCTTAGTAGATTACTAATATTTACTAATACACTTTATGACGGCTATTATCGTAGCCTAATTCCACGTTTTTGTAACAAACTATCAACTCACACGCCCTGTCATTACCGACATTGTTTTCCTTTAGCTTAATTTAACTGCACTCTCACGTAATTTTTCTCGATTGTCAAATCGAGAAAAATTACGTGAGAGTGCAGTTAAATTAAGCTTTAAAGTTAAATTTAGTTAAGATTCAACCAAATCATGAAAATATTTGTATGTAGACAACGCAGAACTGGTCGTTATGGAAATTCTTGGGAGAGGTCTTTGTCCAGCAGTGGACGTAATTTGGCTACAACTAACGAACGAACAAGACATGAAATAAGTTATTCTTTAGGTTGATTACTTCTGATGTCTCTATTACAAGATGCAATAGTGTGTAGATTGACGTGCTGTCGTCTGTCAGTAACTCGCAGCGTCCAAAGTTTAACGTTGACAGTTTGGAGTTAACGGTCCGGATCTCAAGATTGTTGTCATGAATAGTAATGAATGACATAGCATTGTTTTGCTACTGGTTTATGAAGCACAGACTACAACCGTATACGTAGGTATAATGTTTTGTCTTTTAGTCATAGTGACGTCAATGGCGGGTTAGTTTAATATTAGGTAGTAAGTTAGCATTATTTTGAACCTATTCTATAAGTTTTCTCAATAAAACACTGTTTATAGGGAGGTTGCTCTTTGATTATACCTATCTACCCAACACGCATTCAATAAATTTTCTTTAACAGAATTTATTCTTAAATTTCTGTCCACTGTCCAGATAATAGGCTAGGCATTATCATTAGTTAAGCTAAACATTATCTTTATTGCTAGAATGTAGATCTAATTATGAAATTGCTGTTACGAAATTTAATATCATTATAACCAAGGACATCTAATTTAAACTGTATGTAGAGTCATTAATCTTTTAGCAAAGATTTTCATCACACATTTAATTACCTACGATGCGATTATGTAACCGTGAACGTTAAATAAACTTGAATACTATCATTTATAATCCAATATGGACCAGTTTCCAGTCTGTGGAAAGGACCAAAGGTAATTGAAAAGAGAATTCAGTTTTCGCAATTTACATTTTGTAAATCAATTTTGATTCAGCAAGATTCCATTCCCGAAATCCTGTTTAAGGTCGAGTTTCATCTTCAATTATCGGCGAAAGCTGTTCCAAAGATGCCAAGTGAAAAAACATTCATCGATTTATCGGAGAAATTGCAGTACCGTTGGTTGATGCAACCTTTGTTTAAGATTCACTTGAAAACCAATTATGGTTGGTCCGAAAATTACCGACGAAGGGTTTATTTATTTATTTATTAATAGGTACAGTTACAGTACATAGAATACTACTTATTTAGTAAAAAAAAATACAGCTACAAATCACTTACAAATCTATGGACCAATTACAACTGCACACAACTATGCCTAATAACTTAAGTGCTTAGATAAAACAACAAAAACTAATGTTAGCTACAACAACAACTAATCCAACAATCTAATCAGTATTTCTTANGCGGCGCCGCCCGTCCTTCCCTATGTAAGTTAAAGGATTTGCCACAGGATAAGTTCCAACTGGACTGGTTCCAAGTTCCCTAGGTGGACCGACGATCTGGTGAAGGTCGCGGGAGGTGCCTGGATGCGAGCGGCGGAGGACCGGTCTTCGTGGAAATCCTTGGGGGAGGCCTTTGTCCAGCAGTGGACGTCTTTCGGCTGAAACGAACGACGTTCCAACTGATGCGGGCTGCAATCGCTTTGACCTGACCGCAGAACACATCCAGTGTGGCAAATCCTTCATAGTACCTAATTATTAAGGCGGTGCATAATTAAGAGTATATTGTCTCGGCTTGACACTGGTCAATGTAATGACTGATAGAAAATTTCGACTGGCATTAAGGTCGCCATTTGTGTTTTTACGTGCTAAAAAACCCCACTCGTCTGACCAGAGTGTGGGGAGTATTGGGCACAAACTCGTACATTATTCATGCTGTTTGTTTCCTTAATAAAGAAAAATAAAATTATTATCTATAGGCCAAATCCTTCATTCGCCCTTGTAGTGGAGACTAAGTACCTGCTGGATAATGATCACGATGTTGCAAGAATGTGTAGAATGTAAATAAATATGTTCTGTTGTCAACACAGTACAAACTTTGGACTATGTTGACAGCAAATTGTTGTTGACGTTTTCCGCAGGAAGAAGCTAGTTAAAAAGACAAGCACCGTAGAATTCGGATATGTCGTCATACGATGGTATAATGACATACCTACGGTAGGTAATCGGTAGGTTAAACCTACCGATTATTCAAATTGTATACTATACAATACACAAGTAGGTCTTTGCCAAAATGTTTGTAATAAGTGCCTAATTCCGTGATTGCTTGAGGAAAATTATTAAATGCATCTGCTATATTATTTTTATTTGGAATTCATAATCAGTGTGATATCATTGATTTAGCCTGCACACGTCTCTTTAATTTACTAGAGTCAGTTTCCTAATTAGATTCTTTGTTAGATTATTTCCATATTGGCTCGTTTTGTGACGTCAGGCAAAAATATACCTTGACAACGATTTACTTCGTTACTCCCGACTTCGTTATAAAATATGTAAGGGAGAGTCCGCTAATTTGGACCAGTTTTTTTCAATCCCATTTTACACATAGTTTTCTTTTGTTTTTGCTAATGTCCATGGTATATAATAAAAGATACATTATTCAACTTACTATTTCATAAGTATTAATTAACATGATTGTTGTATATTTAGAACAAATCAACAAAGTACGAGTTCAGAGCTTCGGTCCAATTTAGCCAACCGGTTCGATAATTTGTACCACAGGGTTACTAAATTGGATTTCAATAAATTTCAAGCCTATAAAAAAACTATGGCAAAATATTATACGATACATTCTTAACAAATTAGGAAACGAAAAGGAACAGTAGTTAATAACATAGACAATCGATATTGTTTTACACGTTATCACGATTTTGAGTACAAGTTTTGTAATTCCAATTATCGTAACGCACACCTGTACCTAATCTACTTTGCCAGTCTTTTGCTTTCATTTATTGTTAGTCAAACATAACTACGCTATTATAATTACAAAATATGGTTTACTAAAAAAAAATTCAAAATCCTTTGGTAAAGTTCCATACAACTTGATGTGGTACAATTTAGCCGACTAGGTGATAGTGCTTTTAAAAAATCGGTAAAAAATATAGCTTATAAATACCGAAAAATGTTTCAAATAATTGTAATCCACACTAATTTACGCTTCTAAATAATAATATTAGAAACACCCTGTGATTAAATTTAACAAAATTACAAACTAAACATGTATTCTCAAAAGTTACTTGAAAACAATGAAAAAATACTTTTCAAAATAAAACACACGTGTTAATTGTCACGGCAAAAACCACATGGCCGATATTAATTGACTTTAGTTGTGTATCGCTGAGTGTTGCAATTACAGACATTCAATAAATACTTTACGAAATATGAGGGTGGTACAATTTACCCGGCGGTACAATATACCGAACTCTCCCCTATTATCTGCCAAAGGGGTCAACAGTATTGTGTTATTTGTTTATCTTATCAAATGTATGTTAGGTTTACTGTGCGTCGCATTAAATATTATCTCTTTGTGTAGGCTACTACTGTTTATCACCAAATAAAATTGCAATAACAAATCATATAAGCCACGAAAGCTGTGTACCTACTTACTTAAGTAGGTAAATGAATATCACACAAAAATGGATTATTAAGAAATACAAAAGTTAGGCAAGGAATTTTAGGTAAGTTTTTGATTGAATATTGAAAAAATATTGAAATCGCTGAAACAATCCATTACTTTTCAAGACTAATGTTTCTATTTCTACAAAAGGTATTAGTTACCTACTTAATAATTTTATTTTATTTTAGGTACAAACCTTAATTGCTCCAAACATTCAGTCCAAACACACACCAACACTTGATACAATTTGACTCCATTAATTTGAAATCGATATCAATTCATCACTATTATACTAATCTTGATTTATTGTCACTTTTTTTACATCCATTATTTTTATATTTACATAAGCTACATTATTGATAGTGTTTGTAATATTAGGTCTAAGGTAAATAAGAGCTATTTTGTTTATAAATAAAGTGAATTTTAACGTGCGTGCGCGCAGCGTGGACAGCGCAATGACAGTGGGAGCCAAGATAACCGCAGCGAAGTAGATTTTATTTTTAATACGGTGCAGTAACTTTTTTGTTGTTTTTGTTGAACGCGTAACCGTTCGCTTTTCCCAAATTTTCTATCGTTTTTTGTTTATTGGCAAGTATTTTGTTCGGATAGAGAGTGATGTAAGATAATATCGTTGAGTTAAGAAAGTTGAAGAGGTCAATGAAAAGAAGTGATACATGATGCTTTTTTTTTCATAGATTGAACATTTACGAGTAGTTCACTTTTAATCAAAGTGAAAAATCTGTCTCAGAGCTAATTTAACTGGAACCCACAGATATGAACTTATGATTAAGTGAATGAACAATTTGCCTCTCTGCATGATGAACCGATGACCTCAAATACACAGTAGACTGTGTCTGATTCTATGTAAGCTGAGGGCTGGAGAGCTTACCTTGTCGAGCAGTGGACTATAATTTCCTGATCTAATGATTGATCATCAACATTGTTTGGATAGTAAGTAACACTTGAGGTAACAATCATTGGTCATTTGTGAGACTTGATGAGCCGTCTGTCGTGGATCAATTAGACTGTAAAGATTTATTTGGTCCAAAAGACACTCATATTTTTATTTTACACTAGCAGTGCCCGCGACTTCGTACGCGTGAAAATAATTTTTGCTCTACACCTATTACTCGTAGCGTGATGGTATATATATAGCGTATATATATAGCGGATTACCGGTAGCGCCGCTAGAGGGCGCTGCGTAGTAAATCGGGCTCCGTAACAATGTTTATGTAAAAATAGTAAATAGTGATAAATTCTCCTCAAAACGTTTTAAAAAGTACTATTAAGTGACAATTAGTGACTGACAGTGTTGGTGAGAAACTATAATCAGTAATTAGTGAAAAACTTAACATTAAAACTGTGACATTAATCTATAAAAACTGTTGTAAATATTGAAAACTTTTAATAATTAAGTGCAAAACCTTTAAAGTGACGTTAAAAACTACAAAACTACCATAGAAGAATAGTGTACAGTGCATAATCTTCAAACTAGAAAAACAATTTCTTATGTAAACATTATGGACTTTGAACTTAACAAATTTACCCACTCCTATCGTGAATAAAATTTAAAACAACGCCATCTATTGAGGAGTAGCCGACTTTTTGTGGTAGCGCCACCTATTGTTGAATAGCTATACCACCTACTACGTGCAAAATTCAGCTGTTGATGGTCGATACTTCATAACGACATCTAGCGAGAAATGACTGACTTCTAGTGTGACGCAGTCAATTACTGGGGAGTTGTACTGTGTACTATCACGCCATCTGTTGAGGAGTAGCCGACTTTTCATAGTGGTGCCATGATATAACTTGCTAGTAAACAAACACTGAGTCAACACGCTACCCAAAAGCGACATCTATAAAGCAGTGGATAAATTATTATCAATGAACAAGCGCAACATCTAAGCAGGACAAATCAAATACGTATTTTCGTCACTAGTAAACAAGTCAAATTGGCGCAGTGGTTTCGACCGCGCTTGACCATCGAGGACCCGGAGTTCGAAACTCATCGGCGACGATTATTTATATTTTTCTGGTTGAAATATTGAGCAGAAAATTTCATATAATAACAATGTCTACTAGTAAAAAATCTCCAATGAATACAAAGAAGTCGAACTGCAAAGCAACTACGTCGGCTGTTTGCCACAAATGTGGCACTAGATGTACTATAAAAGACACTATACCATGCAATAAGTGTAAAAATAGATACGAGTTCGATTGCATTGGACTCTCGGAGAAATTGTACAATATTATGAGCACTGAGAACAGACGGAATTGGAAATGTCCCCCCTGTTCTCTTAAGAAAAAATGTGAAGCTTCATCAAAAACAAACATAGATAAAAAGGAGCAAAACAATGTAACTCATAGGAAAAAACAAAAATTAAAAAACGTAACTACACAACTAAACAAAATGGAATCACCGCTAAGCACATTGAGTCTTTCGCCTTCCACTTCGATATCCGAAGAAAATCATGACTCTCATTTTACCACGCAGGAGGAGATCTTGGATGACTCATATTCCATTGTAGATAGATTGTCAAGAAGCGTAGAGCACACGCAGTTGAATAACACTGTAATAGATTACGAACTGAAGGAAGAAATTAAGCTTTTAAAAATAAACCTTCTTTCTACTGAAACCGAGTTGGAAAATAAGATTTTGGAGAATAATGACCTCAATAAATGTATAGCACAGCAAAATAAAGAATTGACCCTGTTGAGAAATCTTTGCAAACTCCCGCACACAACAGTTCAGGAAGATAGGCGTCAATCGCTACAACCTTCGCTCTTTTTTACACCACCGAGAGCTCCGGTATCAGAGGGAAAGAAACACTCGCCAAATTTTAAATACCTTCAAACAAAAATTACTGACCTAAAACAGTCTTTACTACGTGCTCAAATGGAGATAAATGATCTTAATGAGCAAATTCAAATCTTGAAGGCAAAACTACAAACAAATGTGAAAGACTTCAACAATATTCAGTCTGGGAAGACTGAAATGCTTGAACAACGGGACAATAACTCACCACTCACCTCTCGGGAAATAACCACACAAAATGGAAAAAAGAAATCCTCTACAAAGCAGAAAATAATCATATTGGGGACGCAACAATGTACTGGTCTTGCAGCCGAACTGACAAAATCCAGAATTGGGACCGAATACGAGGAGTACACGATATCATCGTTTATTAAACCATTTGCTACAACCGAGGAAGTTCTTAAACTATGTACAAGCTTAGAGGTAGATAGGTATGATAAGGTGATCTTATGTGTAGGAGAAAATGATGATGATCCAGTATCAACCATAGGGGAACTATATATTGTATTAAAATTGCTACAACACACCACTGTGATTGTATTGAATGTAAACAGTAGTAAGCATGTAAATACTAAATGTATAAACAGCCAGTTAAAATTAATATGTAATAAATTTAAACACAGCCACTTTCTTGAGTCTAAAAACCATTATAAAAGTTATTTAAGAAACGCCTGCTATAGTATTAACTTGCTTATAGATTCTCTGTATTATGACCGAACATTTCTATGCTTTGAGTTTATTAGGAACCATACTCAACGTCTTGGCTATTGTGGCGGGAAACTGTTAAACGGATCACAGCGTCTGTCAAGAAGTCCCAAATCTAATTATAGGCAAACTTCTATTCTTGACTTTTTTCGCTTCACACAACAAGGGGATTTTTTTCGTTCCAAGTAATATAAACCAAACGTCATCACATCTTCGCGATAGTGAAATAAAAGAGAGACCATTTAGGGTTTTACATCAAAACATAGCTGGATTGCTCTCAAAAAGGGACTTGATAGAGCTAACTATATCTGAGCTGATAGACTCCGACACGGAACCGGATGTGATATGTTTTTCAGAAACATTTCTAACGGAAAATGACAGGAAAAATGCTTCTTTTTCTAATTACAAACTTGCAGCAAACTACTCGAGGAATAACAAACGAGGCGGCACATGTATATTTATACAAAGAGGCTTAGTATCTCACGAAATAAAGACTTCTATCAAATATTTACTACCAGGAACATTTGAGTGTTGTGGCGTAAGTATTCCTGAGTACAAATTTATAATATTGTGTGTCTACACCTCACATAAAAAGTTTGCGCACTCATTTTTGACAAGATTAGAAGCAGTTATCCATGACGTATTAAAAAAAAAACCTAACTTTAAAGTTATAATAGCTGGAGATTTTAACATAAATACACTAGCGGAATCCAAAGAATCGAAACATTTGATTGACTTGGCTAAATATTTTAATTTAAAAATTCATATAGATGAACCCACGAGGGGTAATAACTGCATTGATCATATTTTAAGTAACGTCAATCAGGCCTTAGGTACAACAATCCCTCTCCATCTATCTGATCACAATACTGCCCAAATATTAACATTTCCGGTAAAACGTACCAAAAAAATACAATACTGGTTCTCACATCGGAGAAATTATTGCAATGAAAATATTCTTAAATTTNTTGTGTGCTCAAGTGTTTGTTTACATTTGAGGAAATTTCTAAAGAATTTAGGTATAGGTAGACCCACGAAGACGCGCCCCATCAATTTTTGGTCAAGGGAAGCGTGGGGTGCAGGGAGTTTGATCCGAGCAATCCGAGCGTCATTATTGTAGTGTGCGTGTGCACTCATTGATAATAAATTTAGCGTGAATTATTTTAGTGGAAGAATGGTAGGGCGCGTCTTCGTGGATGGAACGATCTATACTGAGCTAACAACCACTAGCAACATAGTGCCATAGTGAATACTGCTAGGCTCTTTATTCCTTGATCTTCAGAAACTTCAACACACACGCATAAATTAATCTCGTTTAGCCACTTCACGGTAACTAATATAGGTTTAATAAGCCCTAGAAATAACCACTTCCCTTTAGTCCGGTTATTTTCTAGAAACATTGACATTAGAAATCTTCCGGTCACGAAGTCGACGTTCACGCTAAATTAAGATTTTGTGTCACTGTCACTTCATATCTTGTAATTTTAATTATCTTGTTGAGCGGTGCACTCTAATTGCATCCTCGTTTTTATTGCGAAAAGTGAGAAGTTTAAGTTTTAAGTGTTGGTCGTTAAAGCGATTACTGACGTCTAAGAGATGTCATTTCGGATTACGATCTTGTACAGTATAGAAACGTTGTTTATGTGAATTTATGAAGTCCATAATCTACGATGTTACACTTTTTAGGGACCAGGTCGGTCCTATTGTCATTGATATTGGTAAATCTTAACGTAAATTCCATCAAGCAAGTCCTAGGTACGCGTTGTCCACTCGGGATCACGTTTACTTCATCTTTCGTCGGTGCTCTGACATGAACGGCTCACTGCTACTTCAGCTTGATAAGTTTTTGAACCATCTCCATAATTTTGATCTTAATTTAACTTTTAAACTACGAGTGGTCTCCTACGAATTACATAGTCGAGTATCTAGAAGATCTAGTTACCATAAACGTGTCGACTCTCTCCAGCAAGTAGCAAACCGACATCACTTTTCTGCAAAAGGACGACCGCAGAAGAACCTGGGCGTGGCTCAGCTGTATGTCCATGACGGACATCTTGCCTCCGTCATTTTCCTGTCAAAGAGACAAATGAGGTAATTAAGCTGTCAAATAAATTGCCTTCATATGTTGGCATTTGCTCATAGTTCAAGTGTGATGAAGCGTCAACGCATTGGTTATTTTTGGACCACGATGGACAGATCTTGAAATAACGTGATCATTTAGTATCAGATGCCAAGCCGTGTATCGGCTCTTTTTATCAAAGCTCTTAAAACTGACGGCTTAAAAGTTCTCGAGTGGCGACCGTGTAGAAATGACACACAGTTCCACTCAATGGACGGAAGATCTTGAGAAGATCGCGGAAAGCACCTGGATGTGGGCAGCGTAGGACCGGTCTATGTGGAAATCCTTGGGGGAGGCCTATCTCCAGCTGAAAGTATTTTGGCTAAATGAACGAGATAATACGTGGTAATACTCTCAACCTTAAATAATGTGGTACAAACTTGGCCTTAACTGGTTGGGTTTTTATTGGCAGTCAAGTTGTACATCCTACACAAGATTTGCAGCGGTGGTAACCTCAAATATGACAGCCTCAGCCTCCCACCGGTCCATGGCCAGATCCTCCGCCCGGATCCAGCCGTGGAGGTACTGGCGCACGGACCTTGGCAGCGGCTGCGTCTGGTCGTCCACCCACACGTGGTCAGCTGGCGGTTTGGAAGCTGTCTTCATGAGCATGGAAGCGCGAAAGGCTGCTGGTCCCTAGAAGGTTAAAAATGTCAAAGGAATCTGGTACTTCTATATCACCATCTTTCCGGCCACTGGACGTCCGATGATTTCCAGATTGGCCGGTTAGTAGCGGCCTGCACCCAATGCCTTCCACCACGCCACCTTGAGGTCGTCTGTCTACGTCGTCTTTTCTGAACGATATTAATGATATCTTTAGTATCAATTCATGTTGATCTTCTGTTGTAACCCTTCTATAGTCTAATTAGGCAGTAGACACAAGCCATCAATAAATAAATAATATAAGGTTTAACTTCTCTCTTGAGAATTAGATTTTAACATTGAAAACTACAATTAAAATACCAATTTACTTCTTTGAATTGCTTCGATTATGTGTTTTTTTTTGGTTTCTGTTGCTACCCAAAACCAATTAGAGCAGAGGTTTGGCAAATCAGCTGTATATTAATAAGTCATTAACTGCTGGTGTTATAGTATCAAAGGCTACAAGATTAGTTCACTGGTTCCAAAGGTAAATAGAAAAAATCTCTTTGAATGTCTTACGAAGCATATAATTCTCTCAAACAAAATTGACGTTTTTTCAATATTAAAAATACTTACATCTGACCGTTTGAGCATGGGTATTCAGTTATTACACTTTGTAGATCAGAACCTTTGAGATTTCTTTGTAAAGAGATCCGCAAAGATATGAAAAGGCGAATAAATGTAATTTCGCTTAGGCGGAGTCTGTTGGTGGTTTCTAATAACATTTTTCAAATAGTTCGTGATGTTGTAGGTTTTCATTTGAGAGTATTGCTTTTAATATGGTAGAAAGATATTGAGAGACTCTCTTCAAGGGGCAAATATCAATGTGATGATTTCTAGCATTTTTAACTGGATTGAGCGTAAAGCGACGATGTGTTAGTAATAGGAATAAAACCGTTCTTTCAATAATTCCTTGAGAGAACCACTTCTCTAAGTTTTGTTTATATTTTCAATTAAAAGCAATCCCATTAGGCATAAGTAAACTAACTAAATTGAAACGAAAAGGATATAAAATACAAAGTTATCGGTAAAATCACGGTAACAAAACATGTTGCCGGCATGTGACTTGTAGGCGCTACATAGACTACATTTACATGGTTCAGACAGACTCAGTGGATCGTTTGGACTGCGTCACTCTATCTTTGGTATTTTAATACTTATTATTATACTATGGTGTAAAATTAGATTTTCTTTGTATGTATGAAGTAGTGTAGCGTCAAGAATTGAACCCAGAACCTACAGATCATTCTAGTGCACTGGATACAGGCAGCTACCAATTGGTCAGTTTGAAATCATTGGGGGAAGCCGATATTTAGCAGTGGACGTCCTCTGGCTAAAATTAAGATAATAATGATAATATTGAGGTACTCACTAGTCCCCAAAATTCAGGCTGCAATTCGTTATCCCGGAATTCCCTAAATGGACACTCGGTGGGGTCCACTTCGAAGACCAGCATGCTTTTGGCGGTGTCAACTGCTTTCTTCGACATTTTGAAAGATATTTTATTCTGTTCTCCAAAAACTACTATCTCTACCTCTAATGGGTTTAAAATCACATCTTTAAATCAACGTTTAAGATCGTTCAAAAACTAGTGTCATTGAAAAATTATTTAGCTTTGTGTAACACGAAAACCATTTTATTATTTGACAGACTAACTGTCAAATAATAAAATGGTTTTCGTCTAATTAACTAAATGTCAACTTATGTCAAATACGACAATTTTAAACAAAGAGGCTAAACGGAAAAAACGTAAGCAACCTATTCTATTCTGGTCATCATATTCCTTAGAGTAGACGAGTATTCGATGTCCATTATGATGTCCTTAAATTTTGTGGATATTGTAGCTCTGTTGAGACTCTTTATACATAGCAAATTTTTTACATAGCAAAAGAAGAACAACAGTCTTCGTTCTATGTGCTTTATTAAGTTCGTAACTTGGATTCAAGTAGAAGCTTCATAAGTATAACAAATTATATTAACGAGCGTGGCCATGACCATAGATTAGGGTGACCGTGATCCCAAGACGTGTATGGTTTTTGAATATTGAGTGAATATGATTGGAAAAATAACTTGGCCCTTTAATTGCAATCATTCGAGTAACATATAAAAGCCTACAACAGATATATCACATATGATGGCAAACTATAGTTATGTTCTTCTCAATTTTGTAATCTGTAATTAATAAATAAATAATAAATATCCTTGGACATTTTACCCAAACTTAGCAAATCTTGTACTATGGGTACTAGACAACGGATATAAACATACTTAAATACTTTTTTTTTGTAAATACATACATATTATACATAGAAAACACCCAGTCCAATACAAACAAATATGTTCATGCACACAAATGTTTGTACTGTGCGGGAATCGAACCCGCAACCTCCGGAATAGTAGTCCGTTTCGAACCGAATTGTGTATATTTGATTGATTTTGCCTTTTATAAGTTCTTTCTTAACTTACTTTGTTCAGGTTTCTAAATAAGATGGCTTATCTTCACGTGCTGTTCAAGATCCTAGCATTCTCCAAGAGATAGGTTTCCTATTCTCTGACGGGTCATTCAATAGCCGACATATTGTCTGTCCATCGAGCCTTAGTTGCTTTTAGAGAGCCTTCAGCACTGCGCAAACCTGTATTGTGCAAATTGTTATTGGGAACTTTGTTCGTAAAGTAATTATGATCAAAATCGTCTGTAACTGAAATTGAACTGTTGAGTTAGTCAGTCAGTCAGTGATCGCAATATTATTTCAGTTTGCAAGATTGCCAAATCCATTGGCACGTTGACACTTTTGTATTGCGGTTGACCTAAACTTTTTATATGATCTAATATTATGAAATCAATATCAAAATTATTCTGTAGACTAGACACCTCATTATTTATTTCCAGTTTCTTCCACCACGTGAGTTGGCAAATTGTACACATAATCCTCCTTCTGGCGCAGTCGGGTAATAACAGTACATAATATTGGCTGTAAAATTTTATTCTATTCATATAGCTGAACATTGCAAAGTAACTAGGTACTTACCGGTATTACCGGACACAGCATAAATCTACGTTTGAGTAGGGCCTAAGTTACTCTGAGCCTTTGTGAGCTTTCACAGAATCCAGACTAATATTCCGTTTAAGTTGTATGTTAGGTGTTAGGCTCGTATCAAAGTTCAAAATGCAATTTGAACACATAAAAAGTTTGCGCACTCATTTTTGACAAGATTAGAAGCAGTTATCCATGACGTATTAAAAAAAAAACCTAACTTTAAAGTTATAATAGCTGGAGATTTTAACATAAATACACTAGCGGAATCCAAAGAATCGAAACATTTGATTGACTTGGATAAATTATTTAATTTAAAAATTCATATAGATGAACCCACGAGGGGTAATAACTGCATTGATCATATTTTAAGTAACGTCAATCAGGCCTTAGGTACAACAATCCCTCTCCATCTATCTGATCACAATGCTGCCCAAATATTAACATTTCCGGTAAAACGTACCAAAAAAATACAATACTGGTTCTCACATCGGAGAAATTATTGCAATGAAAATATTCTTAAATTTNTAGCCAACAAGATGTAAAACATATCGCCCCCCAAAAGATACTGCAATTCCTAATGGATGCAGGACTCGGAGGTGAACTGTAAGGAAAATAGCGGCGATCACAACAGATCGGTACCGGTCGCAGTTATACTAGGACTTTATTGAACTAGAATAGCCGCTCAACTCAATAAAAAAATACTGGTCGTCGGCGGCGGCGGCGTGACAAAATTCGCGGCGGCGGCGGCGCGCCGGCGTGGCGCCCACCTCTAGTTCCATCAATAGTTAAGTCATATTATCAGACAGATGTTAGTAAAAAATATAGTGTTTTCATGATATGATACGCTTGCTCATTTATTAAAAAAAGATAATTCTATTCATATTTATATACGAGGAAACATTGCGAATAATAGTCATGTGCTCTGACTCTAGTATACTTAAATATCGATAAACCCAGCCATCGATATCGACAACCCACCGCCGAAAATCACAATCGGCCTTACAAGGGTTTCGTAATCTATTCGCAAGGGCACAAAGCCCTTGCAAGGAGGGCAGATGTTCCACAGGTAAACCAGAGCAGATGCACGAAGAACAATGTATCAGACGGACTGATTCCGCTTTTTGTTCGTTTTAATTAAATTATTGTGCTCACGGTTTGGAAAACACTCCATTCGAGGTTGGGTTACCTTGAGTTATTAGCTTAAGAGGTTTGCAGAAATTTGATCCGGCGAAGAAAGGTTTTTGACGCGTGCGTGTCAACTTCAAGATGACACGACAAAAAGACAGCTTTAAAGAATAAATATCTTTAATTCATGTACTCTACTTAATATTTTTCATTTCATTCGTGTTAAGCCTGGATTGCAATCGTATAAAACTGCGTCAATGCAAAATCAGAGAGGAAATTTCCGCTTTATGAAAATACATAATGACAAATGAGATTGTGCTGTTTACTGTTTGTTATATTTTTAATTGCTTTAACGTTTTGTTGCTAGGTATATTTATCTTTATTGTTTTGTTTTCAAAACAGATTGCAACATGTTATTTTTATTTAAAAAAAAATGATTTTTGTCAGCATTGTAAAAATGAAAGTTTCAAAACTGCTGCTTTTCAGTAGCAATCATCTATCTATCAACAATACTCATCAGAATATCACTTTCCACCGCAATAAAAAACACACAAATCCGTTTTTTATTACCAAAATTCGCGAGAGCTCCGCCAGCCTCATTTCACGGTTGAGGGGAACCCGGACAAAACACAATATATTTTTTACGCCGCAAACCCTTCTCTGCCATGTCTGATTTTACCTCACGTGCAACGATTTGGGGACAAATAACAAAATACTATCGTCGAAATTGAAATGCAATTTTATCGATACGAAACAAATTGAGGTACAATTTATCGATATAAATGTAATGATATTCATTCCGTCTCTGATTTTGAGTGTCATTTATGAAAGCCTTCTCTCCCTGTCTGGAATATGTAAAGTATATGGCATTCCACGGGAACTGTCTGTTCTAGAAATTACTATTTTATATTCATTGCAGATAGGAGCGTACTCCAAAAATGGTTCTGAGCTAAAAATACGCTACACCTATCATATCTATACATGCTTCTGTTAGGGCTCGTTCCCACGTCCAGTTTTGCGGGATCCTTCATTACTGGATCATGACTGGACTATCAAAATTGGTTCAACGCTTCAGTAGATCTCATAAAATGATGACTCAAACAAATGATGATGAGACCATCATTGCCTATTTCGGATGCGAATCCTACCAAATGACGTTCAAAGTCAAAGTCAAAGTCAAAATTTCTTTATTTGTTTGGACTAATAAATAGTTCTTACAAATCGTCATTTTGCTCTTAAGGAGCCTCTACATGTCTCATAATCTTTTTACCCTACCAGCGCTTCGAGACCAACATTTGGCAAGTGCTGAGAAGAAGCGCCGCAACAAACTCAGTCACTACTGTCTGCCGGTTAATATAAATAAATAGAAATAGTAGTAGTAGGTACATTCGATTCGTTATATTCGTAATCAACTTACGTATTTAGACAATTGCCAGTGACAATTTTATACTCCTAAAAAAACCATTGGTGAAGCCGTGTGGTGACGGCAGAGTAGAATACATTTGTCGGGTGTCGTAAGAGGCGACTTAGAGACTACACATCAAACAGAGAACGGGCAGCAGCGCTCTCTGAAAAACATCAATCTTTTAAGCTGCGATCTCCAACCCGCCTGCCAAGCGTGGAGATTATGGCAAAACCCTCCACCATAGTGGAGGAGGCTCATAGTCCAGCAGTGGACTGTAAACGGCTGTTGATGATGATGATGATTAAAAAACCATTAACTTGGTTTTAGACGAATCTATAGATAGCTCATAACTTAGTCAGTACTCAGGTATTCCTCAGGGAATAGGAGCGGCTTGAGAGTGTTTTTTGTTACGTCAAATGTCAGCGAGACTTCAGATTTTTATGCTCTGTTACATAAAATAATTAACTTTTTTTAAAAAATATAACCGACTTCAAATGCGTGAACACAAAAAAAACTAAAAATTAAAAAATTTTGATAATACCTATTCAACAAAAAAATAATCGTTCAAATTGGTTCATAATCGGCGGAGATATTGCGTATAAAAAAGTTCATCCCCAATTTTCCACCCTTGGGGTGAAATATTTTCTTCAAATTCGCATGAAACCACCCTTTTGATAATACCTATTTAACTTACAGGGCAGATATGTACCATCCTACACTGCATCTCACTTAACACCAGGTGCGATTGCGGTCAAATACCTGCCTTGGCTAGCATAAAAAAAAAAATCGTTCAAATTGGTTTATAATCGGCGGAGATATTGCGTATAAAAAAGTTCATCCGCAATTTTCCACCCTTGGGGGTTGTTTTTTTTTATTATTAAATTTAAATGGGACCACCCTTGAGATAATACCTATACGCCGAAAAAAGATTTGTTCAAATCGGTTCATAATTGACGGAGTTATCGCGTAACAAACATAGAAAAAAAAACATACGGGTCGGATTGAGAACCTCCTCTTTTTTTGAAGTCGGTTGATTATGTCAAAATCACCCTTCCCGTGCCGCTCCCATACCTCAGGCATTTACTGAGTTAAGAGCTAGAGCTATAATTGTCAAAAGTGACGTTTTAATTTAGAAAATAGCAATAAAGCACCATTGCGTGATTTCATCAGACTGGACTCACCAAGAGCGCTACCAGGGAGTGGCAGGTGACGTCACCGCCTGAAAGTCTTGTAACGACCGCAATAAAATGACTGAATGTTTATTACGTTGTTATAATCGTTTGTTTTTCTTTTATAGCCAGGGACAATTTCTTTTATTGAATTTTCGATTCGACTAACGCCCGTATTCACAAATATTACTATGAGGTCTCACAGTGCGCGTGGACGCACAGGATCACACACGAACCAATCGCATAGTTCTATTCAACGCTGCTTCACTTAGTAGGCGCGCACACCGTTGATTTTTAGTTGGCCGATATTTGTGCCCGATTTTAAATTGTATGAAGAATCGGCCAAATTGAATCGGCGTAGTGTACGCACTCCCATACATGCCCATACTGATCAACTGCCCGACTAAACTATCGGCCGACGAAAAATCAACGGTGTGCGCTTACTCTTATGCAAGCAAGAATACAGGGATAAAGACGTATCTATATCTTAGCTAATGCTATACATAGAGATAAGAATTGACGGAAAAGGGTAGTTACAACACTATACGCGCGATTTAAATGCGTACAGAGCCATCTATTGTCATAATCCTTGAACTTTTAACATGCCGCCATAATTCAAAAGGCTAGATTGCCCAATCTTACTTTAACATTAAGCCTATCCGCAGACCACCGATTTTTAGTCGCATTTGGTTAAATATTAAATGAAGCGTAGACTTATAAAAAGTTAATAAGTAGGCGCTAAACATGAGAAGATGATCTAGAGTATAATAAGACATAAACATTCTTACTGAGAAATCGCTCATTGTTGTCACCTAATACCTGATGTGGAATCATTAAGGCCGAAGACGGTCTCACAGAAGCTTTCTCTTGCATTGAAATCATTCTCAATTAATGTCAATTAATTAAAATTATTCATCTACTAGTTTCACTCACTTGTTCTTCTTACTATTTGTTTGCAGTTTATTTTACCTGACTGAAATGACGTCCACTGCTAGACAAAGGCCTCCCCCAAGAATTTCCACTACGACTGGTCCTGAAGGCACCTTCACCAGATCGTCAGTCCTCCCCAGTTGGGAGGCCTGCCCACGCTACGTCTTCCGGCCCGTGGACGCCATTCGAGAACTTTTCTGCCCCAGCGGCCATCAGCTCTGCGAGCTATGTGCCCCGCCCACAGCCACTTGATTTTGAGTTAGGTATTGTATGTAGGTACCTATATTTTATACAAACTTAAACTTTTGTTTGCATTTTTGTATAGGTGTGTTTCACCAAAAAGAGATTTTTAAAAGAACATTAGAATTTGGAATATCTCAAGATATAGTGAAAAATGAACCCGGGTATATTCCTTACAAATTTTTCTTCTTCAAAACCAGGTCCCTAAGTCAATTTCAAAGTAATTATCTGAACTGAAATATCGCCTCCGCTAATGGGAACTTGGTTACTTTGGCGCTTAGAAGTTTACTGGCGACTTGACAGGAGGCAATTTGCATAAATTAACTAAAAGAAAGGTTTGAATATACTTTTGCTTTGTTTATTTCTATTCGGCTTTGCAAAATGGCTCAATTAAAAACTCGAGTACCTAGTTAAGTTTTTATAAATTTAAGTTAAGTGTTATAAGAGACTGCAGTCATAAAAGGTACACTGGGATACTAAAACATTTATCAAATGTGNTAAATGTACAGTCGCCAGTTTGTAAAACTGTTACTGTTACAAAGTCAACTAAGATTGGGTTGCACCATTTTACTTATAACTACATATAACAAACGTCAAAAATAAGTCAAACTCCATACAAAAAACATCGGTTATTACTATAGTTAAGGTTAAAGTTAGGTGGTGCAACTCAGCCTTAGTAATTTAAAGCATTTATTGCACTGCAAAAATAACTAAATTTTAGCTGTTATCATAGAAATGTCTCAAGTTCAATATTTTTACGTTTCACATCAACATTTTTCATGATTTCAAACAAACTACTCTTGAATGTAGATTCACACTTAAGCGTCGTTTCCTAATACAGACCTTAATAATTAAGTGTTGATTGATACTTTTAAACACGAGGAAACATTGTTTTTCCTACCATTAACACGTTTCCATCACATTCGCCTAATAAAGAAACACACTTCCCCACTAAATGACAACGCAAATCGCCATCTTTGTTGCTAACTCGATCGTATACTATTTTTGTATGCGACATTACTTTATATTACACATCCAGACCACATACGAAACTGAACTCTATTTTCTTCTCGATAAAATTTCCTTTCGGTCTTCCAAGTTTTAAAGTCCTTTTACAGTAACCACTTCTCACTTGACAACTTTGCGCTCCGTTGTACAGTCTCAAGCAATAATACGTAAATTATAGTCCAATTTTGAACCTTCTCTCATAGCATTAAGAATGCAGTTCGCACTTTCGAATGCACAGCAAAACTGAGCTCATTAGAGCACTTGCAGGCTATTTTAAGACCTGGAACGAAGCCTGTTTAAAAGCGCAAGTAATTAAGACTGTATTAAGGGTTAATTTGCTTTGAATTACTAATTTTTAGAGCGAATGACATACATAAATAATATGTATAGTTTGAGCACAGAATAAACAAAAAAGCCCCTAAGGTATTATGAAGTATAGCTTTTGCCCGCGGCTTCACCCGCGTGAAATTAAGTTTGTCACAGACCGTCATAAATTATAGCCTATATGTTATTCTGGGTTGTAAACAATTAATAATGCTGTAATGTTTAATCAAAATCCGTTTAGTAGTTTTTGCGTGAAAGTGTAACAAACATCCAGACATCCACACTTTCGCATTTATAATATTAGTAGGATTCTGTAAGAAGACCTATAATGGTCGAAATAGTGACTCTACCAAACACAATCTTTAATCCTTAGTACTAGACACTAGACATTCACATACAGAGTTTCAACTCTATAATTAAACTACAAAACCTCAATCACGCTATACAAACAATAAAAGAAGTCAATGCCGTACAAAACATGAAATGGGTCATTAATACAGCGAAATTGACACGAACAGTGCTTATAGACAAGGCTTCACATTGTATGCGACAAGGCTACCTCATTGTTAAACCAAGTTGTTTCCTAACCAAGGCATAAGAAATCGGAAATAAGTACTTCTGTTAACAATACAAATTATTGAAGACAAAACGGTTAATACAATAGATAGGACTGTTGAATCAATTACAATGAGCTATCGAGAGTACTTAGACAAGGTCACAAGTTTAATTCGCATTCTTACAGAATTTAATCACTAATCTTCAATCATAATTTTAGTATTTAAAGAAGCCGATACTTCAAAAAACCTCATTTAATCATCTGGTTTGTTTTGGTTTCCAAAACAGCTATCCATGGGTCTATCTATTCTGCCTTTGTTTCATTGGCAGCTAAGAGACCCTGGTTTTCCAGTAGCTACAATGATAGGGACAGAATGGGAACAGACCCGTGAGTTCAGAACTTGTGATCGCCACTGCAACTTGTACCAACAGTGATTACCTGAAAGCTCACTTTGAAACGTCCCATTTTTAGCCCTAAAACATTGAATGAATGAATGATCCATCCGACCGATTTCGGCCATGGCGACCACTCCGACTCCTAGCTGTCTTGGCGGCGCTGGTGTGCCCGAAGATAGCTCAAATGCCTTCGCACCATCACTGAATCGTTTCCACCTCAAATGCCTAAAACATTATACTTCTGCTCATAAGTCTCCTACCCCTTTAGACTTTCAGAACCGAAGCGAGAGCAACCTTTTTAAACTTTTTCAACTCGTGCAATAAGTATAATCACAGAGAATGTATTGGATTTGGAATTGTTCCATTTCGATCCATAAATTGTCCGTATCGCCTTTATCTATTCTAAACCAATTCCCAAGCAAAATCTTCTCAAGCTCCTAATAATTTATGTCATTATTTCTTCCTTCACGATACTTTATTACATCCTACGCCATTTGAACTCTATGGGTCTAAGCGTTTTTCAAACGCTGCTAATTATTTAAAATCGCCAACAAAACTCCCACATTTGTTACAATTTCAGTCAGTCCATTGTGCTGGTCTATTGTACAGTGACCTTTAGCCTATTATACTGGTCCATATTTCAAGTGGGAGGACAGACCGATGGCCTTTTTTTGTTCGACAGTCACGAATGGATAGAGATTAATAGTAGAGTTTGGATGTTACAATACTATTTATTCTTCATATTCATTGGTTCTTTAATTAAAGGCATTATTTAAAGATTATTTTTTTATGCATAACAAGGCAGGTATTTGACCACAATCGCACCTGATGTTAAGTGGGATGCAGTCTAGGATGGTACATATCTGCCCTGTAAGTGCCTATTCACTCTCGCCTTGAAAAGGCCCGGTTTATAGTATCTATTAAAATATCTAGATTCTAAATAATTCTTCGAAAAATGTAATAAAATTAATCAATGTTTTTTCGAAGTCTAAATGGTGCATCTGCTAAAAAGTTATGTGGAGAAAGTCTTATTTTAGTTTTAATTTAGTCGCTATGTACACCTTTTTAAAACCTTCAGATTATCAATGAAGACATTTAAAAGACCTCTACATTACACGCAAATCAGTGACCGAAGATCCATTCAAGGCTTCTTGTATTGTGTTTTCTTTAAATCCAACAAGGTTATTTTGCTTATTATCCTTTGATTGACATCTGTCAACCCAAAATCAGCTGTCAACTTCCATAGATCAACTCGTGCGCACGTGTCAATGCGTTCTTCGTACTGCTTTCGCAAATACGAGAAATGTTTTTTTCTTTTGTAGTTTTTATCTATGTCCAAGATAACCGAAACGGTGGACAAATTGCATATAAATCAGCCATCACAGAACTGCCGATGTGTCCACTCAAATACAGAAAAAAAAAGATGTACGGACAGATGTTTTTTAATAATAGACGTCTCAAAATTGGAGGTAACCTTTATTCAATTGGCATAGAGTTGAGTTTGTAAAAACTAGAGGTGCTAAGAATTTGGATTTGGGTCGGAGTTGCACAGACGGCATAACAAGCTAAACACTGACATTTTAAGTAGTTGCAATAAGGACGATTTTTCCACAAAATGTATAGTATGCTGCTGTACATCGGAATCCCATTCAGGAGTACAAATGGGAGGCATTGCCCGATTTATGTCAACGAATAGGGCGGCCACGTGTCCCTGTTTTTATGGGACGTCCCGAAGTCGGGTTGCGATTGAATTAGTATGCAAGACTCGACAGTCAAGTACCGACTGTAAAAATAAAAGACAATGTACATCTATAAAGTTTNCATATAAAGTTTATTGCTAAAACACCTTTATTGTTTGACCGAATGTCATTCACATTCGATTTATTTGTAATAGTGAATATTTTACAGGTTTTTTGATGCAAATTAAAAAAATATATACAGTAAACTACAAGGTATAAAAAACTATTATTTCTGAATCTGAATCAAATAATTAAAAATAAGTCGGCGTTTGATTGATCTTAATCCCATCTTACTTTTAGTGATGGTAGGGTCTAAGTTTATCTTTTTTTTTATTAGTTTTCCCGTGTTTCTTTTAGGTAGTCTAATAGACGTCACGATTCAAACAATATCACCTATCCTCCATTAAAGAGTCATAGCTATCAAGTGATTAGTCATTGATGCACCCATTCATAGAGCCATCGGCCAATCCATATGCGGAGTAAAACATCTAATTTATATGCAAGAGCTATATTCAGCACGTCGATGTCCCGATTGTCCTTATCGAGTTGGCCGCACTCGATTTGGCCTCGTTCGACCTTCCGAATAGTTACTTTGATATCGGATCGCAATATAACCGCAATAAAACTGTTTTGAAAATTGTTTGCCCAAGATTTTTGTTTCTTTTTCAGGGAAAAGGGATGCAGTAATAAGTTATTTTAGGAGTTCCGCTATTAGATTTCTGTTGGGCGTTTAGATACTAGAGTACTATTTGTTTTGTAAATTGTACCTAGTTGATTTACTCGTATTTGTTTTCCAGGTACAACATTTTTTTTGTGGCTACGCTATGCCTTATGCCAGTGTCGAGTTAAAAGGGACAAAATTGTAGAGTATATCTAAGAGTAACTAACAAATAGCGCAGAACTTATATAGCTCTACCACTCTCTAGAATAATTCTATTCTAACCCTTTATCATCATGTGACTTGCAAATTAGTTCAAGTGACCCCAAACCTCCATTATTACATCAAACGCACGTTCCTTGTAAAGTTGTAACCCTACCACAGCATCCTGCAAGCAACTTGGCAGAAAAGTCAATGTCATGTCAACCTTCACACGTCTTGCTACGTTAAGAGTAGGCGCACACCGTTGATTTTTAGTTGGCCGATAGTTGTGCCCGATTTTAAATTGTATGAAGAATCGGCCAAATCGAATCGGCGTAGTGTGCGCACTCCCATACATGCCCATACTGATCAACTGCCCGACTAAACTATCGGCCGACGAAAAATCAACGGTCAAAATCAAAAAATCAAAATCAAAAATATTTATTCAGTTTAGACCACAAGTGGCACTTATGAACGTCAATAGAAAATAATAAAAAAAGAAAAAGGTAGCCCTTATGGGGCACTTTACATGTCTCCTTATCTTTTGGGCCCTACCTACTACCTATTCTTAAATTTCGTGAACACTTACAATCACTGTCATTCTCCGATATATACACTTTAAATAACATAAATGCAGCATTTGATCGGTTTTATGAACTCTTTTGTATAATTTATAAATCTTGTTTTCCTACGCTTAGAATAAAAACCAGTAATAAAACTGTAAAACTAAAATGGATCACTAAAGGCTTGAAAGTTTGCATAAAAAAGAAAAGATCATTACGTTTTAAATATTACAGACACAAAACGGGTCAAAATAAAGATGCCTATTTAACTTACTCAAAATTACTTAAGAAATGCATATCTTTAGCCCAAAAAAACTGCAATAATAATTATATTCAACGCAGTCAAAATATTTGCAAGGCGTCATGGAGACTTATTAAAGATGAAACCGAAAATGAATTGCCTCAATATGTTATTCCAGACATAAAACATGAAAATAATGTAATATCAAAGGGAAATAAAATTGCAGAAATATTTAACGACTATTATATAAACTTAACTGATGATAGGTACTCATATGATTCTGATAAAAAACGATTAATAAAATCAACAATTAATTGCGTACCAAACTCTATTTTTCTACAACCTATGAACATATCAGAAACCACCAAAATAATTCAATCTCTAAATAATTCAAACTCCTGTGGATATGATGAAATATCTACAAAAGTTATTAAATTTTGTAAACATGAATTAGCACAGGTTCTAACTTTTCTGATTAATTTATCCTTTGAAACAGGATGCTTCCCTAATGCTCTGAAGTTCTCTATAGTAAAACCAATTTACAAAAAGAACGACAAGTTAGATATTAGTAACTATCGTCCAGTGACATTAATACCTGTAATATCCAAAATATTTGAGAAAGCCATGCAAGGGAGGCTCATGGACTTTTTTCAGAGATTCAATATCATCACACCTGAACAATACGGATTTCAAAAGGGAAAATCAACTACCCTTGCATGCTTTGATCTAGTTCACAATACTATCCTTGGACTTGATGAAAAACAGCATACATCGGTGCTCTTCTTCGATATGTCCAAGGCATTTGATTTCGTGGTTCATGAGGTCTTATTAGACAAGTTGGAAATGAGTGGAATAAGAGGCCTTTGCCTGTCCTGGCTAAAAACTTACCTAGAAAACAGACATCAATGCGTAGAAATAAATAAGGTAAATGAACAAAATATAAATGCATCGTATCGATCTACCTATAAAGTAAATAAATTTGGAGTACCTCAGGGTAGTGTGCTGGGTCCAGTTTTGTTCTTGCTTTATATTAATGATCTTCCGAGAGTGACAAAACATCGGTGCATAATGTTTGCTGATGATATTTCTATTATAATTAAATCCACCCATAATGACAATTTAAATAAATTTGAAAATGACATCAATGACACAATCAAAAATATAATTCAATATCTTAATACAATAAATCTGCATGTTAACTTGACTAAAACTAATTTTATGAATTTTAATATANATAAAGTTTATTGCTAAAACACCTTTATTGTTTGACCGAATGTCATTCACATTCGATTTATTTGTAATAGTGAGTATTTTACAGGTTCATTTATGCAAATAAAAAAATTTGAATGCAATAAACTACAAGGTATAAAAAAACATAAAATTTCAGCAATTTTTTTCTGAATCTGAATCTAAGAATGAAAATAAGTCGACGTTTAATCTCAATCCTATCTTAATTTTAGTGATAATAAGGTCTAAGTTTACCATTTTAACTAGCTTTTTAGTTTTAACTTTTGGTAGAGCCAAAAAGACGTCACGATTCAAACAATACAACCTCCTCGATCCTCCTTTAAAGAAGTATCGATATCAAGTGATTAGTCATTGATGCACCCATTCATAGAGCCATCGGCCAATACATATGCGGAGTAAAATATCTAATTTATATGCAAGAGCTATAGTCAGCACGTCGATGTCCCGATTGTCCTTATCGAGTTGGCCGCACTCGATTTGGCTTCCATCGACCTTCCGAATAGTTACTTTGATATCGGATCGCATTCGGATCGCAATATAACCGCAATAAAACTGTTTTGAAAATTGTTTGCCCAAGATTTTTGTTTGTTTTTCAGGAAAAAGGGATGCAGTAATAAGTTATGAATTTATGAGTTCCGCTATTAGATTTGTATTGGCGTTTAGATACTAGAGTACTTATTTTGTTTGGAAATTGTAGTTGATTTATTCGTATTTACTTTTCAGGGAATAAATTATAGAGCATATCTAAGAGTAACTAACAAATAGCGCAGACCCTATACCTAATTATTATAATTATATTCTAACCCTTACCATCATCTTCATTCGCAAATGGGTTCAAGTGACTCCAGACCTCCATTATTACATCTAACGCATGTTTCTTGTAAAGTTGTAACCCTACCACAGCATCCTGCAAGCAACTTGCCAGAAAAGTCAATGTCAATCTTCACACGTCTTGCTACGTTAAGAGTAGGCGCACACCGTTGATTTTTAGTTGGCCGATAGTTGTGCCCGATTTTAAATTGTATGAAGAATCGGCCAAATCGAATCGGCGTAGTGTGCGCACTCCCATACATGCCCATACTGATCAACTGCCCGACTAAACTATCGGCCGACGAAAAATCAACGGTATGCGCCTACTCTAAGATAGCAACGAAGAAAACCGTCACCCAACCCTAACCCTCTTACATCTAACGCACGTTCCATGTAACCCTATCGTTGCCTAAAAGCATTCTTCTAACCCCAGTCACACGATATTATGTGACTTGCGATTCGCCGCCTTGGGTTACAGAAAACACTTTGACATTGACGGGTTGTATTTGCGACTTTGCGTATTTATTTGCTGAGTAAATAAACTACTAAGGCTTTGAAGATGGCGTAGAGGGCGTTTTTTCTGATAGTTTGGTTATTGTATTTACGCTACATTAGGTGAATTTAATTCTAGAAAATAATAATACAAAAATAAAACTGCAAACTTGAATTGTGTTGCTTGCTCTATATTAATTAATATCTCTACAGATATTTAGGGCTACCTACACTGGATTCAATACGTAATCGATTCTAAAAGTCATTCCCCCTTATTACAATGTTAAACCCGTTACGAACACTGGTTTAAAATGACATTTCCATACTAAATGTCAATTCAACCAGAGTCTAACTATTTGTAATAATGGGGAATAGATTCATTATTAAGACAAAAGCCAGCATTCAGGAACACGACCTAATTTAACAAAAGCAAATGCAGGATTTGACCTACTGTACACTCCTCACTCTGTCTGGCCTAATAATGAGTTAGATACTAACTACAGGTTAAAAATGACCCATTTCCACTATGCCATTTCATAGTTGCTATTCCAGCAAAATTTGACTATAAAAGCCAAAACATAAAACCCTACCCTAATCCATTTCCACCATTAGTCCACCATGAATCGGCCAAATCACGCAACTGGAACGTAACTGGAATCCGACACGTCACAACCTTGACCTGTCACAGCGTTGACATTTGACATTAGCCTGTTTTGAGCACTGTAAATGTTGCATGTTTTAACTAATTAAAATATTACACGATAAGGGGACCTTGGCCTGGTGGACAGACAGGAAAAGTTCCTAATTTCTTGTTTTATATTTATTTGTGAACTCGTACTCGCAAAATGAGTAAAAATATATCAGGAATGTAATTTTTTATTTTTTTTTTGGCTTGCGAGCCCCCGGGCCGGGCTTGCGAGTGTCTATAGGCGGCGGTAATCATTTACCATCAGGTGATCCGTCTATTCGTTTGCCTCCTGTCCCATAAAAAATGTCAGTTTGTTGAGACAATCATGTATGACACGTACTTAGTGGCTCATTAAGTTTGACTCTAGGGCTGTTACGGTCTCTACAAGATAAAAATATTCAGGTTCTGCATATCCGGCGATGAACTGCTGAATGCAGATTACTGATGACCACCTCTATGTGTATTTTATTTTTGTAGAATCGCCCAGAACTGTAAAGTCTAATCCACTTAAAATTCCTATAAAAAAGCACTAATTAAAACTGCTAAATACCACAGCGTTTAACATGCTGAACTGACATCCTGGGTAATTTTTTTGCTAACAATCATTAGTTAATTGACAACGATTAAATGATAGTGGCGCAGACAGATCTCTGTAAAAGCTTAAGTAATGATATTCTAAAACATCATTACTTTAAGCATTGTAGTTTAATTCAAAGGAACCTTGACCTAACCCGTGGCTAATTCTGAATGACGCGCGCGAGCATCGAACCGGGACCCTTATGGCTTCCTTCCGCCGGTGATGTGTGACGAACGCGGTGGTCTTTGGTGTTAGAGTATTAATTATAAACAAATACGATAAAAGTTTCTTTAGTGCGGGCTTGAATATTAATGATATTGTAAGAGCTTGTCAGGATGTGTAACATTTTTATGTGTGAAACATCGAAAAAGCGTGATGTGTCAGTTTCATTTCACCTTTGTAACGATAGTGAATCTATTTAAAGTGAAAAATGTAGAGTAGGGCCAGAACAGACGGTGAAATGCAACTGCAACGAAACTGCAGCTGCTAGTTACTTTTGAGTTGCATCTAAGTTTCTGCCATAGCGTCCGTTGAGAGATCACACATGACGCGACCAGTTTGAAACTTTCAGTTTCAGTTTCATTCATCAGAATCATCAGAAAGTTGCAGTTGCGTCTGTTCTGGGCCTGGGATAGGTTAAATGCGTTAAAATCTTATTTTATGTAATTGGACGTATTTAAACGACAAAGATCCAAGTTCACAAAGGTCACTTTCATAATGTAGATACGCGGTAGCGTGTCAAGCCAAGTTTAATTTGAGTTTATTTAGAAGTGCTCATGAATAAAGTGTTCCAATAAATGCACAGTATTTTTATTAGTTATTTCATCGGAAGTTATATGACTAAAAAGTAAGATCTTAAACATGCACCAACCAATACCTACTGACGCAAAAATGACTACGAACAATGGTCCAATTCTGCGAATTGCTCTACTCGCACATTTATGCCCCATGTTATCAAACACTACAGCCAATCATCCCAAACAACGATTAAACGCTCGTTTAACACTTCACGACGGTGTAGCACCGCGGGGCGGGTCCGAACTACCTATGAATATTAACCCACCGCGATTTGTCTAGGGTCAAAAGGACCCCACTGAACCCTTGATTTATGGCTGTCTTGTAAGCAATAAAGGTAATTTAGTGCGGGAATCCAGACGTTAATGATAGCGGTGAATGGCTAAATCCTTTCGGACGGTCTGTTAGACCAGTTCTTGTATGGGAAATTAAGGACAAGTTTACATTGCAATGAAAATACACTGTGTGATTATGAGGGTCATAAATTCAGTGTGTTATGACGTTAATAAGGTACTTTTAAGTTCTTATTACGTGAGGAATAGAGTTTATTTTAAGATGAGGCCATTGATTGGCCCACTATGAATGACACGATATTTTTTTTATAATCTTATCGCGATGTCATCTTCTTCATTCGATATAATCGTCCATCCTGGTAGTTTTGAACCGTATAACGCCTAATCGATAAATCATTTTCCATAGTAACAGTAGGTATTTTTCGTTCTTAGGAAAAGTTATGCCAAGTTTTTCAAAAGTTATGCAAGTTTATTTGGCCTCTCTAGATCTGAGAGAAATGTAATCAGATTCAAAATCTTAGGAGAACCAAAGTAACCGACATAGCTCGCAGAATTGCTAAAATCAAGTGGCAGTGGGCGGGGCACATAGCTCGTAGAGACGATGGCCGTTGGGGCAGGAAAGTTCTCGAGTGGCGACCACGGGCTGGAAGACGTAGCGTGGGCAGGCCTCCTACTAGGTGGACCGACGATCTGGTAAAGGTCGCGGGAAGAGCCTGGATGCGGGCAGCGCAGGACCGTTCATTGTGGAAAACCTTGGGGGAGGCCTTTGTCCAGCAGTGGACGTCATTTGGCTGAAACGAACGATTCAAAATCTTAAATTGTTTTTGTATAATAAGTCTTTTCGAGGCATAGAAAAATACTTTTAGGTAGCCCTAACGCAATTTTTCAGTTACTCGTAATGCAATTTTTTAATTCTTGATCCTGGATGGTCCATTGATTTCTTCTACTGAAATATGCTAGCAATGTTACTTACCCACGACTTAGGAAGTCATCAGAGGAATTGTCGGCAAGCGACTAGTCGCAATTCGTCGCGCCTGCGACCGTGTCGCAATGTCGGTACATTGTCACGGATGACTTGTTGTGGCCACGAAATAAGCGGCTAACGAAAGCGTCTCTTTGTCATAATATTTGTAACAAGATATTGAAAGAAAGGAAGAAGAAAGAAAGATTTATTTATTTATTTATTTAGTCCAAAATCCAAAATATTGAAATTAAAAAAACCTTTTCCCGATTCAGGACTATTCCCATCTCTCGTTCCCACCGTGAAACTCCTGTGTAGCCAGGATTTACAGCTTGACCGTCAATAAAAACCCAACCACTGAAGGAAGGAATTATTACAGTTTAATATGTAATAGTATAAAAAACATGTAGAGCGCGTAGTTAGTTCAGTAAGTTGACACTATTGTTAATGTTACTTTAGAATGGATCCGCGCAAGTAAAATTTCATTTACAATCGTCTTCAAGAGTCCATAGCCGAACAATCTGCTTCATTTTACCCGCTCATTTCATGGCCCACCTTTCATCCACCGTGACAAATATCAAAGGCAGTATTTCGCCATCATGGCACGTGCCGTTTCTTGCTAGAAAGTTGTCGACTTGTTACATATTTTCCATTTTTTCCATTTTTTCCGTCGCAACCGTTGCTAACCGTCGCAGCAAAAACGCGAGTCCATGTTACGTGGGCTGACCTTTAAGGTTATGGAGGTAATCATCAGAGCTAATCGAGCAAAACATATTTCGTTGGTATTTAAATGCTCGATAAGACCACGTGTTTGCATATAAATGTATTTTTGGCACTGGCCGGAAGTTTTGTAGGTTTACTGGGCCAGAAACCTCAGTAGAAATGTATTTTTAAATTTTTAATTAAATTAAATGACTATAGTTGAGCTGCAAGGTTTTTGTAAATATTTACCCGAGTTCCGATCCATTTATGATTTTAGATGTGTTTCAATAGGTCGGCTTGCAGAAAATACGTAATGCATAAAGGCTTTTTTAAGTTAATTTTAATAACAAAAAATACATTTATAGTTCCATCCTTCCCATACTTCATTTTTTTTAAATAATTCTACAAAGTCTAAGATAGGTATCGAATTTGAGAACAAGGTGTTACTTACTTACTCAATAACAAGCTCGATGTTAAGTTATGCGTAAAATGTCGGAAGTGGCGAATGTTACACAACCTGTCTTCAGCTATGATTGACATGACATTAGCAGTTGTAACACTTGTAGTGTGATCTGTGATGTAACTTGTAACTTAGGAGACAGTGGTAAGCGGAGCGAAGGAGATTCTTAAGGTGCTATTCAGAGGTGTGCTGCAAAAAACACAGGGCAGATATGTACCATCCTAGACTGCATCCCACTTAACATCAGGTGCGATTGTTGTCAAATACCTGCCTTCCACTAGTAGCAGGCCTCCTACTAGATGGACCGACGATCTGGTAAAGGTCGCGGGAAGAGCCTGGATGCGGGCAGCGCAGGACGGTTCATTATGGAAAACCTTGGGGGAGGCCTTTGTCCAGCAGTGGACGTCATTTGGCTGAAACGACGACGACGACCTGCCTTGTTATGCATAAAAAAAGCTACACGTGCTATCTGTACTTCTGCAGCTGCTTTCGAAACGAAACACCATTACGCTAATTCCCATTGGTCTACTATCATGTAGGTTGTACCTGAAATCAAAACCCTGGAGTCAGACTTCTAGAGCTGCCTTAATTAGGCAACTAAAACCCGTTTTCACCATCAATCCCTAATTTTAAAGTGACCCCCATGGTAACACATAATAAACAGGAATTTTGTTTACATAGGTGTCACCTTAAAATTAGGGATTGATGGTGAAAACGGGCATTACTCTTAAAAACGGTCCGCTTATAATGACAGTTGCCGTTTTCAAATTTGAAAACTTTAGGTTATTCTGTGATACCTCAGTCCTCATCTACAGTCTTGACGCTTGGTATCACAGAACACAATAAAAAAAAGTCTGCTTACTTTTCGCAAATAAACAATATATTCAACCTCTTCAACCTCCCATAATAATATGCTTCTCTACATAATATTAGCAAATTGTCTATGCTATGACTTACGTGCTTCGAATATTTTAAGTTAACGAGAAAGGATCCCTCGTTGCACCATTACAAATGTTATGGACGTGTCTTTGTCTCCATTTTGCATACATATTCTATACTATCGATACTAATATTATAAATGCGAAAGTAACTCTGTCTGTCTGTCTCTCTTTTACGTCTAAACCACTGAACCGATTTTAATGAAATTTGGCATAGAGATAGTTTGAGTCCCGGGAAAGGACATAAAATATGATAGTTTTTATCCCGGTTTTTGAAACAGGGACGCGCGCGATAAAGTTTTTCTGTGACCGACTAAATTCCACGCGGGCGAAGCCGCGGGCGGAAAGCTAGTAGATGATATTTAGTTATAACTTTATTGTACACAATATCGTACAAAAGGAAAATTAATGCCACGACATTCTCTTCCAGTGAACCCTTTGGGCTAAACAGAAAGTTAGAGAGAAATGTATGTAATATATCATCCTAAAAAATATCAACCGAATTGAGAACCTCTTTTTGTTGAAGTCGGTTAAAAGTGTACTACTAAATAATTTAATCTTTGAACAGAAAGAAGGAATCCTTCCTTTCCAGTATTTTCCTAAATATTGTAATTTCTTTCTACTACTTTTTACTAGAGTTAAGTCTTCTTAGGTAGTCCTATCATCTGATACTTAACTCAAGTAGTCCTAAAACCTCTGAACCATTCGAGAATATAGCCCGTATTCACAAACATTACTATGCGCGTGGACGCACAGGGTGACACACGAACCAATCACAGAGCTCTATTCAACGCTATGCGTTCGATTTGCTGCTTCACTTAGGCTGAGTTGCACCACCAAACTTTGACCGTAACTATTACGATAACCGGTGTATTTTGTATGAGTTTTGACAGATTTTGGACGTTTGTCAAAGTAAGATGGTGCAACCCAGCCTTAAACAAGCATCGCTTGTGAATACTATACCTCTAGCATGAACAACTTTCGTCTTCGAATCGTTTGCGTACTCGATAAAATTCGATACTCAATCTTCGAATTAAAAGATAACGTGACAATTTTGACTCTCAAAATAAGTTTCGTGCAACCACATCTCATACTAAGTTCACTATACGACACGTTCACAAGGACGCTGTTGTAGTTTTCTTACTAAATCTTTTGATGGCGATTCGAGTACGCAAACGATTTGAACCCGAAAGTTTTTCGTGCTAGCCGTACCGGCTCTCCGAGTGTAACTCGAGAATCGAATCCCAGATCCAGGACATTGACAGCTCTTCGTCAATTTCCTTAACCGTATAGTTTTAAACTAGTTTACCAACAATGTTGTAATGTCCACGCTGCGCGGCGTAATGTGATAAAACCTGTTCGGTTTATCTAACCTGAGCCTGAGACAAGGAAGTAAT
The DNA here is from genome assembly GCF_004193835.3 of Ostrinia furnacalis. Classification (NCBI taxonomy): domain Eukaryota; kingdom Metazoa; phylum Arthropoda; class Insecta; order Lepidoptera; family Crambidae; genus Ostrinia; species Ostrinia furnacalis. Next base: position 391,002 of record NW_021130561.1, read on the forward strand.
GGGATACAGGTGAAAGCTTGACTATGGACGTTGTTCTTGATATTTAATAGACTCTACCCTGACGAATAAGAAATAAAGATTGACCGAATATTATCGGAAACAAGTGCTTTTAGCACTAATAAGTTCCAAACTAATAAGTAAAATTTTATAAAAAAAAATAAAACCGACTCCAAAAAACCTACACTAAAACGTCGAAAAATAATTACTAATTACCTACTTATTTATTAGGACGAATTATTAATATTTATGTAGGTATACCATGATTGATACTTCTGTACCTCTAGTAGGAAAAACTTTCGAGTTCGTTTCGTTGCGTATTCAAAGTGTCATCGAAAAATTTTGTATGAAAAATTAAACAGCGCCCCCTAGGGCGGCTATAATATAGGGGGCGCTGTTTAATTTTTCATACAAAATTTTTCGATGACACTGAATACGCAAACGAAACGAACTAGAAAGTTTTTCGTACTAGAGGTACTGGAGTCGGTGCCAAGATTATGAAACATGTAAAGTTTGCCTGCACCGACTCCAAAAGTATCAATCATGGTATACCTACATAAATATTAATAATTCGTCCTAATAAATAAGTAGGTAATTAGTAATTATTTTTCGACGTTTTAGTGTAGGTTTTTTGGAGTCGGTTTTATTTTTTTTTATAAAATTTTACTTATTNTAATTGTTATTTAATTTGAAATCTACCTAATCAATTTAATTTCAGAAACCACTTACATTAGTGTTATAAATCTAGATTTATTATAATAATATGTAGATTCAGTAAAATAGTAATATTTTATGTAAAAATTAATGAATTTAAAAATGGCATCACCGTACGTGATCTACATAGGTAGTTCTTATTTCTAATCTCGAGGACAAAGCACGAGCATAATATCTAATAAATGTAATAATTTTAAATATAATTCCATATTTTATTAAATCAAATAAACTAAACACACTCTAGTCAACTGTAAGTGGTGTAGTATAGTTTGGAGCGAAGACGGAATCCATCCACGACACAAACTATACACGATCAGTACGCAAAATTCGTGTATAGTTTGTAGTGACCGACTTACAAAGAGACACTCCAAAATATACACGAGCAGTTTCCTATGGGTGCGTTCTGGCCATGTATAGAACGGAAAGACGCCTCGATGTTAAGTTATGCGTAAAATGTCGGAAGTGGCGAGTGTTACACAACCTGTCTTCAGCTATGATTGACATGACATTAGCAGTTGTAACACTTGTAGTGTGATCAACTGATCATCTGTGATGTAACTTAGGAGACAAATAAGCGGAGCGAAGCTGATTCTTAAGGTGCTATTCAGAGGGGTGCTGCAAAAAACGGCACTTACAGGGCAGATATGTACCATCCTAGACTGCATCCCACTTATCATCAGGTGCGATTGTGGTCAAATACCTGCCTTACACTAGTAGCAGGCCACCTACTAGATGGACCGACGATCTGGTAAAAGTCGCGGGAAGAGCCTGGATGCGGGCAGCGCAGGACGGTTCATTATGGAAAACCTTGGGGGAGGCCTTTGTCCAGCAATGGACGTCATTTGGCTGCGAAGACGACGACGACCTGCCTTGTTATGCATAAAAAACAGCTACACGTGCTATCTGTACTTCTGCAGCTGCTTTCGAAATGCCATTACGCTAATTCCCATTGGTCTACTGTCATGTAAGTCACCTGAAATCAAAACCCTGGGGTCAGACTTCTAGAGCTGCCTTAATTAGGGAACTAAAACCCGTTTTCACCATCAATCCCTAATTTTAAAGTGACCCCTATGGTAACACATAACAGGAATTTTGTTAACATGGGTGTCACCTTAAAATTAGGGATTGATGGTGAAAACGGGCATTACTCTTAAAAACGGTCCGCTTATAATGTCAGTTGCCGTTTTCAAATTTGAAAACTTTAGGTTATTCTGTGATACCTCAGTCCTCATCCACAGTCTTGACGCTTGGTATAGTCACAGAACACAATAAAAAAAAGTCTGCTTACTTTTCGCAAATAAACAATATATTCAACCTCTTCAACCTCCCATAATAATATGCTTCTCTACATAATATTAGCAAATTGTCTATGCTATGACTTACGTGCTTCGAATATTTTAAGTTAACGAGAAAGGATCCCTCGTTGCACCACTACAAATGTTATGGACGTGTCTTTGTCTCCATTTTGCATACATATTCAACGCTATCACATATCTATACTAATCTATACTATCGATACTAATATTATAAATGCGAAAGTAACTCTGTCTGTCTGTCTTGCTTGTACGCCTAAATCACTGAGCCGATTTTGATGAAATTTTGCATAGAGATAGTTTAGTCCCGGGAAAGGACATAGGATAGTTTTTATCACGGTTTTTGATACAGGGACGCGCGCTATAAAGTTTTTCTGTGACAGACAAAATTCCACGCGGGCGAAGCCGCGGGCGGAAAGCTAGTAGATGATATTATTTAGTTATAACTTTATTGCTCACAATATCGTACAAAAGGAGAATTAATGCCACGATATTCTCCTCTAGTCAACCATTTGGGCCAAACAGAAAATTAGAGAGAAATGTAGGTATGTAATTTATCATCCTAAAAAAATATCAACCGAATTGAGAACCACTTTTTGTTGAAGTCAGTTAAAAGTGTACTTGGTACTACCACAGAATAATAATTATCCTGCTTTCGCCTCCGAGATTTATTTTACCATGTAGTACCCCTGTACGACAACCCAATCCGCACACAATATTCAGCGTAGTAGTATTAAAAAACAAAAGAGCGGGCAACCCCACCCCTACCACGCTGTGGGCTCGGTGTCCGAGCGGTCTCATTCCTTTGTGCGCACGCGCAACGACCGCACGCAGTATAAGAAAAATGCTTAAGTGACGTCACCAGGACGTTTTTACCGAAAAAAAACGTAATTATTTTAAGTTGTGCAGTGTAGTGACGAGAATTAGACAAAAAAAATTGGTTCATAATCGGCGGAGATATTGCGTATAAAAAAGTTCATCCCCAATTTTCCACCCTTGGGGGTGAAATATTTTCTTCAAATTCGCATGAAACCACCCTTTTGATAATACCTATTCAACAAAAAAATAATCGTTCAAATTGGTTTATAATCGACGGAGATATTGCGTATAAAAAAGTTCATCCCCAATTTTCCACCCTTGGGGGTTGTTTTTTTTATTATTAAATTTAAATGGGACCACCCTTGAGGTATTACCTATACGTCGAAAAAAGATTTGTTCAAATCGGTTCATAATTGGCGGAGTTATCGCGTAACAAACATAGAAAAAAAAAAACATACGGGTCGAATTGAGAACCTCCTCCTTTTTTGAAGTCGGTTGAAAAGGAGATGATAAGAAAATAAAATATACACACAAAACCGCTATTTTCTAAGTCAATTTGAATTTCCAGACATATTGCCGGTTTTTGTGTAAAAAAAAAATATTATCATTGTAACATAAGCACGGACATCGGACATCCTCCGCCATCTGTTGGCAGCGTATGGAACTTTTATAACTTAACTACCACTCACTAGATGGCAGCGCTATAATTATTGTGAAAATCCCAAAATTTTACTAAACATTTTATATTTATTGTTACAGATTCCTTCGTCAATAGTCAAGAATGGACGGCATCAAGAGGAGTAACAGAACTGAGGGTGGGAGTGCTGGGTTCCCCAGACAGTGGGAAATCAGCACTAGTACACCGGTACCTCACTGGCGCGTATATGCAAGAGGAAAGTCCTGAAGGTATTTACATAATATTTTAATTACTAATTTTACAGTTTACAAAGAAGATTATAAAAAATATTTTACAATGATGCTCTTAACGCCATCTAGTGAAATTTATTCTAACTGCTTCAAGCACACCCAAGCATTTGTCAACGTTTAGTTTGGCTACTCACCGCTAGATGGCGCTTATAGTGATGGTTTGATGGAGCACTTAGTTTCATATATTCCACTAGATGGCAGTGCTTCATTTATTTATTATACAATAGATGGCACTAGTGATTATTATAAGAGTTTTAAGTTTTTAGTTCATTGAACTTTTATGGGCAATCATTTTGGTTTTCTGTGTGGCGTGGGTGGGAGTGACACCATAAACCATGGAACAATTTTCGCCCACGCCAACATTTATTTCTCATGGGTACCATACCATACCATAACATTATCTTCACAGAGCAGAGGTAATTTCACATAGCCTTTATAGTGGACTATTTTACCGACGAAAAAATCAGAGTAGTTTCTAAACCAACCACGTGCCTAGTAGGTACCACAAAATTCTACTTAAAACTACATAATACATAATTATTTCTTTTAAACTGGGTTTTTTGATAGTCTTACTACTCTAATCTTACTACTAGTCTCTACTTTACTATACCTTTACCTTATTACATGTAATTAAGTAATTAAATTGTGCAATTAGGTCATGTAATCAAAACATATTATGTAAAAAGTTAGTTATTATTTAGGTCATTGACGATAAATTAATGAATGAAGATTACACGAAATAGGTACGACGACGTACCTAAGGTAAAAATACATGATTTGATAGGATATTAGTTTATTAATCTAAGGATATTAGATCATTTAAGTTTTATAGATTTTTTATTTTTTAGGTAGGGTGATCGCTATAGTAATTAGCCAATACATAGTTATTGACCAACTTGCCTAAAATATAAAGAAACAAGCCTAATGGAAATTATTAAGAGAGGAAAAGATAAAAATAGTTTTTCTGAGCAATACGCAGTCCAATGTAGTAAATATTTTTGTCTCTTACTTATTCACAATCCAATATACCAATAACTATGTATACCTAGGCTAATTATAGCAATCACCCTAAATCATCTACGGTCATACATAGTAGAAGCCGACATGGAATTTAAGAATATTGCAAATTAAACATAACTGTAAAAAACTTAAAAAATATCGAAAAATCGAATTGCCTGAGGTGGAAATCGAACCCACGACCTTTCGCTTGCCTCTAGAAACTAACCTTAATATTTATTTACAGGGGGCCGCTTCAAGAAAGAAGTGATAATCGACGGGCACAGTTACCTTCTACTAATACGAGACGAAGGGGGACCACCAGAAATGCAGGTGAGTTTGAAACATCCTGAGTTAGAAGAAAAATTGCTAGCCATGATGGCTAGTGGCTACCACATCACACACTTACGCCCATATTCACAAACATTACTATGAGGTCTCACAGTGCGCGTGGACGCACAGGGTGACACACGAACCAATCACAGAGTTCTATTCAACGCTGTACGTTCGATTTGCTGCTTCACCTAAGCAAGCATCGTTTGTGAATGTCAATTGTTTTAAAAAATCCATTGCAAAAATTAGATATTCTGATCTACCGCTACCGAGGCAACCCACACAGTTTCTATAACGGCTAGTAAGTAGGCCTACTTACCTGCCATAAATATGATAGGGGTAGTAAATTATTAATTGATCATACTGTACTATGTAGTATGTAGAGCTCAGACGAAAACACTAGCGGATAGGAAGGCCTTGTAATTATTATGCTAAATTAAGTAAAATACTTGACAACGGAGTGATAACCAACAGAAATGTTAACTAAAAACATAAGCTGCCTATTTCATTTTAATAAACAAACTAGACTGATTTTAACGAAATCCGTAATTTTCTCGAACCAGAAAATGACCGCCACTAATTTCCGTAAAAGCAAATTGGAGCTATTAAATTGTCCTAACAAACTACGGGGGTAATTAGAAGCTAATGCAAAGGGTAAGAAACCCCCTGCTTGGAATCGAAAGCTATAAAATATTCAACATGCCTACTGATTGGCTCGCATGTTGGCTGACAATGTCAGTTTCTCCACGGGGAAATGTCGTCAATAAACCCGGTGCCAGTTCTACTTGTATTTGGAAATAGTTCGACTGACCCAGAATTAGGCGGGCGAGTTTCCATTGTCTTGATACAGCTAACAAAATTACAAGATTATCGGAACAGTTGTGTGATATGCCTGTAAAAGACATCCATTCATCATGGGACATCCATTAAAGTTGTTGTTGGTAATGCTAGAATTCATACTCTTACAACTCGTTGCGCTCGCAAAGTCGTTTCAGACACTGTTGGACAAAGGCCTTCCCCAAATATTTCAACCTCGTTAGCTCCTGCACTGGCTGCATCCAGGTGCTTGTCGCAGTCTTCCTTCACCAAATAATGTCCACCGAGTGAGAGATAAGCACATGAATACATCCCTTTCTTACCTTCTTCTTAGTCGGGCACTCTTATCAGAGTGGTCGTGGTTGCGCTGACGAGATACACGGTGGGGTGTTCGATGTCTTCTCCGAGGGTACTCTTCTTGCGATGTGCTTCCATTTCTGACGGTTAGAGGCGTCGCGAGTACACTGGACCACAGTGGACTCAGTAGCCTTCTGAAATTTTTAATTCATAGTAATTTACTAGCGTCACGACATTTTCATCGTGCTATAATGCAACCGCGCCGCGTGCATGGCGCTATCGATTCGTGCTATAAAGGTTTTAATAGACGCATCCATGTATTTACGCGACCCTCGTTTATGGTCGTGTCCCCTTTTATGCTGCTTTCAGTTTACGATATTTGAGCGTAGTGCGGTTTTATAATGGTGCTATTCGTGCCTGATATCTCTTTACAATATAATTGACAGTGGAAAAGCCAACGTTTTAAACTTCTATTTGCTCTACATTATCTTTCAGGTCTTCTCTAGGTTTTCCGACTTTAGTTTTAGACTTTATTTGAGCACTCAACTGATGAAAATCCTATCTCTTTATCGTTCGGTGTTAACGTGCGTGATGTTACAAATTAAACCATAACAATATCAGCTTATCGAAAATGGGATCCACAGGTACTTACAAAATTAAGTTGTGCAGTGCGTCACATAAGTGGCTGTTGGTACTGTGGTTAAAATAGTCCAGTGTGAAACCCCCTTTAGCGGACTGACGTTTATGGCCCTTGTGAAACATGCACCAGTGATAGTTGATGCAACTCTTCAGTTTTACGACCTGTAAAAAGTTTTGAGAGCAAAGAGGGCGAGTTAACTTTATGCCTATCGTTATTCATTCGGTACCTACCAGTACTTCCATTTAACCAGTAAGGTACCTACCAGTTCGTTCGTTCGTTTCAGCCAAATGACGTCCACTGCTGGACAAAGGTCTCCTCCAAGGTTTTCCACAATGCACGGTCCTGCGCTGCCCGCATCCAGGCTCTTCCCGCGACCTTTACCAGATCGTCGGTCCACCTAGTAGGAGTACCTACCAGTACTTCCATTTAACCAGTAAAAAAAAGTCTATGAAATCACTCTTCTGTGGTCCAATGATAAATCTGGTTTCAGAGATTCTGAAATCGATCCTGGTATCGGGAGAGATTTCAAAAATCACAGTGTATTTGTTCAAGCTTGAATCAATATGCACTAAAAAGAAAAGAGCTTTGGAGGGCTTCATTCATTAGTCAGTCCGATGAAATTGCCATATCTGACTCTATGTGCTGAAGCAGTGACGTCAGTTGTAACAGCGCATACAACATTTTAGAGAAGGATAAGATTAGTTCTGAACACATTTTGTTAATTAACAACCCTAATCAAAACTCAAAATAATTTGCTGTCCAAAAGTTACATAAGCTGAAAACTTGCATGCGAGTGTTTACCGTACAGCTACGCGTATTTGCTAAGAACTCAAAAAATGCTTCCACTCTTTATTCAGTTATTCTAGAACAGTCTTAAACAACGTTTGCATCAAAGTTTTACCGAAATAGGAGACACAATGGCTCTAAACGAATTCAATTATTTGGGCCGTCATTTCAACATTCATGGCCCGTTCCAAAGGAATGCAAGGACGCGGAGACATCCAGTCGGCCGCAGAAAAGAACCCAGATACAACTATTTGGACTGTATTTTGCAGAGGCTTATTTATTTGGACGACTTCTATTTATTACTACTATAACTACTAGCTGTGCCCGCGACTTCGTACGCGTCAAAATAGTTTGAATATTTTTTTTTGCAACATCTTCTTTATTGCTCTTCTGCCCCTATTAGCTGTAGGGTGATGTTATAGTTTATTTAAAGTAGGTATTGCCTAAATACTTTTTCAAAACCTGAGATTAGTGCGTTCAAGCAAACAAACAACCTACTATTTATTACCTAAGTAGTTGGTATTGACTAAGTTTATTAATTGCATTTCTACTGACAGTTTACATGACTTTCTTAGATCATCTCTCTGTAAGCTAGCTGTTCGTTTCAGTTGAAAGACGTCCACTGCTGGACAAAGGCTTCTCCTAAGCTAGTTGTAAGTAAAGCTAAATTATGACAAACAATTCAAATTTTGAACCATTGATTGTTTTTTTACAGAAATACCAATACCTACTTTGTTTTCGAGTATTTTGAGTAACTGTGGGTGGAAACCTGACTCAATGTCGCTTTCTAAAGTTTTATCAGTAGGCGTGTAATTAGAACGCGTTTTTATTGAGTTTGTCCACGCGTCTAGAAATAAAAGGCAAACGCTGTAGCTTCCAAATATGGTCAGATATTTAATTAATTAATATCGCCCACTTGCCAATAGTATTGTACGGTCTAACATATTTTATATGTCGTTGTCTAGCCCAAATTTAAATACTTCAACATCATTAATGTATCTGGGTGCTGAATAATTATCCTTAGAATGCCCTCAATTGGAAATAATGATGATAAACCAAACAGAAGTGTGAAAACGAAGTGTCTGGAATATCTGAAAATACCTTTTTGGTACCTATTTAATTAACCTGTCACAAATACTTTGGAAACCTGACTGGCTGGAATATCTCTGAAAATATGTACATTTTTGGTATTTTTATGAACCTGTCACAAATACTTTGTTGATGTTATATTGGGACGAAAGGTTGATCTATTTTTGCTCTCAAGTATATTAGTATACCAACCGCTCATCGAGTTAATAAATAGGACCTTATGTAGTCGCAACAAGTGCGGTTTTACGACTTTATTGTGTGGTGTATAGTGCTGCTGTACAGCAACTTCAGAACAAAAGGCTTTCCTACAGTCGCCCACGCCCGTCCTCCATACCATTGTTTATTCATAGGCTCATAAGATTATGGGGTATTAATAAAATCGATAAAGGCTGTGTTCTTAGTTATAAAAGGCTGGTCAGCTTAATGAAGATTATTGTTGTTTACAATGAACTTCGATGGGCTTCTTAAAGTGTAATTTCGGCAACTTTTAATAGCAACTCCATTTGTTCATTCTACAGATTTTAGGCCACCACTTGCTCCATCAGTGCCATAAATAAAAGACTGACGTCTTTTCAGACTATCGGGTAAATTTCAGCCTGAAATTTTCCACTATGTAATTCAAAATTTCATATTTAATTAAAGGATATTCGTGGGAGATTTCATATTCTTTTTTTTTATATTCAAGAGAAGTTACCCAGGGAAGTTATTTGTATCAATGACGATCTTGGGAACAACCCTCAAAAAAGTTATTTTTCAGTATGGGTTTCACGTGAAAATGGAACACGCGCCAGATCCAAGGTTATGAACACGGACGTGCTACTCACCTTTTGTAGTCCATTTATTATTTGATGAGTGTTTCTTCTTCTTTTTCTAAATAAACTGGAATTACCTATGACAAAAAGTACCTTCTACTCGTACTCTACCTTCCACCTTCGTTATTCGCATGACTGGAGTCTAGGCCCTCGATAAGGGCTTCAAGTCTGAACAAGCTGTGCCCCCGGCGTTGTTCATCGATTTTAATTAAAGCACAAGGATTATCGCCTGCAGTGGAACTGGATTTATGCGTCTGCAGCGGATTTAGAGAGAATTGATGTTTTGGAGATTTGAATGTTTGAAATTTAGAGTTGTGTTGCTCTTAAGATAATAGAATCAGAGAAGATTTAGGTTCGATTTCCAAGGAGACATTTGGTAAGATAATACCCGTTAAAACCTGTTTAAATTAATTCAAAGACAATACCCGGTTAGAGCCTTTCAAGCTTGAATCAATCTAATTTGTCTGAAAAGAATGTATGACACTAGCATAAGGTGCTATAACTGTGTTGCTAAAATCTAGTGGCAGTGCGCGGGGCACATATTATAGCTCGCAGAGCTGATGGCCGCTGGGGCTGAAAAGTTCTAGAGTAGCTACCACGGGCCGGAAGACGTGGTCCCCACAGTAAGTGAAGGACGATTTAATGAAGGTCGCGGGAAGTGCCTGGATGCGGGCAACACAGGACCGGTCATTGTGGAAATCCTGAGGGAGGCCTTTGTCCAGCTGTGGACGTCATTCGGCTGAAAAAACCGAACGATGAGGTTAACACAAAAATAACGATCGAGATGAAAAATCATCCCAAAATAGGCATAGACAGGCTGTGCCCATTTATTTTGGCCGGTCATTCCGCCAGATGGCGACCGTGACGTCATCACATTACCGGGATTGCGTGACGTCATATCACACCCGAGCGAAATCTGATTGTCCCGGTATAACCCGCTAAATGTAGACCCTGACGTGGTCGACTACGGTGGCTATATTTATGAAGGTTCAAAGGATATTCCCCTATTTTGATACTTTTAATTTAGAGTAGAGGGCTAGCTAAAAACCGTTTGGTTAGACGTAAAGTATCGCATTTCCAACAAAAGGAAGAGGTTTTCAATTCCAACCGAATTGAAAATCTTTTTGTTGAAGTCGGTTAAAAATGACGTTACTCAATGCATAATTTATTTATTAAATAATTTCATCATCTCAGCCATCGGACGTCCACTGCTGAACATAGGCCTCCCCCAATGCTTTCCATGTCGCCCGGTTGGTAGCGGCCTGCGTCCAGCGCCTTTCTGCTACCTTTACAATATCGCGTCGGTCCACCTACCAATTTATAAGTCGTCATAAATCATTTCATTTTACAATATCAGATCCTAAAATGAAGCTAAAACTGTCACCAAAACAATTTCAAACGATAAGTCAGTGACGTAACCGCACACGCGTGGATCGCGTTCCCCGCAATAAACCCCAGGCCGCGTCATCCCGCATTATCCCGGATCAAACGCCGCACAGAGATTGTCCCGGGTTTGAACATAGTGGCCACTTAATGAAACTGAAATGTATCGTAGGTGGTCTCTATAAAGGTCACTGTAGAACCTTTATGTGACCTTTAGAGTCATACTGAACAAAACAGAGTTGCACCTTTATAAAACTACCCTGACATAGCTAAAAATGTAAAGCTTTGTGAAAACAAAATTCCTACAGCATAGTGTTGTACAGACACCACGTCAATTTATACGAAATTGGGACAGATTGAGCCCGCGGCGAAAAATAGAATAACCCACCCTCCACGGCCCGAGGCACATGCAGCAATGTTGATAAAAGTTTAATTGGAATGGCTGAAATGCATTTGCGAATGTGGATAATTTAATAACTACAAAGCAACGCTGCATGCTTATGCAAACTTTTTAGTTATGCAGATTTTTCATTGAAGCAGATATCGGGTCTCTAGCAATGTTGAACTAGTGAAAGAATTATAATTTGGTCTTCATCAAAGCCAAAATCATCTCACAGGCTCACAGCTCATAATTTCCAATATCTGACTAGGATTTTATTTGAAAAAGCATTGCAATTCGTCTATGTTGTCTTTTCTACGGTGTCACAAACAGCCATTTCAGTTTTTTATACCTTTGTTGGTTCTCGGTGCGTTGACCTAATATTCTATTCTATCTTAAAGGACTTTTTCTGAGAAATCACTTAAATTATTATGTAACCTTTTGATTCAACAAGTGGCAAAGACATCTTACCTGAATTAGCTATTTATTCCTTTGTCTGCATAAAATCTTCGAACAAAAACATTTTGTTGACATTGCATTATAAAGAGTCAGACAGACCATATTTTCTATAATTCTCTTTCCTTTCTTTCACTGAATGATCTGATTTTTACAGATTTTTACCACGATAGTGATATTTTGATGGATGATTCGCACTTTTTAAATTAACGGTCATGGCTGTAGATCATGCGAGTGAGAGTAATTGCTGTACTGGATTTTATGCACGCAAAAACTGTGGGGCATTTTTCCGACCCAGCTCACCCGGCGAATATGGCGTCGAGAGCACCTACATTCCGCCCCTTGGCTACGGGAACGTTTTAGAAAGCTGGTATTTAGCTGGAAATCTGTACCTCTAGTACGAAAAACTTTCGAGTTCGTTTCGTTGCGTATTCAAAGTGTCATCGAAAAATTTTGTATGAAAAATTAAACAGCGCCCCCTATATTATAGCCGCCCTAGGGGGCGCTGTTTAATTTTTCATACAAAATTTTTCGATGACACTTTGAATACGCAACGAAACGAACTCGAAAGTTTTTCCTACTAGAGGTACTGTTTAGTTTATAACAGATATAAAGCTTAAATCTATACTTCTATACTATTATAAATGCGAAAGTAACTCTGTCTGTCTGTCTGTCTTGCTTTCACGCCTAAACCACTGAACCGATTTTGATGAAATTTGGCATAAAGATACCTAGTTTTGAGTCCCGGGAAAGGACTTAGGATAGTTTTTATCCCAGTTTTTGAAACAGGGACGCGCGCGATAAAGTTTCTGTGACAGACAAAATTCCACGCGGGCGAAGCTGGGGGCGGAAAGCTTAGTCTTTACATAAGCTGATTGTATTTTGTGTTATAACCCGTGTCACATAATACCTACTGCCCGTAGCCTAATCATCATCATCATCATTTCAGCCATAGGACGTCCACTGCTGAACTAGGCCTCCCCCAATGACCTTATTGACCGGTTGGCAGCGGCCTGCATCCAGCGCTTTCCTGCTACCTTTATGAGGTCATCGTCGTGGCCTAATGGTTGATCTCAATATTGTGACACCTTACAATGAGTCTCCAAATGCACACAATCCATCATTAGCTCATACAATACTCTTCATTGTGATTTGTATTGTTATATGGCAATAAATGCACATCTAGATTACATTAAAGGTAACGTTATGTGTCAATCTGAAAGTTATATAATTAAAGTAAGTTACTGTAACGAAAAGGCTGTTCTCAATGTCTGATTTTGGGAGACAATTGTGACACTTCAAAATTATTCGTAAAGGTATCTTGTAACTACTGTAACTTTATATTCAATTTTGTTTGTTGTTGAAAACAAATAAAATACAATACCAAAACATCACAATTTAGAGCGTAGAGCTCTCACAGAACGGTAGACATCAATCAATCAATCGCATGTGCTGTAATAGTTTTCCAAAGGGTTTGCTTTTAGTTTGAATAGGACATCATGCGGGCTTGGAGTACGTTGTTGAAATGCTATGCATCACGCATGTACATGGTGTTGTTAATTTTTTATTACTTCAACTATTTATCTATTCTATTTGACTCAAAACTAAAGTATTGCGAATTCATACTAGAGTAAGGTTGGTATTTGACCACAATTACACCTGATGTTAAGTGAGATGTCCAGGATGTACATACCTGCCTATTCACTCACTCTCGCCTTGAAGAGACCCGGATCATATAGTGCTCGGAAAAGACAGTAGAAAAGAAATTCCAGTCCCTAACTGTTCGCATTTAATATGCTTCCATGATGTTTTAAACCCTAGCATTAGATGTATACAGAGAGCATAAACGGTTGACATTCACCGTACTTCTCATAAGCGTACTGAGCTTCTGGCCTAGGGAGGGCAAGTCAGATTTTTTTAGGTCAGATCGTTTGACTTAGCTCCTTCAAAGCGACTGTAACGCTTTTAGGCAATTTCATACAATATTATCTGCGAGATTTCTAGGGGAGACAGCTGCCCTCGTGGATACGTTCATGGTACCTCTAATTACTTATCTCTCAAACATCCTGCATCGAATTAAAAACGTGCGGTAGTTATTAAAAGCACTTTTCTCGATTTTCCCCGCGCAGGCGGCTGCATCCTGGGGCTTATTGTGCCGGTAATTGCGCCGCATCTGACCCATTTTCAAGATGCAGGTAGAGTCGCCACACGTCTGGAAAAAGTCGGACAGGATACTGTTACTTTGTAACCAATCTGTCTTACGATCGAAGTTTAGATCTTGTGTGATGTGGGATCTTGTGTCTGCCAAATCTTCTTGGTTCATATTCTGAAACTTTACATAAACCAAATATTAAACTAGATTTAAACAACACAAACTTATTATTGGATAGGAGGAAAGTGTTTGTAGCTGAATAAAAGAATCTTGATAGGTTTAGATTAGGATTGTATCTGCCAAATAAATTATTTTTGGTTCGTATTCTGAAACTTTACTCAGACTAAAACTAGATTAAAACTCAAGCATAGATTTATAGAGGCACCTAAGCCTGCGCTTGGTCGTAAATTAAAATGTATCTTTAATAAATCTATGCTTCAGTGTAGATTGTGTAAGTATCTGCATAATACCAATTTTGTCTTTTTATTCCTTACTTAGTTCCTGCTTAACTCTATCTCATTAAGTAAACGTTTTCGAACTATTAATTTAAAATCAATCTGTTTCCTCGATTGAGCAACAAATCCTAGACTCCAGCCAGAGCCTTGAGGATTATTTGACTTTAAAAAAATGTCCTGTTCCAACTGTTAAACATGTACACCCTGGTTCCACGCGACTTTTCCCTCACTTGCCTCTTACGTGGAATTCCGCTTTGTTCCGGGAATTCTCCGCTTTTGCTCGCATTAAAGTGTAGGCTTCGCTAGAAAATTAGTTTACGAACAATTTGTAAGNATGAACTATTAATTTAAAATCAATCTGTTTCCTCGATTGAGCAACAAATCCTAGACTCCAGCCAGAGCCTTGAGGATTATTTGACTTTAAAAAAATGTCCTGTTCCAACTGTTAAACATGTACACCCTGGTTCCACGCGACTTTTCCCTCACTTGCCTCTTACGTGGAATTCCGCTTTGTTCCGGGAATTCTCCGCTTTTGCTCGCATTAAAGTGTAGGCTTCGCTAGAAAATTAGTTTACGAACAAGTTGTAAGGGTAAGAAAATGTTGGGATTAATTAAGAAGCTAAGGTGAAACATTTTGTGTTTAATATATGAATAGGTACTTACTAAAATTCACAAACTGTAAGTACTTACCACCTTCATTTTATTTTATTTTTATTTTATTTTTAATTTTTCTTTATTAAGGAAACTCACACCTCACCTTTTAAAACCTGATCTCACATTTTAAAAGTGGAATTGGCTGACAATTTTAAACATTTCCTACGCTTCTTCTTCAATGACCCACAAACAAAGTTGTTTTCCATAGAATTTAGGATATTCCTCAAAAGCAAATATTTACTGTGCTCAAAATTCCGTCCATTCCTGGGCACATACTGTGCAAAGTGCCAAAGTACTACAGACCCATACGGGAGAGTTGCGCAATGTTGGCTTGTTCAGCCACAGCACAATTAGAAAGAACAGCTCATTTGACAGGACTATTTATGATAAAAAAAGTTTCACATAAGCCTACTCTACATTAAATAATACAAACTATTAATATAAAAAATCCCGACTGCTTAAAAACTGAAAAATTATTAACAAATAAATGCACTGAAAAACTGAAAGATTTTACAAGACAACTTAGGCTGATTTTTCAATCGTCGGATAACTTTTAACTGAAGGATAAGTTTGGCACATTGGCAGTTTCAGTATGGGAAATTATGTCAGAATGACAAGTTTATTCTTTAGCTAAAATCTGACGGTTGAAAAATCAGCCCTTACAAATGCAGTTGGAGTTAGAATAATAGTCTCATTTATGTTAAGTAGGTATATCATAAGCAAGAAAAGCAAAATAAATATGCCGATCTAACTAAAGCTTTGTAAAAGCGCGAATCCATTTGGGTCAAGCTGTAATCGAATCGTCGATTGGCTCCCCAAACTTCTATTAGGACATGATCAAGTGTCATAGCTATTTACCGTCAAACTTAGATTCGGTCGGTTCGTTTGTGTAGTACCTACTGAACTAACCGAAACTGCTAGCTTTAGTAATAAGTACCTAGGTATTTTGTTAGAGAAAATTGCGCTATGTCAAGTTACTGCGCCGAGTGTCTCATATCAGAAGTCATTTTTTTTCTTCTTTTAAAAAGCGCTTTTACACGTCCCGCTGTTACTTTAACCCTACCACTGTGTAGGGACAATAAATGGGCCAGTATTGGGAAGCAGCGCAAGAAACTCAGTCACCTTTGTAGTATCTAAAAAAAGTATTGCCTGGGCGTCACGATGTGCTGTCAGAAGGTAATTATTAAAAGTCTTATGATGTAGAGTTTGCTCATAAACTGCGCTAAAGTTCTGAGTTACCTCATCATCATCATCTCAGCCATAGGACGTCCACTGCTGAACATAGGCCTCCCCCAATGAGAGTCATCCTTAGAGTTACGTAGCTACTAATTATTTTACCTACATTATTGTGCAAACCACAATCCACATGTCGTTCGTTCAGACGTTAGGAGCGAAAGTGAGACTCATTTGAGGCAGCTCTATGAAATATAAATGAACCTTCACCTCACTTCAGAAGGCACTAGTTCACAAAGAAAATTGATACATAATTAATGAGACTCGTGCTGAGGTAGACTGTCAAAGAACAAAATAATTCAGAGTGTTCATTTATAAATCTAAAGTCTAATCACTGATAAGTTAGTTGCCTAAAATTGAAATAATTGTTTTTGTTTGTGCTGACTTTCTCATGGAGAATTGGAGACTCTACATAATATTTTACTTAGCAACACCAGCTTTTAAAGCCCCATGTATTTTGTAACGAACAAAGAACAGTTACTTAGCGTAATTAAGTGTTGGTACACTTGTTAAGTATTGAAAACACTTGCAACTAAGTAAGTGTATAATAAAAGCTTTTTCAAGTTCATCATTATTTAAAGTGGTGGCTGCCGCGAAATCTATGAAAATAGGTGCTTTAGATTGGTTGAACTATGTTAATGTGTCATGTACTTAGATTAATATTAATCTAAGGTCATGTATTTGAATGTAATTTTAATTTAGGTAGGTACTTATTTAATCTTTCCAAGTGCGACCAAATTATTCAAATTAAGGTGTCTCTCAGAGAGTTAGTACATAATATTTAGGCACGAAAAGATCATTCACTTTCGCGATTATTGTTTGTCAATCAATACTAAATTAATACGATTTGGTGTAAGGGGTGATTCATAGATTTCTACCGTCTAAATTATAGGCTAATCAACTGTTTTATTTCATTTTTTTTCATCAAAGATTACAATTTAATAGCTTCAAATTCATGTTAAACTACTTGCAAACTATCACGTTCCTTTTATTTTCAAAATCAAAGGGAAGTCTTTATTGTACAGGGTGAACAAAGGTTTTCAATCGGATCCTTCCCCCCTGAAGTTTCAATGAAGCTATGAAACTTTTTTTGTAGATGCGTTATTAATTTTAATCGTAGTTTATGCACAGATTACTGATAAGTTTATCATAGTTAGGTTAATTAAATGAAACCTAATAAGTTTATCCTAATTGGGTAAATTAAATTAATTGCCAATATCGTGTCAAGTATTGTTTGTTCTTTTTTTCTTAATTTTATTTGGGTCGTTTACTCTTCATAATTTATTAAATGTCTGTCTGGTCTAGTCAGACCTAATTAACTTGATTGTAGAATTTTCCATTTTCCAGATGGGTGATGGATGAAATATTTATATTTAAGTAATACTAAAAAAATCTTGTATCCGGATCAAATTATAGTTTCAATTTGCCATATCCATTATTTCGTTACTTTATTCCCCCATAATATTTTTCCGAATAGAACCTTATTGTTATAGCAGCAAGATATTTTATGTGAAACGTTAGGGTGTTGTACTGAGTTAGCTGTTCACGATAAGCGACGCGTGCCGAAGTAGCAAGTGGCTGAAGTGCCGACAGCTTGGCGCCAAAGTGGTAAATAAATAAGTAAACATACCATAATAGTAATACTATGTAGGTAGGTATTTAGGAGGTAAATAACATTGGAGGTAAGTAACAATTGATTGTTAACAAATTATATTTGTAAGTTAGGGGGCATGTGTGTCACGAATTTTAGAGCCAAAATCCAGATTCCGCTTAAGGTATACTTTATTGTGTTTTGTGTAGTACATAATTATTATATTTTAGGTAGGTTAATAAATTATTATCTACGCGTGTGATGCGGCTTATTTATTTTGACTTTACACGATTCGATGTCGTTTTAAAATAACTGCTTTTTCAAAAAGATTGAACGAATGAATGATTGGCTAGAATTACCTGACGGACCGCGGGCAGTGTTTACATATTCAGGAGTTTGCCGGGCGGATGGGGTAAAGTGGTAGTTATAGAAAGTGACGGTTGACGAAGGCCAGACGTTGCGTGTGGCGCCACCTTCCCGGTTCGTACAGTGAATCCCCCATTGTTATGACACGGAAAATCAAAAACGATGTCGGAAAATCGTTGCAAGGTTTGCTAGGACTCGAGTTTTGATGTCAATAATATTTTCTTCTGTATTATTTTTCTGACTTAAGTTATATTGATTTTATTAAGTATGTAACATTTATTTTCATTACACAAATCTCTTGGAGTTTTGTAATAAAAACAATAAATATCTTTACTATTTAACCATTCCATCAATTCATGTAAACACCTATTTAATGTTAAAGTAACTCAAATTACTTAAAAACCTAAGAATTTCATGAACTTGCGTTGAATCTTAATAATTGCTTTACTTTGCATTAATGAACAAATATTTGATATTGCATAATTTACTTTGATAAATCTGAAACTGTCCTAATTATTATAGTTCAAAGTAGGTACATCATGGACACTCTAAGTTAATTAATTTATGGAACAGTTTACAGGAGCTTTTAGTCCAGAGCAGACTTTCAACGACTTTCTCAAAGCTGTTACGGCTATTATCCATTAATGCATGGTTCACCTTGGAAATGCATTAGTTACTTTGCATATAATGAGATTCATATTTCAAAATTATGCATTCATGATTTTACTGTAAAATATTCTCATAAAATAATATTTTGTTTTGGTCGGTGAGTAGTAAACTAAAAATCTGGTAACTTTGTTGTCGTGAAAAAAAATTCTGTCCTCCATTCAATAATATTATAATTAGCAATTTTGAATCGTAAAGTAAATGTTGTTTTTAAGATAATATTGCTTCTATTTTAATTAATAAAAGACACTCCCCGTGATAGCAAAATATATTCATAAATTCTGACTGGAAGCGGGTGTTAGCGACACCTGCGCGTATCGTAAATAAGTTTTATGTTTTTATTATTTACATAAAAATATTGTCACTTACGTACAAATCCTTAGAGAAACTTTAAAATTCTAAGAGATTACTTAGAGACGATTTGAAACAAAGTTTAAACATCTCAAGGGAATCCGCAGTTCAGAGGAAAGCAATTAACTTAATTGCTATTTACTTGCTTCAGAGCTCCTGTTTACTTAACTGTTTACTTAAACCACTAGCAATAAACGTGGCAAGCTTGGAATATCAAACCGCTATGAACATCAGCTAATAATTAAATCACAGTGTAGATATTATTGAAGAAGCATTAGACAAAAGTGCGTTAGTGATTTCAAATCGATTTCCCAAACTATAGACGAGCGAACCACAACGCTGGAACCGTTATTTCACATTGAAAGTGCGTTGATCTCATAGGTCACCCGTACTCCTCAACTTGCAAAGTTGCTGTGGCGAAGGTCAAATATTTGAAGACAATTACTGTTGTTTGGAATACTACATTGTGTTCTAAATTCAAAGTTGTCAAGCAACGATATTCCATTTGGAGATTGCTGAGTTGTATAAATCAGTAAAAGTTTATGTGAAATGGGGGTGTCATGATATTTATTGATGCTATCTAATTTGTTCATTCGTTTATTTCGGCTCGTTACATCAGCCCTATTTATCACGGAAAGTTACATTACTTGATAAAACTTGGTGCTCTCCCGTTCCTTGAAACTTTGATGCAAGGGGAGTGGTAGCGAACATGCAGGGAACAAATTTTGAGAGTAAGTACGTGCCTTTTTTACTTACTTGTACCTACTTAGCTAAAGCAACGTTACATTTCGTGCAACCTTGAAAAAGCTTGGCGTACCATGATCACTGTATCTAATTCTTACATTCATACAATGGACGTTGTTTTGCCGAAAATACCCAGACCAGCCAACTTTGTAGAATTCTTGTTTGGAATAATGTTTTAAATTATTTACGCCGTCTGTTTATTCATGCACATACATTTCGTGGCGGCGTCCATCCATGTGCTATTAAAATTACCTTGTGGATATCTACAGTTACTCAGATATTATTTTGAGTATTTTGTTTCTACACTATTTAAAATTTTCAGCTTTCAAGTGTTGTTCATAAGCGCAGTTTTGATTGTTCAACGAATATTCAGTTATTCAACATTGATGACAGTGATGTGGAATTTTGGGTTAAACACTGTAATTTATGTGTAAGAAGGACACACTTATTTTCACTTGCATACAATTTAGATTTACACGAAAATCTATATGATAATGAGTTGACTTTACTAAACACACTAGGCCCGGTTTTTTGATTCGTAGTTAAATTAACCAATAGTCAAATTTGACAGATGTCAAATGACAAGTGGTTAAATATCAGAAAAAAATGTTTTTCGAACACAAAAGTGTTGACATTGCAATTAGTTAAAACAAAAGTTTAGTCGGATGCGATTTAATTAGTAGGGGCTCTTTAATTACATCGTAATTTTGTAGAACCTTTTTGTTTGTGAGGGTTCCCTGTTATTTGCTGCGATATAATGTGGGATGTAATAAAAATAATTGATTGATTATAACATTTATCACACAGTTTAAATTATTAGACAATGGTCACAATATTTTCACGCTTGTACTTTTTAGTGTTGAAAATGTAATGACAAATGGTTGTACTTACTGACAGAACAATTCGTCACGTTTGCTCTTTGAATATGATCAAAGAAACTGCCCGGTCATTTACCGCGCTCTTTACAGCTAGAAAATTCATCGCCCTTGTCGTCTATTCAAAATTGTTTAAGATTTGACCCTTATTCTATTTTAAGTTGAATTCAATCCAAAATCTTTGACCGATTTCGAGCATGATTGATTAGGACCACGGCTGGAGGAGCGTTTTATTCATATTTTAAGCCACAATAATACGTAATCTTTTTAGAGGTTCATTATTTACTAGCTTTCCGCCCGCGGCTTCGCCCGCGTGGAATTTTGTCTGTCACAGAAAAACTTTATCGCGCGCGTCCCTGTTTCAAAAACCGGGATAAAAACTATCCTATGTTCTTTCCCGGGACTCAAACTATCTCTATGCCAAATTTCATCAAAATCGGTTGCGAGGTTTAAGCGGGAAAGCGTAACAGACAGACAGACAGACAGAGTTACTTTCGCATTTATAATATTCTCTAGTTAGTCTCTCTAGTTGGGATTTAAATAGGTTCTAGATTAAAGATCTATTTTGCCATGGATGCTCAAGCTTTGTGTTGTCGGACTTGTGATAACTTTAACAAAGCAGCTTCTAGAACGGAAGCATCGCAACCGCAAGGAAGTATTTTACACGCATCCACAGTTCCTCAAAGCCCAGTATCACATCGCACGAACAATGTAGCCGGGCCAGTGAGAGCCGCAAGGGTCACGTTCGTGTATCGAGTTACCTGCCCCGACATTATTCTCTCTGCTGTTCAAGCCACGTAAAAAAACTGTAACTAACTCGCGTGTATGTAGAGAGGCACGACTTGCTTTGTTCGAGACGCACCCCGGCTGCGGGGCATAAAAACCTGTTCCCGAGTACTTTTAACAAGACAACAAAAGCCATGAATTGTTCGCGTTGATAGGCCCCATCGCTGTATGGTGCTCGGCGCTCGCCCTGTCGAAGGCCCTAATGAAATTGCGAAATGGACATGATTTTAAAAGTTTTGTAATGTTTAAAACTAAATAATGTGGTACACCGGATATGCTATCACATCATTCGCGGATGAACAAATCGCATTTCTGGCACAATGCTCTCGAAAGATAATTATCACTATCAGCGGAACGGAATACGTTTGAAAATGATATTTTGCATTGCAGTTATCCGTTCTGAATTCTCTTGGTAGCCAAGAGATGGTATGCAGTATGCATTTTTAAGTACAGAAGAATTTTCTCTCAAATCTCTGAAGTGATGGTTTAGATTGAATATTCCAACTTCGAGCATACCTTATTGTACCTATATTTCCTTATTTATAAAGTAAATTATCTTGCCTGTGATCAATAATAATATAATCGTTTACGCATTGCTGCTATGATTTCTCGTCATGTTGCTTTCTTATAATCAAAATGTATAAAATGCTGACAATATTTTCAAGCATCTTCATCTTGAAGTGTGAGCTGATAAAATTTTAATTCCTATATTTATGAATGCCGTAGCTATAAAAAGCAATTAAATGGTTATTCTTTAAGCTAGTTTGGACGGAATCAAGACGTTAAAGTATTTAATGAAGAATGTTTGGGTGACAAGCTATTTGATGAATTAGAAGAAACGGGAATTATAAGTGACTTGTCAACACTGATGAGTCATTACCAATTAGAACGAATAAGCTATTGAACTAACCGTTACAAATTAATGACACCTTATCAAAATGACATGACACCTATACTTTGATTGTTAGATCCCGAGTCCTTGTACCTTGGGAGGTGACTGTTCGAAACGCAGACCGAACCAACCCTAAGAAAGTTGGTTGCTCTGATCGGGCGTTACACCCGCGTCCCTTGGGCCTTGTCACAGATTTCATATTACAAGATCTGATTGAATCACGCCCAATATTATCGACGAACGCTTATTTTTATTCTCCCACTGATAGTTTTTACGGCTTGTCGTTACGTGGCCTGTTATCTCGTATGAAAGTAAGAGTGCTATTGCGCCATTAAACGTGCCATATCCGAATAGATGTACTCCCATATTTATGTGTGAATATTATTTATCATCTCCTTTTTTATCTTTCATTCATCTAAAATACTTATCTTATTTATAAAGATATCACAAATAATTATTGTCAATACAGTCGTTTCTCTTCTTCTTCTACTGAATAAATACTTTTAAATGTCGGACAGGTGTGGTGGATACCATAACCCCTTTTAATCGATCGTTCATAGTGCTAAATTTAGTCATCTCGGATATCACGCAGACCAGAATCAGATATTGTACGCAAGAAATAATATAGGCTCTATTGCAAGGTTTGCATTGGAGTCAGTGCATCCAGTGTTGCCCTCTCGTTCGCTAAGGGGAGACTTGGGTGCGAGACTGAAACAAAAAGTCAGGTTACGCCGCCTAAGCCTGACGGCGCCCGCCCGCCCAGTCACAGTCGGTGCGCCGCCCTGTGTAGACTACCACATTTTTGATATTGACATCAATTTTGTGAATATTTACATCAGATTTTCTTAATTAGTTTACGTGTCAGAAAAGTTAAAGGTTTTTTTGTGCCTTTAGATTGTGCAATCTGATCGTAGTGATGGATTGGTAAGGATATTAAAATTGTTTGTATTATTTACTGTTTTATGTTTGTCCAATCATTTTAATACGGATTCGAATCTGATAACAGTGGTCTCTTATCTTTCTGTGATATTAAAGTGACCTATTTTTTGGAAAAGTATTATTAGTTGTTTTTAATAGTTTCTATTAATCTCGGAATCTATGTTTTATCATAAATTACTGTATTTGGGACAGCTTTAAATTGAAATTTATTACTGTCGAGGTCGCTTATGTCTAACGTAATGTCAATAATGTAATCTCATTTCACGCGCCGTTAAATATATTTCATATTTACGTGTAGGTCGCAATTCCAACCTTAGCATCAACATTACACGGTTACGATTCTGTTACACCATACGAAATTACTTGCAGTGCTTTATTATGATGACGCATACTAAGAATCAAGGCTATGCTAGTTCATTCATATGACGTGACCCAATGATGAAAAATTATTACTATTATAGTATGATGTAATAGCAATAGACGTTCCATTCGAATCATAGTGGACAATAACAATAAAAAATAATTATGGGCTAACTTAAGTGCCCTGCGACAGTCCATCAAAATTTTTGTGCAACTTCATTCCATCCATTGTCATTGTTTTCTTTCAACAATGGGATTCACAACTTGTAACTTTAATCATTCTTCGATTCTGTTTTACACAACGAGGTAATTTCTGTGAAAAGGATAAGGTCCGTGTTTTCTCAACCTTGCTTCAATTACGCGTCGAGGAAACAAAAGGTCTTGTTCCGAGATTTTTTATCTGAGCTTTTTCTGCTGTCATCAGCACGCACTCCGGCGGCGGATGACGCCTCTCGTGCCGTCGATTGTTGTTCAGAGGAAAGGGGTGACACCCTCCCACGCACTTTTCTTCACTCAAGTGGAAACTCCATACACGTTTTATAATAGCTCTGACATAAACCTCAGATTTAGCGATACAATGTATATAAACAACACACACAACACAGTTTACCTACAATATATTACTAACGAGCTACAATATACTCATACGCCTACATGTTAATCTGTTTATTAAGGTAGGGCTATATGTATCACATTACATAACCCTTTCATTTCAAACCCCTACGACTGCACCAAATTACCCCACGTAATTATTATGGGTTTCAAAGGAGGGTGCGGTTTTTTCTGTGGACATAATTTCGCAACAGTAGGGTTACTGTGGGTTTACGTAAGATTATACGTTCACAATATGTTTTGGTATATCCAGTACAAGTACATTCAATACTTTGTTGTTTCTTCAAGATTGTACCACTTGCATTTTGTAATACACATTATTATTCTTCCTTCTGGAGAACTGAAGACCTTCTCTGGTATTAATATCATCTGGTCTTTTTCTTCCCCAGGTAGTTCTTTGCTTCCATTCATTTATTATTATTAATCATGAATATTTTGTTTTGTTACAGTTCACGGCCTGGGTGGACGCGGTGATCTTCGTATTTAGCCTCGACAACGAAATCAGTTACAACACTGTATCAAATTACTTCAATAAGATGTCCCACTATCGGAATTCCGCTGAGATTCCAATCATATTGGTCGGGACTCAAGGTGAGTTGATAAGAAATACCATTGACACATAGCATTGCGTCCAATAAAATACATATTGATGTATCATGTACGTAACATACCCAGTACATCGTGTGCATGTAATGAAATATTAACGTAGCTGGTAAAAAACTGACACATTTGAATGAAATTAAAGAAAACAGCTCTTCAATGAATACTAATAACACTAGTTTACAAGGTTTTTTACCCAGAGATGTAACTGATATGTATCGTTAGAGTTATTAACCCTTACTTAAAAACTGAACTTAGAAAAAAATTAGGACGTCAAATTTTGTAAATATTGATTATGTTAATTTTTATCATTTTTATACATTTATTTCTAAAAACAACCAAAAATGAGTCGTATTACTCCTACTTTTATATTAATTAGTATCAGTTTCCCTTATTATAGACCAACAGCAATCCGCTAACATATTTTTATCCCAAATTCCTTGGTATCTTTCCTCAAAAACCTTCAAATCCTAGTGAAAACTTTCGCCATGCTCAACACTCACGCTTCCCAGGTTCTTAGGAAAAAAATCCAGGTGACAATTTAAAAAATGAATTTTTAACGACTTATTCACACCCATTCTTTGGTAATTCCTCAATAATTTGGAAACAATTTTTGCATAATTCTCAGATAAATTTATAGTTTCCCAGGAAACTTTTCACTACTCGTTTAAATTAATATCAAGCATCTTTCCCTTACTGGAATTGCTGGGTAATAACTCCTTCAGATTGTAGCAAAGGTCTTGTGACTGATGCAACATCAAGATATTGTATCTTCTTGGTTTTTGTTGTTAAAACCTGTAGTTTCAGTGAGGCAGAAGTAACAGACATTCGTGTGATTTGTTGGTTCTCTCCATAACATTGGGATGCCAATTCGTATATGTTTTCTTTTTCCTGCAGCCTAGTGCAATAATATACTCTTCAAATTTTCGCACACTACACCAGGAACCCATTTTTTATCAGGTTTGTTACCGAGATTAGAAAGTAATAGAAATAGGCCGGTTTTACGGCCTTAGTGACTAGTCTCTTCTTTTTTGACAATATAATTTGGCCACAAACTTAGCAAAAGTTATTTGGGCTTAATTTACACTGCCTTGGTGACATTTTAAAACAAGTGAAAATGTTAAAATAATACTTAAACGCAATTAAAATAAAGTAGAAACTCCGTCACGGCTAACAAGACAGCTTACTTAGGTAAATGTGGATATCTCAAAAACTTGACGTGATAAAAATATGAGACGTATATTTTTGTAATAAGGGGGCTGATAGAAAACACATCCAATATGAATTATCTTTGGGTAAAAGAAAAACTTTTTTTTTGTAAACTAGTGTAATTTGATCATTTTCTATAAAAGTTTTGCAGCTATTTATAACAACAAGCTATGAAAAAGATAATCCAATACACGTTTTCTTTGATTACCTACTCTTGATGATGTGAACTATGCATTACCAGTGATTCTCACACCACCTCTCATAATTCTGATGATTGGTGCTTGCGGTATATCGCTCTGTAATTTGCAAGTACGAGTGAACATTTTATAGAATTTCTAATAATTTCCTTTTAAACGATCGGTTGCTTGTAGATGCCATAAGTGAAAGTAGTCCACGCGTCGTGGACGATAACCGTGCGCGCAAGCTGTCGAATGAACTGCGAAGATGCTCATACTACGAAACGTGCGCCACGTATGGGCTCAACGTCGAAAGAGTTTTCCAAGATGGTAAGTTTCACACTTTTTTTCTATATTCTCCGTCTAATACAGCTTTGTTAACAATAAGCATTTTTAATTGAAACCTCTTACAAACTGATTACACTTACTAATTAATCGTCTACCATCATTTTGTTATTAATTAGCGATCGTTTATTAGCGCAGGTGCCTTGTCTAGTAAATTTTGTTCATTTGATATTTTAAACTTTTACGATTGCTTACGAATTCTGCACTTTTTGTCGGAAGAAATAAATCGATTTGCAACTTTATGTAAGAGTAGGTATTCCAATTAAATAGTTGTTATTTTTTGCGAAGTCGGTTAGCGTTCGTTATTACTTATACTAGAAACATGATGTCATTTCAATCTGGTTTGGTTTGATGTCTGGAATGCCGACGCTATTTACATAACTTCATTGTCTTTTGCTGTACCATTGACAAATTTATTTTAATTAAAATTGTAACTCAACATTGTTACGTATAAAATTTGAAGGAACTGCTTGTTTATTAATACGTATACCTAAGAATTGTTTATCAGAATTATACTGAAATACATTACGAAAAATAATAATTCACTTATCAATAACTGCAGCAATCTTAAGCTTTGAAATACGGATAAGAGAAAAATATATATTTAGTTTATTATTAACGGTATAAATTATGACAATATGTTTGATAAAAACTAATTCATTCTTTTGCACTTGTGTTAAGAGCGCATCATACGCGACGTCATTATTAGAAACGGCTTGTAAAATTACATAACATTCTGAGTTTTTTATTGCTTTCGGCACGCGTGCCGCGATGACTATAGTAGGTTTACTTACAAGCTGTTGATCTTGTTCCGTCCCGCGGGGAGTTCTTCATTCGTGCAGTGGTAACACCGGCCCCCAGCCGCGCGGTCGTTCGGTCGTTCACTCAATCGTTCGGCATTGTTTACATTTTTTTGACATTTTGCTACGCTTTGTTTGGCCGTGGTCGCGTCGTCTGTAGCGATATTTTAATTGAATTTGAATTAATTATTTAGTTATGATGGATAAAACGTTAATATTCAAATCGAATTTGTCACCGATATCCAGTTTACGACGCCGAAGTTCGTGTTACAACATACAAAGAGCCGAGGAACGCGATCGTAGGAAATCGGCAAAATTTGAATGTGCGTGAATTTTCTGTGTAACGTTTGGTTTGTTTTCATGCCGTTGTGAATTGTTGTGTGTCGCGTGTGGAATGTTAAGTGGTGTTTGTTAAAATAATGGTATATTTGCAGCGTGCCAGAAGATTGTTGGGACAAGGCTGTCGGCGTCGTCGCAATGCCTTTCTGGTGGGTCCAGGCCCGTGACTCCTCAGCCCCTGGCCAACTCTCCCAGTCACAACCATTCTACGTTTCTATACAAGGTTTGTGCATCGAAAAAATACTTTCCTTCCTCATAATTCTTAAAATAGGCAGTCAATTCCTTCACGCCTCATTGCCTCGTGAGTAGGTGGCGTTGGTAAAATAAATTTAGTTTTATTTGCTAAAACAAAGGAATTGTTGCTTTGCTGTGAGAAATTACAATAAGATATTTGTATTTTTACGATTCTTAACTATTTTGCTTAATTAGGTGTTAATTCTTTGAATCCTAAGTTATTTTAATTAGTTGTTAATTTCCGTGGAATTAAATACTTTAAGAGAAACATTTTTGGCATGAGATTAGTCAATTTGCTTAATTACCTAATTGAAGTAAAAATCTACTGATACTAGAATTAATTGACACCAATAGGTACCTAATCTTCAACCTTGAGTTGAGGAATTTTAACATTGAGCATTTTCTGTTGTCGCAACCTTAATTGTATTTTTTGTGCTTTTCTCCAACAAACAAGTTTCACTTGTAATGAAATGCATTTATTCTATACCATGTCCGCACTGTCATTGGAAAACTGTATATAAATTGTTAATCGATTAAGTCCTTTTTTGGTATTGTGTGCAGTGGTCACCATACCTAAGTTATTTAAAAAAATAATTGTATACAATTAGCACCATTGAAAATGTGCTTACATTATCTCCTTGCTAAACAAAACACTGCAAGGTTCTTTTAAATTAATAATGTAGTAACTTATGCAGTTACCTTATTCTTAAACAACTTTATTAGTTAACTGTCTTTCCGTTTCTAAATAAAGCTTAAAACAATAGATCGTACAACTTGTTTCCGTATAAAATAATCAGGGTTCGAGGATATATATTAGAGATGAAACGGATATCCGGCAACTATCCGGTAGGCCGGATATCCGGCCTAAATTTACTATCCGGCCGGATACCGGATAGTAACTCACTATCCGGCCGGATACCGGATATTTAAAAACTACGACAATTTCCTATTAATAAAATGAAATACATTAATCTTTGAGGCAAATATCAATAAAATGGCTTATAATAATGACAGCTTTTATTTAAAGTCCAAAAAGTTACAAAAAAGCCATTCTTCAAAAAGCCTTTCAAAAAATTTCTTTTTCTGGGATATTCACTCTAATGACGAATACATAAACAGGGTGGCCCAGAAGAAAATTCACTTTTGAAAATTGAAGGAAACGAAAACTGTACATTTTTACAAAACCTTAACTATTGCAATTTGAAGGAAAAATGTAATTTATTTTTAAATTTACCTTAACATTCGATCAACATACATAAAAATCTTGAAATGCGTTCGTTAGAATTACCTCGAAACCTATTTACGATTTTTTGCCGAATGCTCAGCTTCAGTTGCTGCATGTTTGTTGGATTATAAAAGTATACTCTATTCTTAATGTATCACCACAAAAAGAATTTTCTGGAGTGAGATCAGGGCTTCCTGGTGGCCAGGAGATGTCACCCCTGCCTGAAATTATTTTTTTGTGGGAACATGTCTCTTATCATCTAAATGCTCTCATTTTAAGTGTGACACGTAGCCCCATCTTGGTGAAACCAAGTGCTCCGGTCATAGCCTTGCGAATCTTGCAGCTTTAAAAATCAAAAAGCTTTTCAGCCTACCAGTATAGCATTCTCAAAAATTAATCATCCTTTCAATGCAACAAACCAATTAAGCAGGGATGAAATCTCACTGCCTCTAAGAAGCGCTAATCTCATTCCAGCAGATTTCTTTTTGCGGGGTTACCTTATGAGCAGAGTATACTCTAATAATTCAAAAACTGCAGCATTCATCCATCCTGAATCCATTTCGAGGTAACTCTAACCAAAGTTTTCCAAAATTTTGATGTATGTTGACCGAATGTTGTAAACGTCAAGCGTCAACGTCAATCACATGTACGATAAAATTTATAAAAGGAAGTAAATTTTAAAATAAATTGCACTAAATTTCCTTTAAATTGCAATAGTTAAAGTTCTACAAAAAAGTACAGTTTTCGTTTCATTGAATTTTCAAAGTGAATTTTCTTCTGGGCCACCCTGCAGTAAATAATATCTGTTAATGTCTAAATATTGCCAAATAAAAAAGGCGATCTTTTTTTCACTGATGGTTTGATGGCATGATGCATGCAGTTCAGTCAGATTACGCAGCAAGTAAACTAATTTCATTTTCGCTATTCAATCACACACTCACGATAGCAACCGAAATCGCTCGAATTGATCTGCCCCCTAGACAAGTGGCAAAATCTGACATTCTATTCGGACAGATTCGATTTTCGAAAAGTGTGACTAGTCTAGTCTACTAATAGACCCACTGATCGCGTTCGAAGCACCTGTGCGGCGCTAAACTCGTCACGACATGAAACGAGACAATGGGCCAACTATCCGGCCGCCGGATATCCGGCTATCCGGCCTAGTAGCTGGCCGGATATCCGGTATCCGGTATCCGGCCAAACAACTATCCGTTTCATCTCTAATATATATCAAGGGATATATATCAAGATATATATCCGATATATATCAAGCCGGTTTTTATGATATATATCAACTTTTGAAATTTGTTACTGTATTTGTACTTTTTGACATAAGATTTTTATTTTTTTAGTTGATTTGGCCGTATTTAAAAGAATATTTTATGTTTTTGCTTTATTTGTCTGATTTTAAGTTTTAAAAACATTAAAAACATGTTTATGTAACACATATGCAATAGTATTCATGAATAATACAATAAAAAATAATACAATAAAATAATACTATGGCTTTCATACAAAATTGATATATATCAAAGTTGATATATCCGATATATATCAACTTTGATATATATCATAAATATCCGATATTTTGATATTTATAATAAATATCGGATATTTTCGAACCCTGAAAATAATTGATATCAGTTTTGCGTCCAAATGCCCTGAAAATACCGAAGTACACAAGAGAAATGTGTTATGCTGATATCTTATCAGTGATAGGCCTTTCCAAATAAAGCGATGGGAATCGTGTAGAAGAACTATTATATTGTTATTGACACGATTATTTATGCATAATTTTTGCAACTAGAACATCCTGGATGTTAATTTTAAGTATGTAATAAATACATTTTTCAATTACTTATAAAACTAGCTCTGACCAAGTAAATTGCAGTGGTTTTTAGTGTTGTACAATGATCTATGATTCAGTCAAAGAGATGTTAGTAAAAATAAACAAAATTCCAGTATAGTAAGTAGAAAAACGCAGACGATCAGGTACCAATTCTCAGCTGATTTGTTCTAGGAAAACGAAGTCAATATTAGTCATTAAGTTTCCAATAATTGTGTAAAAATATGTTTATAAATCAATACAATATAATAGATAGCAGTATCTGTTCGGATTGACCAGATTAGGGTATCTAATCTAAGTTGTGTCACATGTATCGATGGAAATTCGTATTAATCTGAAGTTGTAACGTAAACAATGTTACAATAAAAGGTTTTTGTGTTAGTAGGTAGTTCTTAAATCTGTCCTAATATCGATGTTGTCATATGTTACAGTAATAATTTCTAATCAAACTCGGAAATAATGTGTTTGTAGTGAAAACCACAATTACATATAATGTCACAAGGGTTAGATTAATTTTAGTTCAGTTTGCTAAAACCCTTTAGAGTAGGCGTACACCGTTGATTTTTAGTTGGCCGATAGTTGTGCCCGATTTTAAATTGTATGAAGAATCGGCCAAATCGAATCGGCGTAGTGTGCGCACTCTCATACATGCCCATACTGATCAACTGCCCGACTAAACTATCGGCCGACGAAAAATCAACGGTGTGCGCCTACCCTTAGCCTGAAACCCACAAGTATTTTATTTTACCCTAACCGGGAATATATTGTGTATGCTTATTATCAGTTGGATTCTCAGGAATTTGTTATTTTATGAGTGATAACTATAAAATGATTTCTAATACATTATTATTAGGACTGATATTCCTTAACTTTGCCGATTTTGATATTCCTTAACTTTGCCATTTGGACGCAAATGCAGTTATGTAAGATGTACCTATTCATTTAAATGCTTGCACCCTGCAGAGTATTATCTGCATTAAATTGCATAGGCTGTTACACAAACAATTTGCAAGCAATCTTGCATGCTATCTATTACATGTGATTTAAATTAATGTAAATTAACCTTTAGTTAGTGCTACAATAAACGTAATTTGCTAAAGCCTGTTTAAGAATTACACAATGCTAGGGATAATTGTCTGAAGAAAGTTTATGACCGTCTCTTTGTTGAAGCATTATCAGGAAAACTCATTAGTATTTTATATGTAGGTAGGTATATTTATTTATCAGTGTAGATATAAATACTTATGTAACATCCCATTGTAAGATCGAAAGAAAGATTATAAATGCATGAATGAAAATAGAGATTATAAATCTATCATCATTCCATAAATCTTTTCATTAGAAGATGCAGGCCAAGAGCATCCTCATGGTGGATAAAAAAAATCTAAGCAGAAAACTAAACGCGTATATCGTAAATAAAGCCATTAAAAAATCCTTTAAAACAATGTGGATGTAATCCATGTTTGCTCATGAAACTTCTTGAATGTAATCCAAAGATTTTACCCATTGATGTTAACTGATAATTTTATTTTCTTCCAGGACTCACTACCCCGTGGTCACCACACACTCTCGGCGTCATCACACCACCTGCACAGAGGAGCTCAATCCTTCGACGCATCCTCAAACAGCAGCGGCATATCCTCAACCCACGTCGTCGAGATCCACAGCACCAACGGTTCAGACACCTCCTCACGATGGGGCAACTCCCTAGGCAGCCACGGATCCTCATCAGGCCTCGTCTCCATAGCAACGGAAAACAACAACGTCAAATTCACAGCACCACACTGCTTAGACAATCTTCAACCTGGCAAGGACCAGAAAGACCTACCCACACCCTCATCCACCCCCACAACGTCTCGAAAGTCAAGGAGAAGATCGAATCTCTTCACCCCCTCAAAAAAGGGGGACGATAGACTCAAGAATGGGGAGCTGGGGTCTGGGAGGGCGATTCCCCTGAAACAGGGGTATTTGTACAAGAAGAGTAGCAAGGCGCTGAATAAGGAGTGGAAGAAGAAGTATGTCACGCTGTGTGATGATGGGCGGCTGACGTATCATCCAAGTTTGCATGTAAGTACTTTTCACACACCTACCTACATAGATTAGATTCGAAACATTGCTTCTGATGTTTTTCTGAGGTGGAATTGTCTGATGGATTATGTTTCGAAAGTCATAAGCGTTCATTACGCAAGACTATTGAAAATGCATTTTTGAATTATGTATTTGATTTTAAAATCGCAAATACCGAACTCGAAAAATAAAAATGCTGTGTTTTTCTTATAGATATTATTGATTTGAAGCTCTTCTGAATGAATTGGGCCCGAGTTCTCGAATTATTAGATACCTACAACATTTTTTTGAATGGCACATTATTTACTCGGAAAAGATTATCATGAAACGTTATCAATTTCTCACGAACACGACTGTTCCATTGCGATAGATATTTTTATGAATAAAATTACGTACATTTTATGTCCGTACGATAAAATTAAATATTGAACTAATTGACTAATAATAATAGAGGCTATTAAAAGAAAGCATAAACAATAGAATAGAGTACGTGAAATGTTCCAAGTTCATATTAAATGCGGCGACAAAGTCTAAAATTACCCTTCTCAGTGCGTCAGCACTTACTGTCCCCAGATCGGCGGCTAGATTATGTGAACCTGCCAAAAATAATAAGCGTGTTTACGCATTTTGAGAAAAACATTATGACTATATTCCAAGGGCAATTTCGCAAGAGAATATTATATTCGGAGTACCATTTCGTGTTACCTGTCCGTAAAAAACGTGAATTTGTGCGTACATATAATATCTTTTGCTGGAAATAATAAGCCGGTCTAATTATGGGATATGGAATTATCTTATCTAATATTCTCGCTTTGGTAATTTTGCAGAAATCGCAAAAAAATGTTCTTCAAATTCTCTAACGTAAGCGGCAATTTTATAGGTAAAGACCTAATAATATTATCGCAAAAAGATTTACTCTTCAATTGATCCGCAAATACATGTGAAATGCGATTATCTGTTATCACTTGACACGATTGCTTTATCATTATCAAACAGATGATATAATGTAACAATAGGAAAGTCTATTTACCGTCTAATACAATACAATAAAACTCATTGTATGAACCAATCAGGGTTGTTACAAAGCTTTGTAGTTTTGTTGCGGTAGGTCTATCTGTTTGTTGTTAATTTCCTGGATCATCATTATAATCATCATCATCATCTCAGCTATTGGACGTCCCTGAACATAGTCCTCCCCCAATGATTTCCATATCGCCCGGTTTGGTAGCGGCCTGCATCCAGCGCCTTCCTGCTATCTTTATGAGGTCGTCTTTCCACTTGGTCCTGTGTCATAATAAGCCTGGATTTTTAGCCAATGACTGCCCACTGAGTTATTATTACAAAAAAAATATTCTTTTTTGCAAGATTTGTGAATCGGTATTAGTAAAAAAACATGTTCGTCGGCAGTAGACATAATTGAATTAGAAACGAAAACAATAAAATTGCGTAACAAGAAAAAATAAAAATGATAAATGTCTTGTACAATATTAAAGAAGCATTTTCCAATTTCTGATTCGTAAATAATCTTCAAAGTTGTACACTGATTGAAAACATGCGCAAACGCACAAGTAGGCGGTTCCGCCTTTCGTTTTCACTAGGCCTAGGATGCGCGCCACGATAAACTTTTATCGATTTTACGCGATAAGTCCATATAGTATGGACTTATGCGTTTTCCGATGATTTTAGATGATGATTATAGTAATCATCATCTAAAATCATCGGAAAACGCAGCGTGGGGCGTCCACCCACAAGGTGGACCGACGACCTGATAAAGGTAGCAGGAAGGCGCTGGATGCAGGCCACTACCAACCGTGCGATGTGGAAGTCATAGGGGGAGGCCTATGTTCAGCAGTGGACGTCCTGTGGCTGAAATAATGATAATGATGATGAAAATCATCGATCATACTAGCCTAGAATGCGCACTGGGATATAACCTTATCGAAGCATTTTATCGACTTTACGCGATAAGCCCATGCATTTATCATCTAAAATCATCGATAAGATTTATCACGGCGCGCATGCGTGTAGAATCAACGATTTAGTTTAATCTCGCTCTATTTGTACAATTAGCAACAGATCAGCTAAGCAGTGGTGCGTGCGCATATCGTGTTGATTTTACTTTATTTCAATTAATTAATACCGGTTCTTGATTATTCTCGGGTATTTGTAAAGATTGAGAAAATTGATGTTATTGGATATTTAAAACCGTTTTAGAATAAACTTAACGGTTAAACAGTCCATTTACTACTTGTATGTACATACCTGTTTTACTATGTAAAAGCAATTGAAATACTTAGAGCCGAACATATCTAAATAACTGATGATTCGTAGAAATCGACAGTCAAATATCAACAAGAGAAATATGGCAACTATAGAGGAAGTCTTCCAGTGTCTTGGCCCACTTTTAGCTTGGTCCACAGGCCAAGTCGCTGGATTGAATTTTTAAATAGTTTTCTTCCAATGACTGGGCCCATCTCTTAAATTCTAATTAATTGACTTGTATCTTTTTTTGTATTAATAAAACATTGAATGTGGGCCCAGTCACTGGAAGAAAAACTATTTAAAAATTCAAATCAGCGACTTGGCCCGTGGACCAAGCTAAACGTAGGCCATGTCACTGGAAAACTCCTTTAGATTGCATAAAATTATGTCAACTTTACACTATCAGGGGTAGTAGGGCTAGTAGTGTTAGGTAGTACTTAGTTTAAGTAATGGGTTGTAATAGTTTACGACCGCGGATAAAGAGTTACGTAAACCGTACGTAAACATGCATTTTTGCAATAAAGAAGAGGAACAAGTGTGTTCAACTGATGGTAATTTAGCTGTCTAGCTGGTAAACGATTCAAAAACGTTCGATAACTATTTGAACGATATAATATGACATTCTCATGTTTTTGTTGCATCGCACGACAGCTGAATCACCTAATGGTTCTACATGGGAACATTTACTTCAGCGAATTGTTCATTATTGTCGAACCTAACTTCTAATGCGAGAGACATCTAAGAGGTCCCTAGTCAAGAAAAGGTTGGAAACAGCTTGTTGAGAAGATAGTAGAGCTATTAGAGAACCCACTGGCATGATAAAAGGAATGTTCATTGAATGTTGGAATCTTTTGACGCATTATCTCCTAGGCAAAATGTTTCGTGACAAATTCAAATTCATTTATTTTGATAGTAGGCAAGTAGTATAAACAGCTTTTTTCCATGTCCCTGTTTCGGGACAACAAATGGGCCAGTGCCGAATAGACATAGCAAGAAACTCAGTCACTATTTTTTGATTCTGAAATGGCTTCGCTCCAACTTATATTTCGGAAACTCAAAGCATAATGTTTCTTGAAGCGATCGCAAAATTGAATCTGTCACTTTCACTTTATAGATCGTTTCATCCACGAAGACGCGCCCCACCATTCTTCCTCTAATGTTTGAGTGTTATCGGTACACGCTAAATTCTCAATGAGTCCACACGCACACTACAATATTGACGCTCGGATTGCTCGGATCAAACTCCCGAACCCCGCGCTTCACTCGACCAAAAACTGGTGGGGCGCGTCTTCATGGACTGTCTATATCTACGACTGTTTTTTTAATTATATCAATACTTTCCCAGGATTACATGGAAGATGTGAACGGCAAGGAGATATCTCTTCAGTACGTGACAGTTAAAGTTCCGGGCCAGAAGCCTCGCGGTTCCAAGTCCATCATTACGACAGTGCCGGGCTATAACGGGCACAACAGCCTCGACATACACGACAGCATCGGCGGGCTCTCGCTTGGTAAGTTTAATGACAGTCTTTTGACATTGAGAATGGCAAGGGAGATAGTCTGTTGACATTCAGAACTGATAGGTAGGGACATAAGACCATCTCGCCAAGTACGTCACAGTGAAAGTGCTAGGAGAGAAGCTTCACGTCTCCAGGACGGTATCGGCGGGCTCTCGCTTGGTAATTATAATTTGACATTGACATTGACAACAGTCAGTGACATAGGATCATGTCCCGGTCAGAAGCTTGCTCGTTTTGCTTGGTAAGTTTAATGACAGTCTCTTGACATTGACAGAGCGGTCATGGGTATGTTCATGGTTTTTTGTCGTGGGCGGATGTCGCCACGACGCTTACACACCGCCCACATGAAACATGATTTGACTAGATCACTGCATGGGACAAACTTGACCTTCACTGGTTGGGTTTTATTGGCGGTCAAGCTGTAGCAAGCATTCTGCCTACACAAAAGATGCAGCGGTGGGAACGAGAGTTGGGAATAGTGCCATTAGTTCATTGCATGTATAAAAATAACAATCTTTTTCTGTGAACGGATTCAATTATCCTGCCTACTCCAAATATCAAATGCCAGTCCATTGTCAACATCAAAACAGCCTTATGCTCATGACACATTTTATTCTTCCAGGCTACAAAGACAAGCCGACCCGAGCCACCGACAAGGCCCTAATGTCGGCCTTCGACACGATGAAGGAGCCAGCCACGAGCCGACAGTCGCTGGCGTCCGAAGCAGACCTTGCTTCCACAAACGGAGACAAGGATGTCAAGAAGCGGCATCGCAGGATGAAGAGCAGCGGCGTTAAGAAGGATGGGGACGATGGTAAGGCACAGTTTGATCAACCTAATGTCAGATGAAGGAGCTAGTTATGAGCCGATAGTCGCTGGCGTCCGAAGCAGACCTTGTGTCCACGAACGGAGACAAGGATGTCAAGAAGCGGCATCCCAGGATGAAGAGGGACGATGGTAAGCAGTCTGTACTGATCACCCTAATACTTCGACACACGAAGGGTGATATTAGGGTGATCAGACTCTCACCTGGTGCACCGACGATCTAGTGAAAGTCTAGGGAAGCACCTGTATATACCCAACGTAGCACCAGGCGTGGAAATCTTTGGGGCCATTGGATAGCAGTAGGTATACTTTGGGTGAAACTAAAACTAATTAATTTTGATCAAAATTTGTCACATAAGTCCCAACGAATGAGACACAGCTATGAAGAAACTGTTTAAAACTTACCGAAGGTCTCACGGATCAGTATATTATTTTAAATTGTTATTTTCACCTATCAAAAGTCGCTCCTGCGTGAAGGAAAATTACATAAAATATTCATATCAATAAATCGTGATCCTGTCACTGTTTTTTAATTTTTTCAATCTACGTACAGAAAAACACTTTCTCGAGTTCTATGTTTATATTCTGCTAATTGGGAAACAGCTATTCATTATTTATACCAATAACAAAACACTGCCAATTACAAGTTTTCACTCTTCCACAATACTTCTCTTTTTTATCGCTTTTGACGTGTCGTTACTTAATAACTTATGTACCTATTTAATTTGATGAAATTTCTTGCAAGACAAAAAGTGATGGATAACATAATTCATACAAACCATTATTTTCTTACATAGATGGATCTATAGAGAAATATTGTTTTGAATAATTTATTTCAATAGAAAATTACAACCATTGAACTAGACTGCATCCCACTTAACATCAGGTGCGATTGTGGTCAAATAACTGCCTTGTTATGCATAAAAAAAAATTGAACAATTTCAAATTTCAAGAATTCAATAGATTAGCAGTGTTGTAATTTTGGTGTCCTTTGATCACCTAGGTAATCTTATCCATGGGTGATCAAAAGACACCAAAAAAATGTCGCCTTGAGTATCGACTGTCGCCACACATATTGTGGACCTGAAAATGTGTGGGTTACAGTGGAAATCCTTGGTCCCGGGATGAAGTTAATTGTTTGGCAGACATCTTTTAGCTAGAAGAAAAGTTTCTAAAAGAACTGCTATGCATATTGTCTATTCCAGTATCCTATTCTATATCTTATAATAAAAAAAGAAAGAAAAACTAATTCCCTATCGTTTCCCAGACGGCGACGCGGCATCGTCCTGCGAGTTCACGATCGTGAGCTTAGACGGCAAGCGATGGCGTTGGGAAGTGGGCGCGAGTGGATGTGCGGCGGCGGCCGAACGCGACGCCTGGGTCGCGTGCGTGGAGGCGCAAATCTTGGCCTCGCTGCAGGGACGGGTAAGACCAGCCACTTTATTCTAGAACGCACGATCGTGAGCCTTGATGATAAGCGCGTCGCGTGGGTTGTGTAAGTGGAGGTACAGATACTAGCCTCGCTGCAGGGACGGGTAAGACCAGCCACTTTAATTCTAGAGCGCACGATCGTGAACCTGGACAGAAAATGCGTCGCGTGAGTGGAAGCGTTGATCTTGATCCGGCTGAGGGATGGGTTGGGTGAAGCGCACCACGCTTGGTCTTCATTTAGGAGCGCACGAGAATGAACCTGGACAGGGCAAACCAGTCACGTTGGTGGCATGCGTGGAGGCACAGATCATGGCCTCGCTGCAGGGACGGGTAAGACCAGGCTCTTTATTCTAGAGCGCACGATCGTGAGCTTGGATGGGAGGAACATCACGTGGGTTGTGTAAGTGGAGGCGCAGATCCTGGCCTCGCTGCAGGGACGGGTAAGACCAGGCTCTTTATTCTAGAGCGCACGATCGTGAACCTAGACAGAAAATGCGTCGCGTGAGTGGAAGCGTTGATCTTGATCGATGCTTCCACTCACACCACGCGCACGAGAATGAGCCTGGACGGGGCAAACCAGTCACGTGGGTGCCATGCGTGGAGGCACAGATCCTGGTCTCGCTGCAGGGACGTGTGAGACACGCCTTGTCTTTAATTTTCATTCTAGAGAGCACGATCGTGAGCTTAGTTGAAAGCGCGGGCGCTGGATCGTGGGTGCGACATCCACGGGAAAAGTAGTGAGCGTATACTCATGTTACCTACTCAAAGAAAAAAAGGCAGTCCGGGACAAGTGTGTTCTGTTTATTTAGTCATTGCGCATTGCACATGTCTTGAGCAGTGAGCACACGTGACATGAACTTGTATGAAAGTGCGCACATTGGTATCGGCCGATTTTTCATACAAATTAGAATCGGCCGACTAAAAGTTTAGCTTTCGGGGAGTCTTAGTAAACAAAATATTTTTATTTATTTAATAATTTTCCAGACATCTCGGCAGCCCGCGCCGACCGGTGCTAACTCGACTGGTGACGTGAGAGCCACGTACTACATCAGGCGGGTGAAAGGCAACGACAAATGCTGTGACTGCGGTGCTCCTGGTATGTATTATTTCCTTAAACTGCTGAATCTTCATTATTAATTTTGATAAAACAATAACTCAGTGTTTTGATCTGAGCGACCCTAAGAAGTAAATGACTATATTAATTATTAAATGTATTATGGTATCAATTTAAAGTCTTTTATGCCCGTTTTCACCATCAATCCCTAATTTTTAAGTGACCCATATGAAAACAAAATTCATGTTATGTATTACCATAGGGGTTTCGGAACAAGTAGTTTTACTTACACTAATACGGGTTTGGCCGTTTTTTGTTGTTGTTATATTCTTACTTGTTGTAAGGTAGTCTAGCTTGCAAAGGACAATGACCAAAAGTGGTCCAAATGTCCACCACTAATGAGACCTATATTGGCTTATATAGTCCATTACATAGAGATTAACTTTCAGTATGGGACGAAAAAAAAATAAGCTGTCAGTAAAAAGTTATGACCGTATGAAAAATTGTAGTAGTTTACGCGCTAATCTCAGGAACTACTGGTCCGATTTGAAAATTATTTTTGTTATGGATAGCCCATTTATCAAGGATGGTTTTAGGTTATATAACATCACCCTACAACCAATAGGGGCGGAGCAGCGACCACCCGACCATCATTCCAATATTGTTGTCCTTCTTCTGAGCTTATATATTTTTTTCTTTTAGCGATAATCTAACACGGCACACTAAGCGACATGACATAACATGCATAAATTAATCCAAAATGTGCGATGGATAGAATGATATCAAGAACATTTTTTGGATGAAAAGGTAAAAAACATGACTTTTCATTCAGTCATAACTTTTTACTGACAGCATATTTTTGATTGCGGTTTGGTTATAATGAATCAGTATTTAGTAGACTATTTTACTACAAGGTCTCGTTAGTGGTGGATATTTGGACCACACTCCATACATTTTTGGTCATTGTCCTTACGACTTTTTGCGGCGTCGTGCGATCGCATCGCCATTGTATCGCTGTTTTAAAATCGCGTGTGTCTAAAGGTAAATGTTTTGCGACTGTATGGACGCTGCATCGTGCTTTTATCGCTGCAAAAAGTTGCAATGTAAAAGTGCCATAATTGAGTATTGGCAGGGTGCAAAGCAGGTGGAGGGAGTAGCCTAAACGATCACAGTGCTCGCTGCGGCTAAAATTGACATTTTGGTCGCCGAATTGCTCACAGACTTGGACTTGCTTGAGCTGTCAAGAGCTGTCAATTGTAGACCACTTAGAAAATGGAGACGTCATTGTTTTGGCTGATAAACGATTTCCAGCAATAATATAAACCCTGTTTTAATCACCAGTAAGCTCATTTCTCACTGAAAACAACAATTTAAATGTTATTGGCAATAATGTTACTGACTACCATCGTCCAAAATGGTCTAATATTGTAAAATAACACAAGATTTCATTAATTTTTTCACAATAATTACTTAATTCTTGCTTGACAGCGGTGACAATATTGTCCATAATGGCCACCTGTACGTGGCGCTGTCGTCGCGCTCGGTCCCAATAGGACATAATAATATTTTTGAACTTCAATTAATTCATCATGTTTTATCGTCAGACCCGGACTGGGCGAGCCTGAACCTCGGCGTGCTGATCTGCATCGAGTGCTCGGGCATCCACCGCAACCTCGGCTCGCACATATCGCGCGTGCGCTCGCTCGACCTGGACGAGTGGCCGTAAGTTACCCTACACTGCCTGAATAGTGTTTAAACAATAAGCCACTATTTGCTAAAGCCCGGTCTCTGAGCACGTAGAATTTTGTCCAATGACCCGAAGCTACCCATCCTTATCGCTCGCGCGTAATTATGTTGCTGTTGCGCTCGCACACTCACTGCGGCCGCCCGTCGCACAGTCGCGACAGCAATATAATTACACGCGAGCGATAAGGATGGGTAGCTTGGGGTCATTGGACAAAATTCTACATGCACAGAGACCAGGCTATAGATAGACCACGTGGTTGAGTTTTATTTGACGATCTTTGCTGAGGAATTATTTGCAGCTAGACCGCCAATGTGACCAAGGAGTAACGACATAAAAGTTGCAGACACTTGTTATTGCGCTGTGGGACTTCGCTACCGAGAAATGTCGCTTTGTGTCCCTCACGATTAATACACATTTTTTTCTATGT
This sequence comes from Ostrinia furnacalis, assembly GCF_004193835.3. Lineage (NCBI taxonomy): Eukaryota > Metazoa > Arthropoda > Insecta > Lepidoptera > Crambidae > Ostrinia > Ostrinia furnacalis. The sequence goes on from NW_021130561.1 coordinate 433,542, forward strand.
GGCCCTTATAAAGCTTAATATAAAAAAAACAATAACTTCATAATAATAATTAAACCTTTTATTCGGACAACAGTATACTGTACATTTATCATCACCAATTGGCAAACGGACCTACAGAAAATAAAGAAGCACGAAATATGTATATGAATGAATAAAATTGTTTACTTCATAATACTTACAGGATGAAAAATTTCATTTTTAAAGTTTTAATCTCAATTGTTTTTTTCCAGGCTGGGCCACGTGAGTGTGATGGTGTCGTTAGGCAACACACTGGCTAACTCAATATGGGAGGCGGACCTTCGAGGACACATCAAACCACAGGTCACGTCGTCTAGGGAAGAGAAGGAACGGTAAGTTGGCCTACGAAGTCTTAGTTTATTTACTGGGGTGGTTTTAAATTATTAAAGTGTTTTAATATCCCCTTTTATGATGTTGAAAAAAGAAAACTAGAAATGTGAACCGCGAACTTTTTTGGACATCCATCATAGTAGTGACTACTGATGATTTCCGGAAAATACTAATTTTTGTGTACCATGAACTGAACTTGTCTGTAATAAACTAGGTGTTTTAAAGGTATGATATTCTGTATGTATTAAAAAAAGTTTTGCGAGTGCCTTAGTGTGTATCCTCATAAAATCTAGGTAGTGGGCCGCCTTATATTGATAAAAAAGAATGCGTATGTGTTAGGAGGCTTTGCTAATGAAAAAGGCGTTACGTTAACACACTTTTCAAATATCACACTACGCTAACGACTTTCATATTAGCACTTCTCAAATACCATTTACTCTTTTCAGATGGATCCGGCTCAAATACGAGAGGCGGGCGTTTCTCTCAGCTGGCGACATAGCGACCGGCGTGGACGCATTACGGGCGGCCAGTTCGCGGGGCCAAGTGGCGACCCTTGCAAGAGTACTGGCTGTGCCTCCTCCTCGAGCGCCGTCGGCTACGGATCGAGCATTAGCGCTTAGAGCCGCCGCGGCCGCAGGACACCTCGCTGCCGCGCAGTTATTGATATGGGTTAGTTTTAACGCGATCATCTTACGCGAAGACAGTTTTTGGCTTTTTTTGGCAACTAGCAATAGAATAGCAGATAGCTCGCGGGGCCAAGTGGCGACCCTTGCAAGAGTATTAGCGGTGCCGCCTCCTCGAGCGCCGTCTGCTACGGATCGAGCGTTAGCGTTGAGAGCCGCCGCGGCCGCAGGACACCTCGCTGCCGCGCAGTTATTGATATGGGTTAGTTTTAACGCGATCCATCTTACGCGAGGATTGTTTTTGGCTTTTTTTGGCAACTAGCAATGGATAGTAGATAACTCGCGAGGCCTAATGGCGACCCTTGCGTGAGTATTAGCGGTACCGCCTCCTCGAGCGCCGTCGGCTACGGACCGAGCATTAGCGTTGAGACCCGCCGCGGCTGCAGGACATCTCGCTGCCGCGCAGTTATTGATATGGGTTAGTTTTAACGCGATCATCTTACGCGAGCATAGTTTTTAGCTTTTTTTTGGCAACTAGCAATATGATAGCTCGCGGGGCCAAGTGGCGACCCTTGCAAGAGTACTGGCTGTGCCTCCTCCTCGAGCGCCGTCGGCTACGGACCGAGCGTTGGCGTTGAGAGCCGCCGCGGCCGCAGGACACCTCGCTGCCGCGCAGTTATTGATATGGGTTAGTTTTAACGCGATCATCTTACGCGAAGACAAGTTTTTGTATTTTTTGGCAACTAGCAATAGGATAGCTCGCGAGGCCAAGTGGCGACCCTTGCAAGAGTACTGGCTGTGCCTCCTTCTCGAGCGCCGTCGGCTACGGACCGAGCGTTGGCGTTGAGAGCCGCCGCGGCCGCAGGACATCTCGCTGCCGCGCAGTTATTGATATGGGTTAGTTTTAACGCGATCATCTTACGTGAAGATAGTTTTTGGATTTTTTGGCAACTAGCAATAGAATAGCAGATAGATCGCGAGGCCAAGTAGCGACCCTTGCACGAATACTTGCGGTGCCGCCTCCTCGACCGGCGTCTGCTACGGACCGAGCGTTGGCGTTGAGAGCCGCCGCGGCCGCAGGACACCTCGCTGCCGCGCTGTTATTGATATGGGTTAATTTTAACGCGATCATCTTACGCGAGAATAGTTTTTGGCTTTTTTGGCAACTAGCAATAGGATAGCTCGCGAGTTTAACGCGATCATCTTACGCGATGATAGTTTTTGGCTTTTTTTTGGCAACTAGCAATAGGATAGCTCGCGAGGCCAAGTGGCGACCCTTGCAAGAGTACTGGCTGTGCCTCCTCCTCGAGCGCCGTCGGCTACGGACCGAGCGTTAGCGTTGAGAGCCGCCGCGGCCGCAGGACACCTCGCTGCCGCGCAGTTATTGATATGGGTTAGTTTTAACGCGATCATCTTACGCGAAGACANGTCAGATGAAGGAGCCAGTTATGAGCCGACAGTCGCTGGCGTCCGAAGCAGACCTTGTGTCCACGAACGGAGACAAGGATGTCAAGAAGCGGCATCGCAGGATGAAGAGCAGCGGCGTTAAGAAGGATGGGGACGATGGTAAGGAACAGTTTTCAATTAAAAATTCAATAAGGTCTCCCACCCGGTGGATCGACGATCTAGATCAAGGGAAGCACCTGAATTCTGAGCTCGTAGAGCTGATGGCCGCTGGGGCAGGAAAGTTCTTGGGTGGCGACCACGAGCCTGAAGACGTAGCGTGGGCAGGCCTCCCACTAGGTGGACCGACGATCTGGTGAAGGTCGCGGGAGGTGCCTGGATGCGAGCGGCGTAGGATCGGTCTTCGTGGAAATCCTTGGGGGCGGCCTTTGTCCAGCAGTGGACGTCTTTCGGCTGAAATGAACGAACGAACGAACGAACCTGAATTCTGGCAACGTAGCACCAGGCGTTGTGGAAATGGCCTTTGTTGGATAGCAGTAGGAGTACGTACTTTGAGTGAAACTAAAATTGATTAATTTTAATCAAAATCTGTCACATAAGGCCCAACGAGTGAGAAACAGCTATGAAGACACTGTTTAAAACTTACCGAAGGTCTCACGGATCAGTATATTATTTTAAATTGTTATTTTCACCTATCGAAAGTCGCTCCTGCGTGAAGGAAAATTACATAAAATATTCATATTAATAAATCGTGATCCTGTCACTGTTTTTTAATTTTTTCAATCTACGTACAGAAAAACACTTTCTCGAGTTCTATGTTTATATTCTGCTAATTGGGAAACAGCTATTCATTATTTATACCAATAACAAAACGCTGCCAATTACAAGTTTTCACTCTTCCACAATACTGCTCGTTTTTATCGCTTTTGACGTGTCGTTACTTAATAACTTATGTACCTATTTAATTTGATGAAATTTCTTGCAAGACAAAAAGTGATGGATAACATAATTCATACAAACCATTATTTTCTTACATAGATGGATCTATAGAGAAATATTGTTTTGAAAAATCTTATTCAATGTGAAAAATTACACAAGGTGGACCGACGACCTGATAAAGGTAGCGGGAAGGCGCTGGATGCAGGCCGCTACCAACCGTGCGATGTGGAAGTCATTGGGGGAGGCCTATGTTCAGCAGTGGACGTCCTGTGGCTGAAATGTTGATGATGATGATGATGATGATTCAATGGAGGATTTCAATTGCCAGCCATTCCTATTGTGGATCTGAAAATGTAGGATGGGTCACAGTGGAAATCCTTGGTCCCAGGAGATTAAGAGTAGGCGCACACCGTTGATTTTTCGTCGGCCGATAGTTTAGTCGGGCAGTTGATCAGTATGGGCATGTATGGGAGTGCGCACACTACGCCGATTCGATTTGGCCGATTCTTCATACAATTTAAAATTAGGCACAACTATCGGCCAACTAAAAATCAACGGTGTACGCCTACTCTTAATTGTTTAGGAGATGTCTTTTGGCTAGAAGAAAAATTTTCTAAAATAACTGCTATCCAAATTGTCTATTCTAGTATCCTATTCTATATCTTATAATAAAAAAATAAAGAAAAACTAATTCTCTATCGTTTCTCAGACGGCGACGCGGCATCGTCCTGCGAGTTCACGATCGTGAGCTTAGACGGCAAGCGCTGGCGTTGGGAAGTGGGCGCGAGCGGATGCGCGGCGGCGGCCGAGCGTGACGCGTGGGTCGCGTGCGTGGAGGCGCAAATCCTCGCCTCGCTGCAGGGACGGGTAAGACCAGCCACTTTGAGGCCTCAGCTTCGAATTTGGCGGGCAGCGGGGCGGCGGCGGTAGCGGCGCGGGAGCGGCAGGATCTTATGCGTAAAATCAAATAGACCGGTTCTCGAAAACAGCGGCGCGGGAGCGGGCAACGAGCGGGCAGCGGCGCGGGAGCGGGCAATGAGCGGGCAGCGCACTCCTTCTTTTGCCCACAATAAATCGAGCGTTAGGAATAAATGTGAATCGAAATAAAATTGTCGCCGTTGTATTCGTTTATAGACATTTCGTTTGCGAATAAAAACAAATATCTCGACAACACAACCCCGGCGCAGAGGCGACGCAACCGAGGCGCAGATCCTGGCCTCGCTGCAGGGACGGATAAGAACAGCCACTTTATTCTAGAGCGCACGATCGTGACCCTGGACAGAAAACGCGTTGCGTGCGTGGAGGCGCAGATCCTGGCTTCGCTGCAGGGACGGGTAAGACCAGGCTCTTTATTCTAGAGCGCACGATCGTGAGCCTTGATGGGAGGAACATCACGTGGGTTGTGTAAGTGGAGGCGCAGATCCTAGCCTCGCTGCAGGGACGGGTAAGACCGGCCTCTTCATTCTAGAGCGCACGATCGTGAGCCTGGACAGAAAACGCGTTGCGTGCGTGGAGGCGCAATCTTGGCCTCACTGCAGGGACGGGTAAGACCAGGCTCTTTATTCTAGAGCGCACGATCGTGAGCCTTGATGGGAGGAACATCACGTGGGTTGTGTAAGTGGAGGCGCAGATCCTAGCCTCGCTGCAGGGACGGGTGAGACCAGCCTCTTCATTCTAGAGCGCACGATCGTGAGCCTTGATATGAGAAACATCACGTGGGTTGTGTAAGTGGAGGCGCATATCCTGGCTTCGCTGCAGGGACGGGTAAGACCATCCTCTTCATTCTAGAGCGCACGATCGTGAGCCTAGACAGAAAATGCGTCGCGTGGGCGGAAGCGTTGATCTTGGCCTCGCTGCAGAGACGGTTAAGACTAGGCTCTTCATTCTAGAGCGCACGATCGTGAGCTTGGATGACAAGGCGGAGACAGGCTGATCAGGAGTTAAATTGCTTCATAAAGTGCGACAGGTGGGTGGCATGTGTGAAGGCACAAATTCTGGCCTCGCTGCAGGGACGGGTGAGGATAAGCTTCGCTTTCATTCTAGAGCGCACGATCGTGAGTCTTGATGATAAGCGCGTCACGTGGGTTGTGTAAGTGGAGGCACAGATCCTGGCGTTTGCTGCAAAGACGGGTTAAACCACGCTTCGTCTTCATTCTACAGCGCACGATCGTTAGCCTGGACAAAAAAAGAGATAGGTGAGCGCACCACGCTTCGCCTTCATTGTAGAGCGCACGACCGTGAGTCTGGAAGGCAAGCAGACAAGCTGATCTTCTGATCAGCCTTAATCAAATCAAATAACGTTGACAAAATGCACTCTATTCATGATAAAGTATCATTCGTTTCCAATTGTTCATAGCGTCATTCCAGAACGCAAGTACCTAATTAAATTAAAAGTAACTTACTGACGCAGCGACCCAAAGTGAGCCTTGGCTTCTGACACTAAAATCTCCACTCGGTCTGTTCTGCGCCACCTCTCGCCAGCCATTGCGCGACTTCGTCTCTCAAACGGTACTGACAACCGGTCGACGGTTACTTGACTTACTTGGCCGTCCGGCCCAAGTACGCTTCTCCCATACACAATCCTCCTATTCCTTCCAAAAGATCGAGCCAGCTAAGTCTTTTATTTCGCCAATGATGTTTTTATTTGTTTCATAATAATTAAACTATTTAATAAACTTTCCAGACGTCCCGGCAACCCGCGCCGACCGGTGCTAACTCGACGGGTGACGTCAGAGCTACCTACTATATCAGGCGGGTGAAAGGCAACGACAAATGCTGCGACTGTGGTGCTCCAGGTAAAATTTAACTACAATGTACATAATATATTTTATATAGGAGGGGGATCTAGATATTCTAATATCTATCATCATAATATCAGCCACAAGACGTCCATTGCTGCAAATAGGCATCCCGCAAATGATGATTATAATATGATTTAGCTAAACTTTGCTATTTATATTTATTTAACGGCTCATAAAGACGTCACAGATAAACTACCTATTTAAATAAAAAAGTCAACGATACTTTCAATAACATTAGGCCATTATACTCCACTGTAGGAGCACGTCTTTCTGTAATTTGTCAGAGGCAACATTTTAGCTCTTGTAAATACTTTTTTTTATAATATACTCGGCAGATTTGGTTTTGAACTTAAATAATCTTAACATTGATGGGCTCGGACTGGCTGACTCGTCATCCAACCTGACACTATGTGGTGAGCCCACTCGTGACCCAAGCACGAGGCTATTGGCTTAGTACGAGGGGCTAATGAAATTGCTTATAATAGTAATTTGAGCAAAAAACAAATTTAAAAAATCCTGTGCCTTTGTCTTCAGACCCGGACTGGGCGAGCCTGAACCTCGGCGTGCTGATCTGCATCGAGTGCTCGGGCATCCACCGCAACCTCGGCTCGCACATATCGCGCGTGCGCTCGCTAGACCTGGACGAGTGGCCGTGAGTATACCCTCTCTGTTCCATCATCATCATCATCATCATCATCAGACCCGGACTGGGCGAGCCTGAACCTCGGCGTGCTGATCTGCATCGAGTGCTCAGGCATCCACCGCAACCTCGGCTCGCACATATCTCGCGTGCGCTCGCTCGACCTGGACGAGTGGCCGTGAGTATATCCCTACACTGCCTTAACATCTGCTTGCAGGGCTCTGTCTGCTCTGGGCTGAGTGTGAGTTTTTTTCAAATGACATTAAATGTATGACGGATTGTACAGCGCCCCTAGCGGAAAACTTTAAAAAACTAAAATTTTCATACATTTTTAAACCACTCACTAGTGAGTGCGTTTGAAAAAAACTCACACTCAGCCCACTGTTTAAACATAATAAACTACGAGCTTGACTTTTCATTACATGAGTTAAAACTCAAAATGAATTTTGGCGATCTTGCTGAGGAAGTAACTGCAGCTAGACTGTCAATGTGTCAGTATACGTCACAAGACTGAGATGACAGTGTGGCTACGCTTATAAAAGATGGCGCTTCATGTACAGTCGCGGAATGAAAAGGTTCGTCACCTTAGTGTCGGTTTTCGCTTGCACTAGGTACTGTAAGAGTCAAACCTGCCAACATAACCGTGCAAGAAACAGTGCTGCTAACATTTAAATAAATATGACGTTTACTAACGAATAAGGTTTTGCTTGTTTATTTTTCTATCCCATCAGTGCAATGCAATGATGACATTGACCAGTTGACAATTGTTTTTTTTATTTAAAAGAAATAATAATGGCAGGTTGAACCAACAAGAAGGTTTTAGTTTATCAATCATAATAATCTTCTTGACAAGATAAATCGTCAAACAACTTTGATCTGAATAATTTTGAACTTTACTGACGAACAGTTAAAGATTATTTTCTCTAACTCGAGATTATTCTGTAACATAGTTTCAAAAGGTAATATGAGCTCGCGATTCGTTGAAGGAATCAATTTGAAAACTGACGAACCTTTTCATTCCGTGACTGTACATCACTGTATTATAATCTTCTATGATTATAATCCGGTAATGTCACATTTCATGGTTGTCCAACGTGACAAAAATCGGAACCAGCGATCCGGTATTGACGGTGGCGCCCCCCTGTCAATGCTACCGGTGGGACGGTTCAGTGTAGTTCTTTAATGTACCGAAGTTTTTATAAATCATCACTAAAAAGTACATAGTTATTCAGCAAAATTTTTTTCCGATTGATATCTATCAGCATTTTCAAATAAATTAATCCAAATTGATTTGTGTAAACATCGAGAATTGTTTTTTTCAGGCTGGGCCATGTGAGTGTGATGGTGTCGTTAGGCAACACGCTGGCTAACTCAATATGGGAGGCGGACCTACGAGGACACATCAAACCACAGGTCACGTCGTCTAGGGAAGAGAAGGAACGGTAAGTTGGCCTACGAAGTCTTAGTTTATTTACTGGGGTGGTTTTAAATTATTGAAGTGTTTTAATATCCCCTTATATGATGTTGAAAAAAGAAAACTAGAAATGTGAACCGCGAACTTTTTTGGACATCCATCATAGTAGTGACTTCTGGTCACTACTATGATGGATGTCCAAAAAAGTCTAGGTATTGAAGGGTGACTCCCACTGTGTGACTTTAGTATGCGACAAGCGACCAGCTCTCTGACATCGTAAGATGACTGCTTTCAGGATACGCGTAGTAGTTGTTTCTTTCGGTAACTAGTTCTATAATCTTTCATATAGTTTCTGGCAGGCCTCTCGAGGCCATAATAATTTAAAACAGATGACGGGTGCCATCTTTGCATGATGGTTTAGTCTTAATTAAAAACCAGGAAGAAGCATAGACTTTAACCACAAAAGTAGCAAGAGTTTCAAAATTTCTATTGGATCTTAAGTTCCTACAATACAAACGTAGTATTCGGTACGCTCGTGTGATTTAACGGGCATGTTACAGTTCACCAGGAGAGATTATTGCGAGATTTTGTGAGAATAATGCCCGTTTTCACCATCAACCCCTAATTTTTAAGTGACCCCTATGTAAACAAAATTCCTGTTATTTGTTACCATAGGGGTCACTTAAAAATTAGGGATTGATAGTGAAAACGGGCATAAGCCTAATTACCGCCGAATCAATTTTATACAAGTTCTGCTGATCAGTGCTCAGGTCATTGGCTATTTCCGATCACATTTGTCCTTCAATATGATCAAATTTATTGATAGGCAGTTTCTCACATGTTTCCAGAGCTTTTGAGCAGAAGCAGAAGCAGAGCAAAGGGCCAGAAAAAGTCTCTTCTCGCGCTCCCTCACTGCCCTTATTAAAATTATAAACCTAAAGCCTGACTTTTTTGTGTATTTTACATTGAAAATATAGCATACCAGTAAACGATTTGTGATAAAAAAATAGTATTTTTATTTAAATATCGCACAAATATGTGGCGCCTAAGTGAGGTCTAAAACCAACTTTTTTTTATAAATTCAGTGTCGATGCGGAGGCAGTTACTCTAAACCGAATTGATTAATATTTTGCATGGCTTAATTTAAGCCCTAAAGGCACAAAATTTTGACTATTACATTACAGTTATATGAAAAAAAATTTTTCGCTCCACCCTAGTGTGTATCCTCATAAAATGTAGGTAGTGGGCCGCCTTATATTGATAAAATAATAATAATACGTTTATTATCAGACCATTATGATCCATACATTGTGTTAGTAACAATCTTATACTTAAAAACTAGGTTAGTAGTAACATAAATCAGTCAAAAAACCGGTTTTTGGATACATGCAAGTGAATATTAATCCAGTGCTTAAAGATGGGACACGATGGCCTATCTTTGATAACCGACAGGATGCTGTTGGCGCTTTCCCGTATCCTCGCAAGCATCGACGCTGTTCGTTTACGGATGATAGCGTAGAAGTCATCCACACGCGCTTCCGCGAACATAGTCGAAGCACTGCAGAACCTTGGTAGCCCCATCAGCATCCTGAAGGCATTGTTGTACTGAACCCTGAGAGCGTTATAGGTCTTTTGCGTGAAGTCACACCACAGACTGCAGGTGTAAAATGTTTGACAGAATGCCTTAAAGAGTAAAGTAGTAAAGAGTATAAAAAAGAATGCGTATGTGTTAGGAGGCTTTGCTAATGAAAAAGGCGTTACGTTAACACACTTTTCAAATATCACACTACGCTAACGAGTTTCATATTAGCACTTCTCAAATACCATTTACTCTTTTCAGATGGATCCGGCTCAAATACGAGAGGCGGGCGTTTCTCTCAGCTGGCGACATTGCGACCGGCGTTGACGCACTACGGGCGGCAAGCTCGCGGGGCCAAGTGGCGACCCTTGCAAGAGTACTGGCTGTGCCTCCTCCTCGAGCGCCGTCGGCTACGGATCGAGCGTTGGCGCTTAGAGCCGCCGCGGCCGCAGGACACCTCGCTGCCGCGCAGTTATTGATATGGGTTAGTTTTAACGCGATCATCTTACGCGAAGACAGTTTTTGGCTTTTTGTTGGTAACTAGCAATAGGATAGTAGATAGCTCGCGAGGCCAAGTGGCGACCCTTGCAAGAGTACAGGCGGTACCGCTTCCTCGAGCGCCGTCTGCTACCGATCGAGCGTTAGCGTTGAGAGCCGCTGCCGCCGCTGGTCCTCTTGCTGTACTGCATCTGTTGATATGGGTTAGTTTTAACGCGATCATCTTACGCGAGGATAGTTTTTGGCTTTTTGTTGGCAACTAGCAATAGGATAGTAGATAGCTCGCGAGGCCAAGTGGCGACCCTTGCGCGAGTATTAGCGGTGCCGCCTCCTCGAGCGCCCTCGGCTACGGATCGAGCATTAGCGCTTAGAGCCGCCGCGGCCGCAGGACACCTCGTTGTCGCGCAGCTGCTGATATGGGTTAGTTTTAACGCGATCATCTTACGCGAGGATTGTTTTTGGCTTTTTTTGGCAACTAGCAATAGGATAGCTCGCGAGGCCAAGTGGCGACCCTTGCGCGAGTATTAGCGGTACCGCCTCCTCGAGCGCCGTCGGCTACGGATCGAGCATTAGCGTTGAGAGCCGCCGCGGCCGCAGGACACCTCGCTGCCGCGCAGTTATTGATATGGGTTAGTTTTAACGCGATCATCTTACGTGAAGACAAGTTTTTGGATTTTTTGGCAACTAGCAATAGGATAGCTCGCAAGGCCAAGTTGCGACCCTTGCGCGAGTACTGGCTGTGCCTCCTCCTCGAGCGCCGTCGGCTACGGACCGAGCGTTGGCGTTGAGAGCCGCCGCGGCCGCAGGACACCTCGCTGCCGCGCAGTTATTGATATGGGTTAGTTTTAACGCGATCATCTTACGCGAAGATANGCAGCACTGTTTCTTGCACTGTTATGTTGGCAGGTTTGACTCTTACAGTACCTAGTGCAAGCGAAAACCGACACTAAGGTGACGAACCTTTTCATTCCGCGACTGTACTATATCTTTCCTGCTACTCCTGTGTTTATTAATCTTACTTTTTGCTTCTTGTGTGTCAATGTCGGCCGTTTGGTGTAGTGGTTCGAAACGGACTACTATTCCAGAGGTAGCGGGTTCGATTCCCGCACAGCACAAACATTTGTGTGCATGAACATATTTGTTTGTATTGGACTGGGTGTTTTCTATGTATAATAAGTATGTATTTACAAAAAAAAAACTATTTAAGTATGTTTATATCCGTTGTCTAGTACCCATAGTACAAGCTTTGCTTAGTTTGGGACTAGAAGCGCAGTGTAAAATTTCTAAGGATATTTATTTATTTTATTTATTTAATGTGTTTAAACCAAAACAGGAAAACGCAGCGTGGGACGTCCACCCACAAGGTGGACCGATGACCTGATAAAGGTAGCGGGAAGGCGCTGGATGCAGGCCGCTACCAACCGGGCGATGTGGAAGTCATTGGGGGAGGCCTATGTTCAGCAGTGGACGTCCTGTGGCTGAAATGATGATGATGATGATTTAATGTGTTTTGCAAATAAACCATTTATCTATCATAAGGATCGTCACAACTATAATACTCGCTTCGCCGAAGCACTAGTATCGACTGCAGGTAGACTACGAAAGTCTGACTCTTTGACGCACGTATTGGGGCCTAAAGTATACAACCGACTGCCTAAAATAGTGAAAGAAGCGGTATCACTCCATTCTTTCAAATTTCAACTAAAAAAGTGGTTGATCGAGCAGGCGTTCTATAAAATTGACGAACTGTTTGGAATTTAATTATTATTGACACTGTTACCCACTATTTATTTTGACATTTAATTGACATTAATTCTATTTGTATTATTAATTTATTTGGACATGATGTGTATTTCTTTCTTATTAATACTGCAATTGTTTATTATTAATAAGAAAATATATTGAAAATTTGACATGTAATGAACATTATGAATAAATTTCTTATTCTTATTCTTATTCTATCTATCTATCTATCTTTACAGCACAACGGCAACCCGAACTACCCGGACGCGGACGGTCACACGTGCGTGTTTTACGCGCGCGCCGCCGCCAACCATCTCGCAGGCATCCCGCCGCAGTACCCGCGCGCGCTACAGCTCGCCTGCCCGCTGCACCCCGGGCCCCCCGCCGGGGCCCCCGCCGGGCCCCCCGCTGGGTAAGTACACACCTCGCCGGGCCCCCCGCCGGGTACGTATAGATGACCCACGCTGAACTGTCCCACCAAACTCAATGACAGGGGGGCGCTACCATCGTTCAACTATATCAGGGATGGCGAACCTTTAAGTTTTTACGAGCCACTATTTAAAAAAAAAATTGAAGTAGTCATTTATTTATTTATTTATTTATTTATTCTAGAAGGCTGCTTGAAGGCTTACAGAAAATCCAACGCGCCAACAAGTTATAGGTACAATCGTGCAAATAATATCAATTAAAAATGTCAATATTGTGTACAATTGTCAAGTAAAACGATAACAAATCAGTCAAATAAAATCAAAAATTAAATACATAAATAATTGTCTTAGAATGTCATATTACCTACATAATAAGACATAGTCATAGACACGTGCCATTAAATTAACACCTAATGCTATCAAGTGGCACCACTGGTGAGTGACACGACCTTACTCTACAGTGGCACTAACTGATGACGGCAAATACGATAGCTCATAATCAAAACACATTATTTACTATTGAATTACTGAATTTGTGATTGGTGGCGTGCCCAAAATATTATGTCGCGTGCCATCATTGGCACGCGTGCCATTGGTTCGCCAACCCTGAACTATATGGTTTCCAACATGGCAAAAATCTGAACCAGCGATCCGGTATTGACGGTGGCGCCCCACTGTCAATGTCATCGACAGGACAGTCCAGTATTTTGGAACTATACACACCTCGCCGCAGTACCCGCGCGCGTTACAGATCGCCTGCCCGCTGCACGCCGGGCCCCCCGCCGGGCCCCCCGCTGGGCCCCCCGCCGGGGCCCCCGCTGGGTACGTGACACCACACCCTGGCCCCCCACCTGACGATAAACCTCTACAGTTTTGAAGGCCTCTGTCTAGCAGAAAGCTTTCTTTGGTTGAAACAAATGAGACCCACCCACGACTGGTTTATTTAGAGTAGGTGCACACCGTTGATTTTTCGTCGGCCGATAGTTCAGGGCAGTTGATCAGTATGGGTATGTATGGGAGTGCGCACACTACGCCGATTCGATTTGGCCGATTCTTCATACAAATTAAAATCGGGCACAACTATCGGCCAACTAAAAATCAACGGTGTGCGCCTACTCTTATGCATAACAACTCAAATACCTATTACAAACATTGCCACGCCCCAGTATGATGGACCTCCATTTATTAAAATAATATTGAATATTTTGCTTTGATTTTAAATACTTCAAACAAGTCAAAATACAAAACTTATTTAAAAAAAAAAATGAAAAAAAAAAAGAACTACCTTAACTCGCAATTATATTTTGATCAAATGTTATACTGATGATGGACAAAGTTGCCCAGATTTACTGCACTCTAAAACCTATTACAAATTGACCTTAGAAAAAAACCACTCAACCTACCAATCGATCAACATGGAAAGCATTGGGGGAGGCCTATGTTCAGCAGTGGACGTCCTATGGCTGAGATGATGGTGATGAAAAAAACCACTCTTGACACACCTGTATGCAACTAACACATCTATTATTTCCTTTACAGTTCAACCTCCAGCAAGAGTTCGCTCAAGACGCCAGAACCAGAATGCAACTGCATCATCTTCGAGCTCCTAAGCGCACAGAACGCGGCCAATGCTTTAGTGGAACTGCTCATAGCTCTCCAGAACAACCAATTCATGAACGGGTATGACGGACACAACGGGGGAATATCGAACTCCTTCAGCCACGGCACGCTAGGCCGACCCAACCTATCGCTGACCAATGGAAAATGCGGGAGCATCGTGTAATATTAGATTTTAAACTTCCCTTTTAATTTACACTAAAATAGAAAGTCACGGGTGTTAACGCGAAGTTTATGAATGAGTTACATACAGGGTGTCCCAGAATGGGTGAATCAAACTGATACCGGAGGTAGCTCTACTAATGTAGTATCCCTAGAAAATATGAAAAAAAAATAAAGCGCATAAGGACACAATTTTTTTTTAAATAGTGAAAATAAATCAGCTTTGCCTAAGTATCTGGCTATAATTGCTCCGTTTGGAGTTTATTTGTACTTTTTAATACTAATATTAATTGTACATGATCGCTTCGTTTATTTGTAAACAAACTTGAAAATAATGACTAGATTTCGAGTTTAGAGCATTTTATTTAAAAAAAAATCCGAATTTTTTTTTCATATTTTTTAGGGATAGTACATTAGTAGAGCTACCTCCCCTAGCAGTTTGATTCACCCATTCTGGGACACCCTGTCTGTATACATACATGTACTCACGGCTTGACGGCCAGTTTGCTTGTGACAACGTCAAGCCGTAAGTACATAATGTAACTCATTGATATTTGTCGCGTTAAGACCCGTGTCTTTCTATTTCATCGCATAATAGATAGTTGGATTCTCTTCAGGACTGGCATGACTTTTTTGCTGTGACAGCTGACAGAGTGGAAACGTGATTGTTGAATGAGCGAACCAGTTTGTCTCTTTCGCACGCTAGCGTATATGAGGTGACGTCACAATTCAATAAACACATGTTTGCTGACAGTTGACAGTTATTTTTGTGCAAAATAAAAACACTCTTGAAGAATATATTTTTTTGTTACGGGCATTATTTTGTCAAACACAAGTTTGGCGCTTATCTTGTAGTAAAACTTCTTCAATTTGTGTGTTCATGCCAGTTCTTACGAAAATATTATAATACCCGATCTGAAAGTTATACGTAACCGACTGTTTATAAGAATGTGACTGAAACTTAGAGAGATTTCGCGTTTATAGTTACCAAATTAAAAATTATCACAGTTTAGGTTACACGTAGGTTACGGTCTTTTAATCTTGGAAGAAATCTAATTGTGTACCGCAATTAATTCGATTATTGCACTGATTGTTCTTATCCGTGTTTTTGACAGCGTATTGACGTTTCTAATCGTTTTCAAATAAATTATTTATCTGCATAGATTGATAAGGTTTTTAATGTATGAACGGGTTATTGAGAGGTTTTCTACTTACACTAAGTAAGGTTCTATTAAATTTATGGTCAGGCTCGTTACACGTGATTGGTTGGCGAATCTCAAAATACAGTTGCCATTACGAATTGTAGTGTTTACAACCAATACAAAATATACTATAAAACAAATATGTATACTAAAACACGCAATATAATTTTAATAAAATTATGCATAATTTTTGTGACACAAAAAGTTATATTTTATGATCAATGAAAACCATTTTCTAAGGAATTTTGCGTTTATTTGATTTTTACAAAAATAAGATTCTAAATGACGTTGTCGTAATTATTAGATTAGGCTTTTCTGACTAAAATTTACATAATAAAATAAACTGTTTAGTAAAATGTATTATCACAATTCCCTGTCCAGTGTACTCGGTCCCTGAAATGTAATTCCCCGGAGATATTTAGCGAAATTATGTATATGTCAATTTAAAGTTAATTAAATTCTTTAGAGAATGTAGTATTTATACATAGACCCTTGTTTACACATATCCGGTGTAATAGTTCAAATTCGTTGTATTTGTTTGTAGTCCAATAGTGTAGGGATGGTTACATTTTTAGGATAGTGTCCCAAAACAAAATTCGCAGTTTTTTTTCAACGTTTGTTGACAACTAGGCGTCCGCCCTAGCATAAAAATAGTAATGCCAAAATATGTCATAGACATAACATTTACCATACGTGAATGAGTTATTCGTCACTTAGCTAAGTATAATCACGATAGCATCACATTTTAGTATAAATTCGTTACTACATATCGTTTATAATGTACGCATTGCAGACAGATAGACATAAAAATTGTCTGTACTGGTTTTTAATGAGTGCATTGTAATCTTTTTAAACACAATATTGATTCACACATACGTAGATAAATGACGTAAACACTTTTATTATAAATATATCAATGGGCGCGACTAGTTCTGGTCGGGTGTACCCGGTTACCCAGTTGATACCCGGTTACCCGGTTGACTACTTACCGTTTAGTTCGGAATGCATCACCTTATTATAGTTAGTAATATTGATAGATATAAATTATTACGTTAGGTGCAAGATCTCAGCGTTTATGCTCAGAATGCCAACTTCTCAAAATGCCAACCGCTCGCAAAATGACAACTTCTCAGAATGCCAACTTCTCGAAATGCCAACTTCGCGAAATGCCAACTTCTCAAAATGCCAACTTCTCAAAATGCCAACTTCTCGAAATGACAACTTCTCGAAATGACAACTTCTCATAATGACAACTTACAATTATAATGAATGCAGGAGCAGTGAATGCTACCACAAATAATAAATATAATTAAAAAGTCTATATATTTACAATATCTCAATATCTTTATTTGTTACTATAAAATCAATCAATACACTAGGGTCGTATCGCATCAATCTCTCATCTCAAATGTCGATTGAATGACATACTTAGTCGGGTCATAAGTTTTGTCACATGTTTATAGTGAAATAATTGATACTATATTTGTTTTTAAGGTAATCATTTATATACCAATAGAAAGGTACTAAAACAAAGTGCGTAACCCCCACGCTTTGGCCGTAGCCTCACTTACATGGTCACCCTCAACAAGGCATAATTGTTTTGGTGTTACAGACCGTACCTGGTTTTAGTTTATCCGATTTTGACAATGATTGTAATTGTTACAATAAGTGTATGTCATTCAATCGACATTTGAGATGAGAGATTGATGCGATACGACCCTAGTGTATTGATTGATTGTATAGTAACAAATAAAGATATTGAGATATTGTAAATATATGGACTTTTTAATTATTTTAATTATTTGTGGTAGCATTCACTGCTCCTGCATTCATTATAATTGTAAGTTGTCATTATGAGAAGTTGTCATTTCGAGAAGTTGGCATTTTGAGAAGTTGGCATTATGAGAAGTTGGCATTTCGCGAAGTTGGCATTTCGAGAAGTTGGCATTCTGAGAAGTTGTCATTTTGCGAGCGGTTGGCATTTTGAGAAGTTGGCATTCTGAGCATAAACAGGGTAAATTAGGATAATTATTTTAGTGGTAATTATTGTCGCTTTACCCTTACGCCCTTGGGTAACTACTATTAATTGACTTTAAAAGTTCTTCTCTAATAAGTGAGATTTATATTTTTGTCTCGATATTTCTATAGTAGGAAAGAATTAGCCCTAAATATATTATTGAATTTATATTTATACTACTATTCTGGTTATGATGCTATTATTTATTTAGTACCACCGTTGCGTAGTTAGTGGCTCGAGTTAAATTCGTTTGCTATTAGAATTAATGTTGACATTCCAATGATAGTGTGTGAATTTTTCACCCAAGGGCCAAAATATAGTTGATGTGATATTCCTGAGGTTTTTCCCCTAAATAAGCCAAACGTACTGAACCCTTCTGTGCCTACTTTAGGTAGTTACGCTTTTCCTGAATGGTAGACCAGGGGTTGTGAACTCTACTTCACGTCCTGGTCTACATTCAAGTACTTATCCAATGTAAAGTGTTACTTCATACGCATCTATTAGTGGTTTTCGCAAGATTAGTGTTAAATTAAGTATACAATCTTTCAATAGAAATAGAAGAATGTAAAATTGGTGTTCATGAAACATTAAAAGTGGTCCATTTAAAGCTGACCTTTTTAAACAATTGTGGTCTTTATTAATCAGAAAAATATTTGTACCTTAACTGGAAAATTGGAATCTCATGTGATTTAATGGAATGGTTTTCGAACTGTAAAGTTTTTTTGTATGGCTCGTTGTATGATGTTTTTGGGAAGGTACAATATTTTTAATACGATCTTAGATGGACCACTCTGTATTAGAAAAGCAAAATTTTGACAAGATTTTGAGTTCAAATTGACTTGTTTTTTATGTTCCCCAACATTTCTATTGAGAGAACATATTTCGTGCATTTAGTTAGAGTTTACCCATTTCAATCTGTAGCGTAGTAAATTGTTAATGTTTTAATTATCATACCATTTTCGTCAGTTGTAATGGATGTTGATTTCAATATGTTGATAAAAAGTATTGGAAAATCATTAAGATGTTTGTTTTAATACTATTTGGATGATTAAAGTTCGTATCAGTCATCTATTTCCTTCAGTACTTTTAGAAATATGTTATAGAAATCAACACCACATAATTATTATAGATTTTGCTACTCGCTCATTGAGTTTTCATTCATTCATTAATACTTTTAACGAAATTTTATCAAAATTGAAAATATCAATATTTTGTCTGTATAAATATGAAATTTATTTGCGTTCAGTGTGATTTTCAGTCTTATTGCTTTCAAAAACTTTCGTTGTTTTAGTACTTGCGTGAATAAGTTGTAAATTATAGCAATAAATCATATTACCAATGTCAGTATTCGTGAAATTGTATAAACACATTGACGAGGCGTCCGCACTCTGTATAAATAATTGAATAATTTTTTGAATAATTTGAACTGTTGAAATTTTATTGCTAATTTTAAATTCGTTACCGATGATTTGGTTCATTATTTTATATTTAGATTACTTTTAATGAAATGTTTTTGTGTATATTATTTTTGTACAGGCCAAAGAGCTTAATGTAAATATTGAAATAATGCAGCTGTGTGCGTAGCTGTGCCCTAAGTAGACTTTCGTTATTGTAATTTTTAAGAGATTTGTTGATGTTCTCTATCTTGTGAAAATAAAGTGTAATACGAACACGAATAAAGTTTTTTATTGATGTCTTCGAGGAATAAAAGAACCCTTGAATTTTGAATATTTCTTGTATCTTTGTAAGAAACCTCTCCGTGAATCTTAGTTTGACCCCTGACAACTTTAGGCTTTAAATTATTTACCCCATACTTTAAATGACTTCTACATTACAGACAAGTTTTTAAGCATTTAAAGGAAAATAAATCGTAAAGTACTTTCCTATATTTCCCAAATAAAAAAATAACAAAAACATTAATCATGAAGTTGACGTCATGTGGCAAAAATCAGAACTAGGTCCTAGGATCCATAGTCATAGTCATAGTCATATATGTTTATTGCATCAGCATTGATAGTACATACACAGGGACAGGGACATAGACAGGGGGGCGCCACTGTCAATACACCAGGCCCCCTAGACAAACCGCACTTTTTGATCGAATCGAAAATCGAATCCCTCAAAACTCCATACAAAAAAGGGGCTTTTCGACCACTTTGCGACTGGTTTGCGATTATAATTTGCACTTTGTCTAGACCTACAGGTGGAATTTGTGTAAAGCAATCGTAATCATTTGACAGTTCGTAACGTAAAGTCAGTTAAAAAAGCGTTTTGTGCTTCAAATTCGCACCATTGAAGCCATTAGACAGATTAATATTTAACAAAGCGTTTGACAGAATAATCGTACGTTATGAACTGTCAAATGATTACTAAATTCCACCTCAGATCGCTGGTTCCGATTTTTGCCATGTTGGAAACTATAAGTTGAACGATGGTGGCGCCTCCTGTCAATGAGTTTGGTGGGACAGTTCAGTGTAGGTCATCTATATTTGTCCAACTAACGTGGCAAAAATCGGAACTAATAATCCATTATTGATAGTGGCGCCCTCCTGTCAATGTCATAGCGGTTCAGTGTTAAATTAATGAATCTCGATATTTTCGAAATTATGAAACAAAACTTTCAAACGTGAAGACATTAAACAATAAATTGTCACATGTCTGGAATCAAGTGTTCAATAAATTTTGTATTGAAACAAAAAAAAACATTTATGTATAAATTACGCGAAAACAACAGTGGTACGAGCCGAACAAGAAAGTTAGAGGGTAGGCGGATTTTTCTGCCAACAAACATCTACCCGCACATGGACCTATAAAAAAAGGCGGACGGAACTCGCGCTACAACAAAACTGTGACGCAAAATTTTGGCGTTTGTCTATTGTGTGAGTGAATTTAGGGATGCCATGTTAGCCAAAACATTTTACCCATTTATTTTAAGAAAAACATAGATCGGCAGATGTTACTTGGAAATGTAGACAGTATTATTCCGTGCCATTTTAAAAGGATGAAAGGTGTATGCGTTGAGGTAGGCGCGAAATTTTCAATGTTCAAATTTTCTTACACTGTTTGCAAGTCAGTGTGTCAGGGTATGTACATAATGTTGATCAAAAATAATTCACGCAGTTACAAATTACGAATCTTGTGTACATTATAATCATAATCTTATGCATCATCAATATATTATTATTATCTCTGATAGATTTTTTTTAACATACAACCTGACACTGACTTGCAATCAATGTAAGAAAATTTGAATTTCGCAGTTCCACATTTTTGGGAAGGATCAAATTTGCCTATGAAAATATATCCCATTAAAACACAATAATTATGATAAATTATTTTATTTCCATAGTATGCGTAATATTTTTTAACATACAACCTGACACTGACTTGCAATCAATGTAAGAAAATTTGAATTTCGCAGTTCCACATTTTTGGGAAGGATCAAATTTGCCTATGAAAATATATCCCATTAAAACACAATAATTATGATAAATTATTTTATTTCCATAGTATGCGTAATACATAACTAAAAAGTCCTAAAATCATTATTAATTTCCCATATTTCGGGTAATTTTCCCACGTAAATAACTGAGAACACTGGTCTTTGACGTATTATTTTTTCGAGTGAATGACGTTTGATTTCAATTAATTTCAATATTTTAATGTCGGGAAATAAGTGATTGGATTATTATTTTACCTGTGAAATGTGATTCCTTAATTTTTGTTTGTTCGAACAGAACGGTTTTTACACAATTTCATCACACAAGACATGTCGTATTCGTGTTGTTTTTTCGCTGCTTAAATGTGTCAACTGTGTGAAGTTTGCTCTCGAAGTGGTGTAACAGGGTGTGAATGTGTGCGTGCCGGCCTGTACGTACAGGCAAGCTGGTGTATCCTAATGTCACAGTATTTTGTTGATGAGACTCCGTCCGACTTTTTTTATAGGTCCATGTACCCGCATTTACTTTTTAGTTCAGTTCTTCCGCGATCATGGCGCATGCGGCTGTGCCTAATTTACGTGCTTTGTGATTGTGCCGAAAAAACTACGCGACATATTGAATTGACTGTGATATTTAAAAAAGGTGAGAATATTTTAATTTAATTCTATAGTTGTAAAGTTGTAATACTTCTGTAGTATTATTAAGTACTAGCTTTCCGCACGCGGCTTCACCCGCGTGGAGTTTGTCTGTCACAGAAAAACTATACTTACGAGCAAAAGTATGGAATCACCATCTTGTGTTTTGTTCCCAACGATCTGAAGAACTCAATGACTATTTATGCATCTATGGTATCAAGTTAAAGTCTGTAATGTAACCTTTAAACTGGTACCATTTTTAATTTAATCTTCATAGTCGTTTAGATACAAAGATTACTCAAAATGAATGGGGTGATTCCATACTTTTGCTCGCGAGTGTAGTATATCGCGCGCGTCCCTGTTTTAAAAAATATCCTATGTCTTTTTCCAAATAGGTAGGTACTAGGGACATAGAATAGGAGGTGAACGATGTGGTATCCTTCNTCTATTTGGATGGTTAAAGTTCGTATCAGTCATCTATTTCCTTCAGTACTTTTAGAAATATGTTATAGAAATCAACACCACATAATTATTATAGATTTTGCTACTCGCTCAGTGAGTTTTCATTCATTCATTCATACTTTTAACGAAATTTTATCGAAATTGAAAATATTAATATTTTGTCTGTATAAATATAAAATTTATTTGCGTTCAGTGTGATTTTCAGTCTTATTGCTTTCAAAAACTTTCGTTGTTTTAGTACTTGCGTGAATAAGTTGTAAATTATAGCAATAAATCATATTACCAATGTCAGTATTCGTGAAATTGTATAAACACATTGACGAGGCGTCCGCACTCTGTATAAATAATTGTATAATTTTTTGAATAATTTGAACTGTTGAAATTTTATTGCTAATTTTAAATTCGTTACCTATGATTTGGTTCATTATTTTATATTTAGATTACTTTTAATGAAATGTTTTTGTGTATATTATTTTTGTACAGGCCAAAGAGCTTAATGTAAATATTGAAATAATGCAGCTGTGTGCGTAGCTGTGCCCTAAGTAGACTTTCGTTATTGTAATTTTTAAGAGATTTGTTGATGTTCTCTATCTTGTGAAAATAAAGTGTAATACGAACACGAATAAAGTTTTTTATTGATGTCTTCGAGGAATAAAAGAACCCTTGAATTTTTTAAATTTCTTGTTGTATCTTTGTAAGAAACCTCTCCGTGAATCTTAGTGTTACCCCTGACAACTTTAGGCTTAAAATTATTTACCCCATACTTCATGACTTCTACTTTCATTGCATTACAGACATGTGTTAGAGCATTATAGGAAAATAATATAGATATAGTAGTTTTCCGATATACACTCGTCGTCAAATAAATCGCACCTCCCGCGACAAGCACTTTTAAACGTATGCATCCCCACTTCCCACCAATATTGGCACTACTTAAAAGCCTAGTTCTAAACTTGATTTCATTATAGGAAAGGTTTTTACCCCAAAAATGGGTCTTTAGAAGGATCCAGAGTCACTTCTTCAAAAAATAGGTAGTTAAACGACGCTTGAGCCAACTTTTATGGCTATAAAACTGTTAAGTTGGGATTAATCGCTATCCATCGGTTAAAGAGGACACGTGAGATCATTATTTGGTTTTATAACCATGTTAAAATGTATGAACTGTATTATGTATGTGACTTTGTTGGTGTACCTAATAAATAAATAAATAAAAATTGGTCTAATTGATCCCAGAGGTGAGCCCAAAGTGAGGTCTTTTTTCAAGTCACATTTATGGTATATGTAAATCATTTATTAAGAAATTGAATGTGTTTTTCTTTAAGGATATTTATTGGGCTTTCAAATAACACCAATATTGTTGGGGCACCATGATTGTGTCAGAATAAAATCTTTAAAGTTCGCGTCGCGGAAGGTGCGATTTATTTGATGCTGAGTATACCTAGTTCCAAAATACTGAACTGTCCTATCCATGACATTGACAGCGGGGCGCCGCGCCACCGTCAATACCGGATCGCTGGTTCCGATTTTTGCCATGTTGGAAACCATATAGTTGAACGATAGTAGCGCCCACCTGTCATTGAGTTTGGTGGGACAGTTCAGCGTGGGTCATCTATAAAAAAATATTTTCCGATATTTTCCAAATAAAAAAATACCTTCGTGAAGTAAAAAGTCAAATTTGAAACGTCATGTGGCAAAAATCAGAACTATAGGTGTACCAGAATCTCATGGCAAATGGGGAAAATAAACTTTGTTGAGTGCAATACTGGGGAAATTGGATTAAACGATCTTGATACTGTTTAATTTTTTATTTATGACTTTAATATTAATGAACATGAAGTACGAATGCCTACCTATACATTTTAGATTAAGTATGAAGAATGTTGTTATACATCGGGTTTTTAACATTTATACATGTCTTGAAAAATAAGTAAACCGTATATTACTGTAAATAATTGTATTATGTATCATACTTATAACTTATCACTTCATTCAGAACTAGACGTTTTCTAGGAACTCCACTTGCAATTCTTGATTCTTCTTCGATAGATGATCAAGTTAAAGAGGTATTTATACAGAGTGGAATTTTGTAATGCCACCTGGAGGGAAAGTACTCTTAATACTGTAGATAGAAAAATTTGCTGAAAGAAAATTCCTTTATTTTCGAAAAAAAAAGAGAGCTACACTAAAAGATTTTCGAATTTTTTTCGAAAATTCACTACTATACCATACAATTTTCTGTAACATTATTAAAATATCAAAACATTTTACTCCAACTTACTGTCAACTTAACGACGCGCTTTAAAATCAAAGATTGACTTTGAATTATGCCTTATTTTACAATACACATT
Organism: Ostrinia furnacalis; assembly: GCF_004193835.3. Lineage (NCBI taxonomy): Eukaryota > Metazoa > Arthropoda > Insecta > Lepidoptera > Crambidae > Ostrinia > Ostrinia furnacalis. Next base: position 457,842 of record NW_021130561.1, read on the forward strand.
GAAAACAATATGATTTGCTTGAGGTTTTTCGACTTTTTCACAAAAATAACAAATAGGCATGAAGAGATTACAACATTTCTGCAGCGGCTGACAGATCTCTTGATTTACTTTGACAGGTGACAATAAAGCCATAGACAATTGCCATATGAAAAACACACTTTTCCAATATTTTTATTTGCCATGAGATTCTGGTACACCTATAGTACCCAGCATTGATAGTAGCGCCCTCCTACACTGAACTGTTCAACTGTCCCACCCGTGACATAGACAGGGGGCGCCACCGTCAATACCAGATCGATGGTTCCGATTTTTGCCATGTTGGAAACTAAGTTGAACGATGGTGGCGCCCCCCTGTCAATGAGTTTGGTGGGACAGTTCAGTGTAGGTCATCTATAGTTGTCCAACTAACGTGGCAAAAATCGGAACTAATAATCCATTATTGATAGTCGCGCCCTCCTGTCAATGTCATAGCTGGGACGGTTCAGTGTTGGAATAATGAGATCTCGATATTTTCGATATTATGAAACAAAACTTTCAAACATGAAGACGTTAATTGTCAATGTGTCTGGAATCAAGTGTGAATTAAATTTTGTATCGAAACAAAAACATTTTATTTATGTATAAATTACGCGAAAACAATTGGAGTGAGAAGTGAGTTAGTGAACAGTGGTACGAGCAGAACAAGAAAGTTAAGAGGGTAGGCGGAATTTTCTCGCAACAAACATCTACCCGCATTTACTTTTTACTTCAGTTCTTCCGCGATCATGGCGCATGCGGTTGTGCCTATTATTACGTGCTTTGTGACTGCCGAAAAAACTGTGCGAAATATTGGATTCACTGTGGTATTTAAAAAAGGTGAGAAAAATTTTTTATTTATTAATATGTGTTTTATTGTTACGATGAGATTTATTTTCTTTTTCCAAATAGGTACTAGGGACATAGAATAGGAGGTGAACTTATTAAGGACGAAAGTGTACGAATGTATTCAGACGTAAGATTGGAGCCTAGACTTATTAGGTTTTGTCGCCACTGCCTCTAATGAATCCTGGGAATTCCTTTTGCCTTTACATGACCTAATTTAGCAGTCGTATATTGACCGAGAAAAAAGAAGGTAACGAGGAATTCCTAACGACGATATAAATACTGGTTCTGAATAGAAGCCGTGACAAATCTAGGACAAAAAGAAGTGGGACTTGGAAATTAACACGCAAACTTATCGGTACCTACTCCCTCAAAGACCGGTAAAACAGCTAACGCATTGTCCAATCCAATTCAAATTCTTGCTTGCTCCTGGCCCTTTTAAGGGCACTTAAACATGTTCCAAATAAGTATTGCTGGCCCTACCATTACTTCGGGACAACATATTGGCTTTTGTTGAGGTGTGGCGAAACTTTGTGGTTAAGTACTGATACTCTTGCATTATGATCATAACGCATTGTGTCAATAAAAAAGTCATGACGCGTTCTTGAATACTTACTAAAGGTAGTGAAGTGATTCCGAAATCTGCGGCAGTTTCTTACGCTTTTTTTCTTACAGTGTGGCTGCGGTCTACTCAGGATCATCATCAGCTCCAAGGATGTAGAAGAATGGTGCTGACCAGAATGCTGTATGCCTGGAAGTCTACCACCAAGCTGACTATAAGGTTAGTGCAGTTATTTGCTTATCTAACTGTATATTGTGTACTTAGATGAATTTATAGACTACGCAAATATTCTTCAAGCATCAAAAAGATTGATCGAAGTCTTTTGAGGGAATATTTTAGGTATTTTGCCGTCGACTCTATAGAAAGAAAAACAAAAGCAACCACATAATTTAGTCATAAGTCCTAGCACTAAGGCTAGTCCTCATGCAGACCTACAATGAGCTCCCGAGCTAACACTAATGAGCTCGGCCGCACCTTTGTCGCGCGAAAAGGTACCGACAACAAATAAAGCCCTAGTTTATTATTAAGGGTTCCCATAATATTAAGAGGCAGTTTTTAGGGGTTCCCTACATTATTACTGAAAGTTGCAACATCCAAATCCAATATCACGACAGCAAAACCGGTGCGAACGGTCTTCAAGCCGATGCAATGTGTACCTAGTGTACTCCATGTCGAATGTCGTGTCGTGACACTCGATGAAGGACTTTGAGATTTAATATCTAGTTCAGTTTGCCGTCGTCTGTAAAAAATAAAACTATAGTCTGGTCTGCGAGCCCGTAGAACTTTGTCCAATGACCCCAGGCTATCTATCCTTATCGCTGTGGCGCGTAATTATGTTGCTGTCGCGCTCGCACACTCACTGCGGGCGCCCGTCGCACAGTCGCGATAGCAATATAATTACGCGCGAGCGATAAGGATGGGTAGCTTGTGGTCATTGGACAAAATTCTACGTGCTCACAGACAAGGCTTTACATAAAACCACCTAAGTCTTAGCACCCAGCCCTCATGTAGACCTACAATGAGCTCCCGAGCTAACACTAATGAGCTCGGCCGCACCTTTTTCGCGTGAACAGCTGGGATTAAAGTACCGACAGTAAATAAAGCGCTAGTTTATTAGGGCAAAAGGGGAAAATCCTATTTTCCCGTTTTTTCTTTATTTGACCGTTCTTTAGGAAACAGGTGTAGGTAGTAACAAGATATAATTTTTGTATTGCGTTCGATTCTATGCTAAGATAATAAATTAAAGATATTAAATAGAGGGTTGCCTCACCCCGTGAACTGCTGAGACTCGAGATTGTCGTCACGAAACTATGGTTTTACATGTTAGGTCTCGATTAAACTTCTCTTCAACCCTCTGGTTATTTCAATACCTAACTGTCTCTATCAAAATATGGTTAATTTTCATAGGATTATCTAACTAAGGAATACACTGGGCAAATCGTTTTGCGGCCTAATCTGGACCTTCTTATTCGTTACGCTCTTGGCAGAGCGGTCGTGGTCACGTTGAGGCGTTGTTCACATCGGTTGTGGAGGCGGATACAACTCCGCACGATCTCCCGCCATCTCTCTCTGTTGGACCTCTTAATAAGCAAAATTGTAATAACTTTAGGAAATACTTTAGTGACTTTTACTCTGACCGTACCGTGATAATTAAAATGACCAGGTGCGGATTACGGTCATTCGTTTGCAGCCGCAACAATCCAACAATCATGCTAATAGTACACGTGTTTCTTTTAAAGTTTATTGTAATTTGTGTTCACTTTATAAAATTAATTTTAATTTATTTAGCTGTATGACGGTTCATTATTGTCAATAGTTTTTTACAGAATAATGAGTAGGTATAATATGCATTTGGTGTACGAGTAATGTTAGGTACGCCAAATAAGAGTATTCGGAATTAGGTAGATATTAGGTACTTTTATAGTTAAATAAATTGCAAATTACTACTGATTAATCCATAAAATAGAGTTAACAAAGCAATTATGTGGTAGGTAGAGTATTGTACTTCTACGAGTATGTAGTGCCTATGAAAAAGTACTCTTGAAAAGCTGGTATTAAGAATAAATAAATAAATATCCTTGGACAATTTTTACACTACGCTTCTAGTCCCAAACTAAGCAAAGCTTGTACTATGGGTACTAGAAAAGGGATAGGTATAAACATACTTAAATACTTGTTTTTTATGTTATAATTTTTCTTTTTATACGAATAAATTATATTGAGCAGTTGAGTTCATGTAAGCAGGCGTTACTGGCTATTATTGTGCACATCTTACCCCCTTCACCGTGCAACTTACTCTTGTATTGTGTTGGTTGGTATGTATTGGACATAGTTTCGTAGTTCAGCTTTGTCCTCGCCTCATTGTTTAGCCAACTCGCACAAATTTGGGGAAACTATGGCTTTAAGGTGTATTCACATCTTATAGTGAGACATGCGCGCTACATTTGTATAAAATCACAAAAAGACTTGTTAAATGCAAAGTAAAAAATATTCAAAGATTAAAATTCAAACGGATAAATCTTTTACATCTTTACAATCTTTACAGCTAGTCATTGAACTAACATCTCAATGTACATTCGAATAAATCTCTCGTACAACTTTATCGCGTCTAAAGGGATCCGTCTCGCAAAAGTCGTTTAAAACTTGAACGACGTCATAAACCGAGACAAAGCTCCTATAAAATGATAAAGTTCCAGACACTCGTTCCTGAATATGTGAGATGTGCTCCCGATCAAATTGTAATGGGATTCGGGGTGAAGGCATACGGGAACGGGGTATGTGTGGGAACGACCGAAGTGATCATTGTATAGGTAGGTACATAACCTGTCTGGTGAGCGTGGGGAGTGTAAGTCAAATGCCTCTGATTAATAAGAGAGAGCAGAGATAGCAAAAAGGCACTGGACGCAGACCGCTACCAATCGATCAACATGGAAATCATTGGGGGAGGCCTATGTTCAGCAGTGGACGTCCTGTGGCTGAAATGATGATGATGATGAATAAGAGAGAGTCGTCCTCTTGCAGTAGAGATTAAATTAAATGCTGATGATAATGGCTGTTTTGTAGCACGAGACAATAAACAACTGGAGGGGGATATCAAGCAGTCTATTAAATGTTCACTAATGTGCTACAAGTAATAAGTTGTTATATTGTAACAATGGGTTACAATAAAACAGACCATTAGTTAACTACTTTTAGTAGTCGTCAGACCCCATGACACTATAATTTCCTGAACGTCTCAGCGTTCCCGTCCGGGGTTTGCTCCCGTGTGTTTCCACCGATATTTCGCATTTAGCCCGCATTCGCGCTGTATTTTAATGCGTCGCAGCCTCAGATCATAGAAAGAGGTCGCAGCCTACTTGCGGCTTCCGAGCATGATTGCTTACGCTTCGAATGGTTTCGAATCTCTCACGTCTATTATTGTACTACACAGACAATTTATTGTGAGGAGAAGTTAAGAATGTGTAAAAATACATGTAATCTACAATCCTAATTCTACAATTTTCAAGAAGAGAGCATACTCGCACCTTTTAAACTAAAAGGCCGGCAACACACTGCAACTCTCCTGGGGCTGCGGATGTCTATGGGCAGTAATCACTTATCATCAGTGATGCTGGTCACCGTTTGCTGGTTCGGCCTCCTGTTTGTCCAATGAAAAAAAATTAAGGCGACAATAGCCCAAATTGTGATGATGAAGGAATTGCGAACTCGAAATCTGAGGAATTGCAGGTTACCGTCTCCGCGCCACTTGACTCTTGTAGTGAACCAACTGGTAATACGTGTTATTTACGAGTACCTTACCACGGGATTAACACAGATAACTAATATTCTTCCTAAAAAAAGACATTTTGCAAGCTTTGATTTAACTTGAAATGCTTGTATGTAACTAATTTGTTCAGGTGGAATCTTGCAAGCTGAATTAGACCCACTTCCTGACAATTATTGTTGTTGTTGCGTTGTGTAGAAGCGTTTACGAATACTTTGGCCAAATGCTAATGACACAAGTAACAAATAAGTAGAAACCATAAGCGATGCCAGCAACGTATTGAAATCTACCTAATTTATTGAAGGCGCCTCGATGGGAAACTCGGGGCTTAGCGAACAACCAATTTGGGGGCGTAATGAGCTTGACTTTGCAATTTGCATTTATTAAGCCTTCCCTTTGGCGTGAATACGTCGTAAACAACGTGTTGCGCCCAGATTGGTGAAGATAATGAGAGGTAGGGTTTATCGATGTAGGTAAAATAAATATCTTTGGACACACACAGAGCTGTCATGTCTCAAACCAAGCAAAACGTGTACTATAAGCACTAGACTACGGATATAAACTTAATCATGATCACTTCAGCCACAGGACGTCCACTGCTGAATAGGCCTCCCCCAATGACTTCCACATCGCACGGTTGGTAGCGGCCTGCATCCAGCGCCTTCCTGCTACCTTCGTCAGTCCACCTTGTGGGGGTGATTTGGTTCCAACGAGACACAATTTCAACGGGACACATTTTCAATCAGACACATTCCCACGTGGACACATCAATTATTGTATCATCAGTTAAATGTTTTAAAGAAAAAAAAAATGTGTTAATTGTCATGGGTATGTATTCTTCTGCCGTTTGGTGTAGTGGTTCAGAACGGACTACTATGCCGAGAGGTCCCGGTTCGATTCTCGGCCGGGCAGAAATTGAAATGATGCATTTTAATTTCTGTGACCAGTCTGGGTGTTAGACTATCTATACTTATAATAAATCTGTAGAGAGGTCAATTCTGTACATGAAATATATTTTCAAAATAACTATCAGGGGGTGATTAGTGATCGATACTGATGCCAAAAATGCAAGCAGTAAAATTTTTGTCTGTTTTTCTGTCTGTATGTTCCTTATAGAAACAAAAACTACTCGACGGATTTTAACGAACCCTGGTACAATTACACTGGTCAACACATGTTTTTTTTTCCATTAATTTTTTTTTCTGTTATTGGGTATTTCTATGGCCCTGATTATGAAAAACATACTGGGAGATCGTCAACAGCTTTACTTTTTAAAATATAGAGTTTTATTATTTTGACAAAAATATCAATTTTGATAAAATATCTATTGAATACTAGCAAATGATCTTTTATATGATTTCTTTGAATAGACAAGTTTGAGTAGATCTCGTTGCAAATTCCAGCAATGGTCTGCCATTCATATATGATCACCACCGCCCCTGATAACCTTTTTCCATTGTCCGAAAATTCTAGTGACATCTTTTATCCTGCTCCTCACTAAACTCACCCACATTTTGTGGAAATCGATGTTAATGAGAGTACATGAAATGTATTTTTATGCCCATGTTGCACCCTAGCTCTTGCAAGTTGGATAGCATGCTCTCAACAATTTCTTTTTGCTTAGGAAATTACTTATAACCAAAAAAAATAATTCTAAGCTTAGGACTGGACTTCAGTCATTGAATTCTTAAAATTACGATCATTTACCAGTTGCCTAATGTGAGTCCCATCAAAAATTACCAACATTAAAGTTTTCTGTGCTTAATCCTGAAAACTTTCATGAAAGAAAATTATAACATTCGTTACTTTTGTCAAGCGCCTTCACAGACTGTTTCAAGATGCCAAGGTTAATATAAAGTGGTGGAAGTACGGTGATACGGTCTTGACTAACTAAAGGCATGTTTATAAAATAGTTTGTATGTATCAACTTTAGCTGAAAAGCAAAAAGTTGTGTGTGCGGGAAGCCGCACTCGATCACAACGGAATCCACGCGTACGAAGTCGCGGGCGGCCGCTAGTTTTTCCATATCTATGTGCGGAAAAGTCACGAAATCTGAATTTTAGCTCACCTCCTAACCCCTCATAAAAGCCAAGGTAAATTTTATTGATTGGTCTATGTTATTTTTAGGTTATTTTATTGATTTAAGGAAAGTACGCGAAGATGCTTATTTCTGTTCAATTTAGTTTTTAATTGTAATAAAATATAGTTATTTTAATGTTCATATTTTTCATTTCACTTTCATTTATTCGACTGACTGTATTGTGTCAGTTTGCAACTGTGTCCACGTGGGAATGTGTCTGATTGAAAATGTGTCCCGTTGAAATTGTGTCCCGTTGGAACTAAATCAAACGTGGACTTCCCATTAAACTTAATGAAATTCTGTTTTTGTAAATACATAAACATCGAATATATTCAGACCAAACAATATTTTAAGCACATTAAAGTTTGTATTATTCTGGGATTGAACTATTCTACTTAGATGCTGAATAATTAGGAATAGACTAACATCTGTATACACAAACGATGCTTGCAATTGAACGCACAGCGTTGAATAGAGCTCTGTGATTGGTTCATGTGTGACCCTGTGTATCCACGCGCACTGTGAGACCTCATAGTAATTTTTGTAAATACGGGCGCTAGACTCTTGTTAGGTATACTTGGTTAGAAATTTTACGAGTCCACTGAAAATACGAAAACAGTACATACAAAGTAAGGTTTTTATAACTCCTTGTTTAAAAATAACCTGTATTATTTCGACATGTCACTGAAACAGGTCCCTCCCACCACCCCCAAGTTTCACACGAGTAAATCGCCATTTAATTCGAACAATCACATATCTCTGGCACCATTGCTTAATTTAAACAAAACGCTTTTAACATTTTATGAATTAGCCGGGCTTTCAGAATGTTCGTTATTAATACGATGAATCGGTCTCCCGTGATATTTTTAGTACTCATACATTTACCATCGGCAAATGTTGGAAATGTATCTGTCTACAATGGAAATATTTACCTTTTCATATTAATTCCAGAGGTTGTTACTATGTAATCGTAGTCCGTGCTAAAAGGCTTTGGAAAATTATGAGAGTGAATGTGATAAAAATCTACTCAAACAGATATTAAACTACTGTCTGTCATTATATGACGCCCGTATTCACAAATGATGCTTGCTTAAGTCAAGCAGCAAGTCGAACGCACAGCGTTGAATAGAGCTCTGTGATTGGTTCGTGTGTCACCCTGTGCGTCCATGCGCACTGTGAGACCTCATAGTAATGTTTGTGAATACGGGCGACGTGGCTCACTTTCAGCTTGGTCCACGGGCTAAGTCACTGGATTGAATTTTTAAATATTTTTTCTTCAGGTAACTAACAATATTTCGCTTTGAAATCTTTTGAAATTAAATTACACGATTGTTTATTTGTGATAAGGTGTAGGTATTAATATTATTAACTTCTATGTAGTGTCGTTATAGTCACATTATTTTCAGTCCACAGTTAGCTCTTGATATATTATGTGCCTTATATAACTCATATAGCTCCAACCCGAGGCGGCTTTAGGTGACCTGTTTACCAAATATAGGTAGGCTATCAATTATTTATTACCTAGGTTAACTATAATACATAGTTTCACGATTTCGCCCGGTGTTTCTATCAAGAGGCCAATACCGCAAACAGTCACACATAACATAATTTATGTAGTTCCTCTAACGATCGCAATTGTTGTGGACGTCATTTGGCTGAAACGAACGAACGAACGAAAATTCAAACGGATAAATCTTTTGCATCTTTACAATCTTTACAGCTAGTCATTGAACTAACATCTCAATGTACATTCGAATAAATCTCTCGTACAACTTTATCGCGTCTAAAGTGATCCGTCTCGCGCAAGTCGTTTTAAACTTGAACGACGTCATAAACCGAGACAAAGCTCCTATAAAATGATAAAGTTCCAGACACTCGTTCCTGAATATGTGAGATGTGCTCCCGATCAAATTGTAATGGGATTCGGGGTGAAGGCATACGGGAACGGGGTATGTGCGGGAACGATCGAAGTGATCATTGTATAGATAGGACTATCGGCAACAGTGTTAACTGCCCATTGGCAGTCATGTCATCTCGTTCTATCGCAAAGAATCACCATTTGATTAGAGCGAGAGCAAAAACGGAAATGGATAGTTAACAGTGTAGCTGTGTGTACATAAGCCGTCTGGTTAGCTTGGGAAGTGTAAGTCAAATTTTGCCTCTGAATAATAAGAGAGAGCAGAGGTAGCAGAAAGGCACTGGACGCAGACCGCTACCAATCGATCAATATGGAAATCATTGGGGGAGGCCTATGTTCAGCAGTGGACGTCCTATGGCTGAAATGATGATGATGATGAATAAGAGAGAGTCTTCTTCTTGCAGTAGAGATTTAATTAAATGCTGATGACGATGGCTGTCTTGTGACACAAGACAATAAACCAATGGAGGGGATCAAGCAGTCTATTCAATGTTCACTAAAGTGCTACAAGTGCTACGACGTGCAATAAATTGTTATATTGTAACAATGAGATACAATAAAACAGACCATTAGTTTACTACTTTTACTCCGTATTCGTTTAACATTCAACGGGTTAGTAGTCAGCAGACCCCATGACACTATAATTTCCTGAACGTCTCAGCGTTCCCGTCCGGGATTTGCTCCCGTGTGTTTCCACCGATATTTCGCATTTAGCTCGCATTCGCGCTGTATTTTAATGCGTCGCAGCCTACTTGCGGCTTCCGAGCATGATTGCTTACGCTTCGAATGGTTTCGAACCTCTCACGTCTATTATAGTACTATACAGGCTGTTTATTATGTAAACAAGTGAAAAATTTGTAAAAATGTAAGTTATCTACGTACAATCAAACACAAATTATAGAAGTAGACGTTCTAAACTGTTCCCACTAGAAGACACCTCTTTTTACAATCCCCTGGTTAGGATGCGCAGACTTTATAATGACATGGCGTTTGAGAATCCGGAATTTGATATATTTCAACAAAAAATACACTCGTTTCGCAGAAGCATTGACACAGTTTTAAATATAAATACTGATAATAATACAAAAAATAATTGATAACCTTTTCCTTTTCTTTTTAACACAGTTTATAGGGTTGTGTCTTTTGAGCATTTTGTATGTGTTTATTAATTGTGCAACGTAAATAAAATCATCGTAAGTTAAATGTACGCTACTGTAGGTTGGAGTCTAGACACTGTTCATTTTGTTTATGTATTTTGATATGTAAATGACTATAACCTGTATGTGTACTTATTGAATAAAATAAATAAATAAATCCTAATATCCTACAATCTTTCAAGAAGAGAGCGTATTCACTCCTTAAAGGCCAGCAACTGTAACTCCACCGGAACTGCGGGTGTATTACTATAGGCAGCAGTAATTACTTACCATTATGTGATCCATCATCATCATCATCATTTCAGCCATAGGACGTCCACTGCTGAACATAGGCCTCCCCTAATGCTTTCCACGTTGATCGGTTGGTAGCGGCCTGCGTCACGTGATCCGTTTGGCGACAATAGCCCAAATTGTGAAGGAATTGCGAACTCGAAATCTGAGGAATTGCAGGTTCGAATCCCGTCGCCACTTGACTCTTGTAGTGAACGTACTCGTAAATACTCGTCTCTATGTCTATGTCAGCCTTTGGGTTCGCCTTCGAACATAGGCCTCCTCTTCAACCCTCCACCGTTTTCTGTCCCTGGCCACACGCATCCAGTTCACTCCAGCCTGCTGCCGGATATCATCTGTCCATCGTTTAGGCGGACGCAACAACACCCGCGGCAGGGGAAGACCGCCTAAAATACTCGTAATACATGTAATTTACCTTACCACGAGGAATTAACGGCTGAGTTGCACCACCAAACTTTGACCGTATCTATGACGATAACCAGTGTTTTTAGTAAGGAGTTTGACATATTTTTGTCATTTATCAAAGTTAAGGTAAGATGGGGCAATCCAGCCTTAGTTATTTGTGCAACTACTACCTAATATTCTTCCTAAAAAGACATTTTGCAAGCTTTGATTTAACTTGAAATGCATGTATGTTAATATTTTGTTCAGGTGGAATCTTGCAAGCTGCATTAGACCCACTTCCTGACAACGGATTATTGTTGTTGTTGTGTTGTGTAGAAGCGTTTACGAATACTTTGGCCGAATGCTAATGTCACAAGTAACAAATAAGTAGAGACCATAAGCGATGCCAGCAACGTATTGAAATCTACCTAATTTATTGAGGCGCCCCGATGGGAAACTCGGGGCTTAGCGAACAACGAATTTGGGGGCGTAATGAGCTTGACTTTTCAATTTGCATTTATTAAGCCTTCCCTTTGGCGTGAATACGTCGTAAACAACGTGTTGCGCCCAGATTGGTGGAGATAATGAGGAGAGGTTTTTCCGATGAAGGTGAAATAAATATCTTTGGACACACACAGAGCTGTCATGTCCCAAACCAAGCAAAGCGTGTACTAAAGCTATAAGTATTAGACTACGGATAGAAACTTAATGAAATCCTGTTTTTGTAAATACATAAACATCGAATACCGAACAACAATATGTTTCACCATCTCAGCCACAGGACGTCCACTGCTGAACATAGGCCGCCCCCAATGACTTCCACATCGCACGGTTGGTAGCGGCCTGCATCCAGCGCCTTCCTGCTACCTTCGTCAGTCCACCTTGTGGGGGTGGACTTCCTATTAAACTTAATGAAATTCTGTTTTTGTAAATACATGAACATCGAATATATTCAGACCAAACAATATTTTAAGCACATTAAAGTTTGTATTATTCTGGGATTGAACTATTCTACTTAGATGCTGAATAATTAGGAATAGACTAACATCCGTATTCACAAACGATGCTTGCAATTGAACGCACAGCGTTGAATAGAGCTCTGTGATTGCTTCATGTGTGACCCTGTCCACGCGCACTGTAAGACCTTATAGTATTTTTTGTAAATACGGGCGCTAGACTCTTGTTAGGTATACTTGGTTTGAAATTTTACGAGTACACTGTACACATACAAAGTAAAGTTTTTATAACTCCTTGTTTAAAAATAAACTGTAATATTCTGGTATGTCACTGAAACGGGTAACCCTCCCACCACCCCCCAAGTTTCGCACGAGTAAATCGCCATTTAATTCGAACAATCACATATCTCTGGCACCATTAATTAATTTAAACAAAACGCTTTTAACATTTTATAAATTAGCCGGGCTTTCAGAATGTTCGTTATTAATACGATGAATCGGTCTCCCGTGATATTTTTAGTACTCATACATTTACCATCGGCAAATGTTGGAATTGTATCTGTCTACAATGGAAATATTTACCTTTTCATATTAATTCCAGAGGTTGTTACTATGTACTCGTAGTCCATGCTAAAAGGCTTTGGAAAATTATGAGAGTGAATGCGATAAAAACTACTCAAACAGAGATTAAACTACTGTCATTATATGCCCGTATTCACAAACGTCACAAACGCGTGGGACGTCCACCCGCAAGGTGGACCGACGACCTGATAAAGGTAGCAGGAAGGCGCTGGATGCAGGCCGCTACCAACCGTGCGATGTGGAAGTCATTGGGGGAGGCCTATGTTCAGCAGTGGACATCCTGTGGCTGAAATGATGATGATGATGATTCACAAACGATGCTTGCTTAAGTGAAGCAGCAAATGATTTGTTCTTTTGTCTCCCTGTGCGTCCACGCGCACTGTCAGACCTCATAGTAATGTTTGTGCACGGGCGTGAGTCTTTCAGCCACGTGGCTCACTTTCAGCTTGGTCACAGGCCAAGTCACTGGATTGAATTTTTGAATGATTTTTCTTCAGGCAACTAACAGTATTTCGCTTTGAAATCGAAGAAGACAAATTACACGGTTTATTTGTGATAGGTAAGGTGTATTAACATTATTAACTTCTATAGTGTCGATATAGTCATATTATTTTCAGTCCACAGCTCTTAAAATGTGCCTTTATGTAACTCATAGCTCCAACCCGAGGCGGCTTTAGGTGACCTGTTTACCAAATATAGGTAGGCTATCAATTATTTATTACCTAGGTTAACTATAATACATAGTTTCACGATTTCGCCCGGTGTTTCTATCAAAATGATAATTAATATCGTTGAGGCCAATACCGCAAACAGTCACACATAACATAATTTATGTAGTTCCTCTAACGATCGCAATTGTTAGTAGGTATATTATTAATATTACATCTAATTATAGTTCCAGGGATTTCCGATAAGATATGATGCTCTGATAACATTAATAAACAAATATTAACACGTAATAATAACGCGTCAATAAATAACAGTCACATTTAACTATTTATTGACTTAGTTCAAAAACTTTCCGTAGACATTCGAATACATTTTCGTAGAACTAATAAACGTAGTTTCTGTTGCCGGATATCAAACCATTTCGTAGAAGTTGATCCAATGGGGGCTATCGTGTGTGAATCTGCCACTTACATTTTCATTGGTTTTAGCGGGCTTCGTGGCGTAAAATAAAATGTCTAGGTATATATAATTTACCTGTTGAAAAGTGATCTCTTTCGTGAAATTATCGCAAATATGGATTAAAAATTGGAAATTCCTTTCCGCCCGCGGCTTCGCCCGCGTGAATTTTTTTCTGACAAAAAACAAAACTATCCTATGACTTTTCCCGGGACTCAAACCAAAGGGCACCAAAGAGTAGCTAATTCAGAGGTTTACTGTTTACAAACTTATTTAATGCCTAAACTTTGTTTCGGCACCGATCTTTTAAAGTCGCCTCTGACAGCTATACCTTTGGACCTTAGTCCACAGTGGCGCCAACTGGTGAGCAAAACAACAATAGTCCCCACTCGAAGCTGCCTAATATTTTCACTATCATAGACTTCAATATTATTAAAACTCTATGAAAGCAGTTTTTAGAGTGTCGTAGCAAAAGGGAATCCAATTAGTTTTACCCGTTCCCTGGTTCCCCGTTTCCATTTGAGTGTGATCAATCTAGGAAAAAAATGAATCAAATAATAACTTTTCTTGGCTTTACTATAATCATGTGAAATGAAATAAAACTGATCAAATAAAGTGTTCTTTACACTAAAGCTTACAGACGTATTTATTTGCTACAAATAAAGTGTTTATTTACAGATAACCTCTCTTAGTCCTTCAAAGAATTTCTCCGCGGTCAACATCAGAGCAATAAAAACCTTATAAAGAAGTCAGCGCCCCAAAATCCGGGTCTGGCCGCAAATCCGGAGAAATCCGAGGCCCTTAACGACGCCCTTAGAGCCCTGTCTGGAACCTGGTAACTATGTTTGCCGACGTCATTGATCCCGGAAAATTATGTAAATACTCAACCCGGGATTTTTTCGTTTGGATAGAACCATTAACACTCGATTTTTACGTATAACGTTGTATCAACGTCATCAGGTCATTTGGTCTCCACTGCAAGAACACAACCTCATTTTAATTTATAGAGGCAATTGGAGGATTAGACCCCCCACGCATTTGTCCCTCAGAACTTAAAGTACTCCAAGGCCCTATATTTAAAAGTAGATTAACTTGCTGGCTTTTGGACAAAATGTTTTATACATAGTTATAAAGAATATTTTAATTGGCGACATTGATACTATTAATTTAATTTTACATTGTCATTTTATTTGACATTTATTTGATTAAATATTGAATCCTATAATTTTTGCACGTCTGCGAGTAGACTAAACTAAACAGTCACCCTGTATTACTGTGTTTTTAGCAAATAAACGTTTTGAATTTGAATTCAGTCGCCTCTTAGCACATCTACGGGAAAATAACGTTGTCCCCATTTAAACCATACCCTTATAAATGTGAAATTAACTGTACATATTAGCACAAAATAATAAGTACTAACTCTCACTCTGGGAAAATACTTGAGAGAAACCTAATCAGTGTGCTTACCATGAGTTCACGTTAGGTGTGCTCGCTAGCGAGTACGTCAAAAAAATCGATGAAGATTTTATTTCTTGAAAGTAGCCACTAGGGGCGCTGCACAATATGTCATACGTTTAATGTCATTTTTTTACGCAGTCGCTAGCGAGCACACCTAACGGAAACTCATGGTAAGCACACAGAATTTATGATTTTTTCACGAATCATTGTTTACTTTATGAGTACCTAAATGTGAAACTCACTATATACAATTATGTTGTATTAACTCTGAGAAATATAATTTGTCATGTAGTTTTAGCGTGAAGTAAGTAGGTAATACTTACAAAACATCCATAGTCACAAACTTTCACCTTTATAATGATTGTGTAGGAACTACTCCTACCTACAATAGGCATAGACTAATTACGTTCCACGCTATAATTAATACACATAATTATGTTTAATTAAATTAACTAATCACACAGTTTAAGCCCTATTTCACTCAACATTCACGCCCCATATTTTAGTATAATAAACACTGTAATGGAATGGAATCTGGAATAGTTTCCCCACGAGCCGAGTTAGGCAACAATTTCGTGGTAACTGCAGTAGATTTCCCAAGGGAGCGGTGGGAGAAATAGGACTTTAATATTAACGGAGTGCATACGAGTATGCTTTGGAAGTCTAGCCCCGAGTGGAAGGAATTGAAACTTCACAACTATATTAGATTCCGCTATGTTCTTTTGATTAATTTCGTTGCGGGTCCAATGACAGTTTAACTTTTTTCTGGAACAAACTTGACCTTCTGGTTGGGGTTTTAATGGCGGTCAAGCTGTAGATACTGGCTACACAGGAGTTGCAGCAGTGAGGAGGAGAGGTGGGAATAGTCCCAAACTATATAAGACCATGTTTGGAACTATAATTGGTTTGTACGATTACATTTGATCGATCTTTTAATTAAATCATTACGAAAGCAGTTATATGACCGCTAGACTTTATTGATTAACTGGAAATTGGCGCCTTTAATAGACATGACGTCACTACTCAATCGATATTGTATTTTACAATCCATACAATTTTGCGTAATGTCAGTATTTTATCGAGGTACTTAATGACCTGACTCTACTAATAATCTGCTACTAAGAACGTGCACAAGTTCTTGACATGTTCGACAAGTTTTGAAAGCATTTAAAATAATATTACATTAAAAAAGTATCTCCCGGGACTATTCGATCTTCACTTGCTGAGTTTTGGAGGCCAAGCTGTAGATCCTGGCTGTACAAGAGTTGCACTGGCGGGAAAGTGTGGTGGGATATTATGTCCCGTTATAGTAAAGTATTTATGTAAAATAAAACGTCCTAAATTCTAATAAAATAGTAAATTTTGGAAAATTAAGTATCGTAAAATTATATAAGAAAACAAACAGCATTGTCTGCTTTTGCAACCTAATATCTAAGCTAATATTACAGTTCACCTTGCAAAATTTCCATGCACGTACAAAGCCCTTAATCCCGATTGTTTATTGTAGGACGTCAGAAAACAAGAAACACCTACCTACCAACTAAAGCCTTTAGCAAATATACACAAACTAAATTTAGCGAGACGTAAACAGCCGGCGGTATTTTATATAATCTCTCGCAAATTAGTAAATCATTTAGTTCAACTTACGTCGCTGCCACAAATAGTTCTAGACATAATTAAAATAAGTAATTTAAAAGAAACAAGAATGGCTGCAGATATGAAAATAAAATATCCAGAAGACAAACGAAATGTGGACAAAGACCATGCAGCGGATGAAACAGAAAACAGAAAAGTTATACAAGCAAACACAGTAAAAGCTGATGAAGTGGATTTTGATGATTTGCTATCTTCTGCCGGGGAATTCGGGAAGTACCAAATCCTTCTATTCTTTTCAACATTCCCGTTTTATGTGTTCGGAGTGTTTGTCTACTACTCGCAACTGTTCATGACCGAGGTATCACCGAACCATTGGTGCTGGATTCCTGAACTAGAAAATCTTACTGACATCGAAAGAAGATCTCTGGCTATCCCACAAGACGGCAGCACCAGGTTTGGATATTCTCAATGCAAAGCATACGCGGCCAACTGGAGCGAAGTAATCATGTACGGATTGAAACCAAACGAGTCCTGGAAAACGGTGCCATGTCAACAAGGATGGGAATTCAATAAGAGTGAGATACCATACCCTACTATATCAAGTGAGTTGGGATGGGTGTGCGACAAGGACAGCTATCAAGCAACTGCCCAGACGTTCTTCTTCGTGGGATCAATTCTTGGAGGATTCGTAATAGGATGGGTCTCGGACCGTTTCGGAAGATTACCAGCTGCTGTGATTAGTAACATAGTAGGGTGTATTGGCGGTGTTCTTAGCACTTTTACTACGAATCTATCTGAGTTTGCTGTGTGCAGATTTGTTATGGGCATGGCTTATGACAATTGTATGATGATGGCTTATCTTATTGCCTTAGAATATGTGGCGCCAAAGTATAGAACTATAATGTCGAACATGTCATTTGCTCTCTTTTATGCGTTCGCTGTCACGACCTTACCGTGGTTGGTGCTTGCATGCGGACATTGGAAAACTGTCTCTCTAGTCACAAGCTTGCCTTTAGCTTCAGCAGTATTGGCACTATTTTTCTTGCCAGAAAGCCCCAGATGGTTATTAGCTAGAGGGCGGATAGATGAAACTATACAAAAACTTTTGACGATCGGACGAGTTAATAAAAAAGATATTCCGTCAAAGTTGGTTGAAAAATTTAGACTCTCGGCAAGCAATAGAAAGCAGGAAGAGACGGCTAGTAGTCTAGAGCTACTGAAGAGGCCAACTCTGAGAAGAATTTTTATATGTATGTGTATAGAATACATGTGTTGCACTATGGTGTTTGACGGACTAGTAAGAAGCCTTGGGCAGTTGGATTTCGACTTCTTCGTATCATTCTCTGTGGTGTCTTTCACTGAGTTCCCATCGATGCTCGTCACGGCATTCATCATGGATTGGATGGGAAGAAGATGGTTGACGGCCATTGTGATGACAATTAGTTGTATATTTTCTGTACTGACAGTCTTCATGAGCGGCATCACCTCTGTGATATTCGCAGTCATAGCGAGGTTTTGTGTGAACATGGCGTACAGTTGTGCTATGCAGTGGGCTGTGGAAATGTTGCCTACGTCTGTGAGAGGATCTGGAGCTTCTATAGTGCACATCTGTGGGTATGTGGCGACTGCTTTAACTCCTTACGTCATTTACTTAGAGACGTACATCCACTGGCTACCGTTAGTGGTCGTTGGAGCCATCGCAGGGTTGGGTGCGATCATTGCTTTCACTTTACCTGAAACTGCGAAGAAGGACATGCCTCAAACGTTCGAAGAAGCCGAAGACTTGGCTACGTCACAGAAGTTTTGGGAGTTTCCTTGTCTAAAAAAGCCTCCTCAGACTGAAGGTCAAACCAACGACAGCTTTGAAATATAATTCTATTGAAGCGTAAATGATTTTTATTCTATTTTCTGAGCCTGAATTTCACATCTTTGCCAAAGCTGCCACTTTTATCAAAATTGCTTACAAATCTGATGTTTCATATTTACCAAATCTGTTTTATTGAATACACTTACGTCAATCATAACGCAATTTATATTGAGCTAGTATTCGCGTCGGGTTACGCTCGTCTGAGGCTAGTAAACTATCAATGTAACACTGAAAATGGCTAATTGTAGCGTAAATAAATTGAATGGTAGTTCTGTTAAACCTCTGTAGTTCCACAAAACAAGCGATTTTAGAAACAGCAATATGACACACAAACATGAGAATATCTTTAAACTATAATAAATTTTATTGGCCTTATGGCATTTCATATTTTGTTTCACCTTTTCTTTTGACTTATACTCGTAACGTAACTCGTAGAAATGAGGAGATCCGCAGGAGNCCACATCACAGAAGTTTTGGGAGTTTCCTTGTCTAAAAAAGGCTCCTCAGACTGAAAGTCAAACCAACGACAGCTTTGAAATATAATTCAATTGAATCGTAAATGATTTTTATTCTATTTTCTGAGCCTGAATTCCACATCTTTGCCAAAGCTGCCACTTTTATCAAAACTGCTTACAAATCTGATGTTTCACATTTACCAAATCTGTTTTATTGAATACGCTTACGTCAATCATAACGCAATTTATATTGAACTAGTATTCGCGTCGAGTTACGCTCGTCTGAGGCTTAAAATTGTAAACTACCAATGTAACACTGCAAATGGATAATTGTAGCGTAAACAAATTGAATGGTAGTTCTGTTATACCTCTGTAGTTCCACAAATCAAGTGATTTTAGAAACAGCAACGTGACATACAAACATGAGAATATCTTTAAACTAAATAAACTTTATTGGCTTTATGGCATTACATTATTTTATTTCACCTTTTCTTTTGACTTATACTCGTAACTACCTTCTGTATTTATTTCTAACCATTCGGTCCACCCGCTAATAAAATTAAATAAGGAATAAATAGGTTTTATGGCACTCTCGTTTCAATTTATTGTCAATATAAATAGGCTTTGGACCTTTGTGAATCAATTTGACGATTGTCATTTTATGCGAATGGGTCATAGAATATCGAACTCTCTTATACTTCACAAATAGTATCCTTAAACTTAAGAAAACACACTCGAACACACATAAAAACCTTTGGTAGAATTAGGTCTACAAGTTAATTTTAATAAATTGCTAAAGGAATATTCTTTATAAGGTAACTCTCATAATATTTTTGTATCTCTTAACGAGGCTAAAAAAATTAATGTACTTAGATGCTTCACTGATTTCACTGCACCACTTAGGCCCAGTTTTTTGTACCAAAATTAAAATAACCAAGTGTCTTTCGTTAGCAATGGTTAAAAATTTCCCTAAGAGTAGGCGCACACCGTTGATTTTTCGTCGGCCGATAGTTTAGTCGGGCAGTTGATCAGTATGGGCATGTATGGGAGTGCGCACACTACGCCGATTCGATTTGGCCGATTCTTCATACAAATTAAAATCGGGCACAACTATCGGCCAACTAAAAATCAACGGTGTGAGCCTACTCTAAAAGTAAACCATCGTTCGAAAAACGTTTTTGCTGATATTTATTATTTAACCATTTGCCATTGGACGATTGGTTATTTTAACCACGGGTTAAAAAGTTGGGCTTTAGCTACACAGCCTAGGTGGAAAAACAGCTTAAATGGGTAATCATCAAAACCTTATACCTCTGTTCCGTTTCCCGGAATTCCGATTAAATATTAAATGAAATGTTACGTTCCTTTTCTAAGCGTGAATAAATAACGCAGGCGTCGCAGATAACGCAGGAAAAGGGATCAAACTGGGTTTTGCTAACTTTTGTTTAAACTTAGATTGTTTGTATCGTTTTATTTGAAAGTCTTACGCCCGTATTCACAAACGATGCTTGCTTAAATGAAACAGCAAATCGAACGCACATCGTTGAATAGAGCTCTGTGATTGTTTCGTGTAACCCTGTGCGTCCATGCGCACTGTGAGACCTCATAGTAATGTTTGTGAATACGGGCGTTATTATTGTTTACGAAGCTTGAGATGTAGGTTTAGGTACTTTGATCGTTATTAATACCTATGTTTTGAAGCAATAGTAGAGCTTCAATAGTAGGAATGATATAACACTCATCATCATCATCATTTCAGCCATAGGACGCCCACTGCTGAACATAGGCCTCCCCCAATGCTTTCCATGTTGATCGATTGATATCGGCCTGCGTCCAGCGCTTCCCTGCTACCTTTACGATGTCGTCGGTCCACCTTGTAGGTGGACGTCCCACGCTGCGTTTTCCGGTACGCGGCCTGAAGCTGAAGTGGCAATGGGCAGGGCACATAGTACGCAGAGCTGACGGCCGATGGGGCAGAAAGGTTCTGGAATGGAGGCCGCGTACCGGATATAACACTACTGAACCTTAACTTCGAACTCCTCCTATGTTCTTCTGATTAATTTCGTTGCGGGTAGATCTTTTAACACCGTTGCTAGGCTGAAGGCTGCAGTCCATAGACCATGGCCTAGCATCAGTGTTACCAGATCTGTCGCCAACAGTGGTCAAGCTGCAGATCCTGGCTACCCAGGAGTTGCAGCGGTGGGAACGAATGGTTAGAATAGCCCCGACTATCCCTCCCTTCTACCTTCATATTTTCTTCTGAAACAAAAACTAATATCATATAGGTTCTTGTGAGCTATTTACGTAGCATTCACGCAAAAAGTAGTGTGACACTTCTAAAATTCAAGACAACATACGACGTTAACTGTTGCGGATTCTAATCTTGTCGGAAGCATTTTTGTTTTATGTGCACATAAACATAGGTAAATGATGCAGCTATGAATATATCCACATGTTAAATATTTTATACGATAACTAAACTAGTCATCACAGAAGGCTCTTTTACTTTGACGCTAGGTCATAATGTAAGAAAACAATTAAAAATGGCCGGTATCATTCATTCAGTTTGAAGTCCTATCCAAATTGACTTTGGTTAAAGGGTCAACTGAAATTGGTACAGTTCGTTTCCTCTCTGCAACCCACTTTAATATTCGATTGTTGATATTCACAATTAAACTCAGTAGTTATTAATTGACCCTTTAACAAGTTTTGACTGATTTAGTGCTATTATACGTATTTTGAAATTTATTCGATTGAAATAAGGATTAAAATCGATAGAAAAGTTTTTTGCTAAAAGCTCAATCAATAAGGGTTAACCCACAACTTCTCAAATATTCATTGACATAAAATACCTTTTAGTCAAGCAGTATTGTGAGGCATGGCACCCTTGTCTATGGTAATGTTTTAAAGCGGGTCCCAAACTTATTTTGTCTACTGCCTACTTTAAGACTAAATTATTTTTAGCGCCCCCATTTTTTCAGCTACTTAAGAATCACTATAATAGATGAAATTACAAATCGCATCTTACATACAATCGCAATCGAATATAGGCCTTCCCCAATGACTTCCACATCGCACGGTTGGTAACGGCCTGCATCCAGCGCCTTCCTGCTACCTTTATCAGGTCGTCGGTCCACCTTGTGGGTGGACGTCACACGCTGCGTTTTCCGGTACGTGGCCTCGACCCCAGAACCTTGCTGCCCCATCAGCTGTCAGTTCTGCGTACTATGTGCCCTGCTCATTGCCTCTTCAGCTTGCTAATCCGTCGGGCTATGTCAGTGACTTTAGTTCGTTTACGGATCTCCTCATTTCTGATTCTCTGGGTCTCTTACCGGTCCGGTATTCCTGCAGCGCCCACAAGGGGGCGTTATCGCCCACTTTGGGAAAAGCTGGTTTAAAGGGAGACGTTTTAAGGATAAACACATCAAAAGTATAATTATTCCGCTATTTCGTTGACATTGCTCGAAAGCTTTGTTTTAAATGCTGTAGGGTCCTGAAATAAATTAATAGAATTTGATGTATTTATTACACGTGTCATGAATGTAACGAATTAGCGCTATAACTATAATGCTATAAGATACCTACATTAAATAATTTAAGGCTCGAGAAAATTCAGTGCAATATTTTTGGTACACTTAATAATAATAATAATGTGCCCTTTGAACTTGACGATTAGCTCGTAAAAATACGGAAAACACTAGCCGTGCTTGTATTATATTTGACTTGGAGTTGAAACTTTTATTCAGTACCACACCACCACATAATTATGAAATTCAGTTGGTACTTAAGTTTATAGTAGGTACATACGTTAAGTTAAATTGATAATGAATCAGTATTATATTCATTCAGTAAAATGTATTTATCAAAACATACTTGAGTCAATAAATACAAGTGCTCATTAATGTTATTAACACGTTAATACCTTCCAGAACAATTAACTGGGCGATCCAATATTGCTCCACTAAGTGATCTCAAAATGCGTCTCATCGCTTTGTCAGCAATCTCGTTATTTCATTAAGGAACCCTTAGTCAGTCCACGTAACGATTTTCTTGGAATTTCCTGGAATGTCGTCGAGTTAAAATGGAAGTCAGGATTTTCCTCCTTCGGAGTTACTAAGTAAGTTATTAACATTAGTAACAAGAGCATGCTTTAGGAAATGTTTAGGTTTATTCGTATTAATGTAACATTTAATTAAGCAAAGATATGGAATTGTGTCATTTCTCATAACGATAACTTAATTATCCCAATAAAAGTTTGTCTAAAACAGTTCTTAAAACGCAAACCAGAATTCATATAAATTTCGAGTCCGGCGTTTTTGATTCAGGCTCTTAAAAATCACATCACAATCCATTATTTTTTTACACATGAGAAGTAAAAAGATGTTTATATGTGCAATTTTTTTAATTTTTTTAATATTTAATAGTCTGATGCAAATAAAAAAAATGACTTTGACTTTGTTTTTCACAGTGTAAACAACAAGTAAAAAATAATGCTAGCGTGCAAAAATATTGTCGGATTGTTGATCTCTGATAGCGGTAAACGGGTAAAATAATGGTAGAGACATCTCAACCGTTAATTACACATGCATAATGTATTCCAACTTGAACTGGCTGACAGTTACAAATTTACACCAGCGAGACGCTTTGGAGCGAGCTTAGGACGAACTTTAGCTAGTTAAACTTATGATTTAGAGCTTTGTTAGTAACACGAGGCTGCTTGTAAAGTTAGCGGAATGTACAGTCAGCATATTACACATTTTTGGTGGAAAATGGCACTTATTTCCAATAGATAAGATGCAACAGTTTTAGCTTGATGTGCTGTCGTCTGTATTCGTCTGTCATTGTACCTAGTTTAATTACAGCTTGTGAGAGAATTGCTCTACTAAAGGTGGATTTATATTTACTTTGTCGTGACACGCCAGAATGGGATTGGTTTCATATTATTTTAAATTTCAAAGCATTTTTTTTTGTTACTATCACTTTGTTATTCACCTGAGCCATCTTAATGGTCAGAATAACATTTTGATAGTATTCTACTTTAGAATAATTATATTGTTAGTAAAATAGATAATGTTCAAAATGAAATAAAACTAAGTTTCTTTTGTAAATGCGTTTATTTAAAAAAGCGTTTCAACAGAATAGAAAAACATTTAGGCTGAGTTGCACCATCTTATTTTGACATGAAAAAACTTAAAAAATCTGTTAAACTCCATATAAAAAGCACCGGTTATTGTTAAAGTAACGGTCAAAGTAAGCTGGTCCAACTCAGCCTTAGGATTGTTTTCTTGTTGAAGTAATTTCAAAAATAACTTTTTAATTAGTTTAACCTTATCTATGTGTGTTCACTGTTATTTCACAGGCAACTTTGAGTCCTATATGTAAATCTTAATTTTAGACTAAACTTAGTCCTGAGACTTAATAAAGATGTAGAAGTCCTTGTAACCTTGTGATTTATAGCCACAATGGGGGGTTCCCTAGACGGTTATTCAAAATTAATGTTCACAGTGAAATTACTATAGAATTAGGTTAAGTACTCAAGAGTGCTATAATGAAACTTACATCGCATTTTAGATGGATATTATACATTAAACGGGATTTGGCAACACATAAACACTTTAAAAAAAGTGAAAAAAGGTATTTTACCTTCCCGACGTTTTGACTCGGTTGGACGATTAGAAAAGTTTTAGTGAGAATTAAACAAAACATGCAACATGAAAATTTAAAATATTAAGTAGGTATATAAATGTTAATTGTATTCGAATTCGTAGATAGTATCATCTATTTATTATTTATTTATTGACAAAGATCTACCAACAACCCATCTTTACACAAACAAGTAATGCATGCAATGATGACAAGACCAAAAGATCTATTCCATTCTAAATAATTAATTACTGTCAATAACGAAATTAGGTTGAGAGCGAGTTGTTTTGTAAACCTCATTACTGTATGTATTGTAGCAACATTTTGTTCATTATCCAACCAACGAAGGTACACC
The DNA here is from genome assembly GCF_004193835.3 of Ostrinia furnacalis. Taxonomy (NCBI): domain Eukaryota; kingdom Metazoa; phylum Arthropoda; class Insecta; order Lepidoptera; family Crambidae; genus Ostrinia; species Ostrinia furnacalis. The sequence goes on from NW_021130561.1 coordinate 482,895, forward strand.
AAAACCAATAAATCAATAAGTACGTTACTCACAACAAGTAATCAGTTTCATTGGAGAAGCTCTCAGCATGTCTGTATATCACGATCTTCATTACCGTGTGTTGCAACTTAGTCAGGGTTGTCACCAGTAACTAGCAAGCAGTGCCTGACGTATGGGAGCGGCACGGAAATTGATATACAGGGTGGAATTTTATAATGCCACCTGGAGGGAAAGTACTCTTAATACTGTAGATAGAAAATTTTACTCAAAGAAAACATTCCTTTATTTTTAAAAAGAAAGAGAACTGCCTTCAAAGATTTCCGATTTTTTTTCGAAAACTCACCACCATACCTACCACAAAATTTTCTGTAAATAATTAAAATAATTTAAGATTTCATGGTTTTCCTTTCATTTAATTTATCAAGTTTGTTAGAGAGATTTCATCCTTGAACTTAACCCTAACGATCGATGCAATAAAAATACAGGGTGTAATTTTCAACAGATTTTAGTTGGTTCGATTCCTGGGTGTAACAAGCAAATTTTTGGAAATCTTAGAACGCAGTTCTATTTCTCTGCAAAAATAAAGGAGTGTTTTCTTTGAGTAAAATTTTCTATTTACAGTTTTTTTTATCCACAACGAGGAAGCTCTTGGCACTAACCGAGTTAATCGCTAGATCTTTACAATTTACCTGAATAATATCAAATCACGTAAACAAAAAGCGACCGCAATAATAACGTTTCATTTGGCCTCACTCGCCACTCGTCCAATCAAAACTTTATTATTGTATTTTTCCCTCTGGTTATTCATAAATAAGAAAATAATTTTCAAAGTTGTATTCTGAGGTATACTTAATTCCTAGATTTAGTTACGTAATACTAGTAGTAATATGCTTGCTGTATCATGAATCGTTTGTCTTGTAATAACATTAAACTAACGTGCGGAATTTCGTAATGCCACCTGGAGGGAAAGTACTCTTACTCGTAATACTGTAAATAGAAAATTTTGCTCAAAGAAAACATATCTTTATTTTTTAAAAGATTAGAGGTATTACAAAATTCCACCCTGTATAGACAACTTAATTTTAAACTTTAGTTTAAAACTGCGATTTCAATTTCAAATTACTTCAAAAATTCTGCAGCTGACACTCGTATCTTTCACCAAAGTTGTGGAGTTTTCTGCGAAACTGAAACGAAGCTGGTATCTGCAGTTCAAAGCATTTCCATTGTTTTCGTACTTATTTTGTTGCCTATATTTGGGACTATTTTGTAAAAAGGTAAATTATTACGGACTAGCGACCGCCCGTGACTTCGTACGCGTGTATCCCGTTTTACCCCCTTAGGGGTGGAGTTTCATAAAATCCTTTCTTAGCGGATGCTTACGTCATAAATCTACCTGCATGCCAAACAGCCCGATCCGTCCAGTGGTTTGGGCTGTGCGTTGGTAGATCACTATGTCAGTCAGTCAGTCACCTTTGAGTTATATAATTTAGACAACGCGATGACACACCAAGTAAAGAACATTGTTACTCTACCAACCTATAACATTTTTTAGTAAAATAAGGGCTATTTACCACAAAATGAATAGTCTGATGTATCTACTCGTACTATGACGCATGTTTAATTCAATCTGACAGAGCTTCATCAAAAACTGTAACTCTAACCAAATTCACAAAGGTGTTTTTGTAATGTGTTCATAATATTCCTACCTCGACATATGAATCTATTATGTACCAACTTACATCTTCTATTTCACCTCTGTAATTAATATGAAAATCTGCCAATTTGTCTTAGGCCATTAGATACCTCAATGAAATAGTCTATTACATAGTTACTTTCACATTTTAGTATAGATTTGACTTCACATTATTTATTACAGCTTAGGTGACAGCCATAGTAGCAAGTTGGCAACTTCGGCGAGCTTTCACAAAGTTGGTCAGAACTTGCGTTGAAGTTCCAAGCGTCTGCACGCAATTTGTTTTTACCTGTTTATGTTTATAAATTGCGTTTGTTTTTGGTATTTATTTAGTTCTTGTGTTATTAAATGTCACTTAAGTAGTTACGATTCTAAATTAAAATAAATTATACTCTAGACCTAGAATATGACCAACATTTGGCAAGTGCTGAGAAGAAGCGCCGCAACAAACTCAGTCACCACTGTCTGCCGGTTAATATAAATAATAAAAACCACTAAATTGCAAACGGAATAACATATCGTTTCACTCAACCGTTATAGATAGATGGTATGTAATCTCATAGCGAAAGAGAACAAATTAGAATTTAAAGTACTTAAAACTCGCTTTTTGTTGTAAAGAAAGATTTAACAGATTACATTTTTAGCGAGACTGGTCGTGAAGCAAACTTGCCATATATTTTAAACTCATTCACTAACGTTGACGTTACTATGGGCCTCATAAGAAGGCTCAAGGTCNCGCAAACCAGAATTCATATAAATTTCGAGACCGGCGTTTTTGATTCAGGCTCTTAAAAATCACATCACACTCCATTATTTTTTTTAAATATGAGAAGTAAAAAGATGTTTATATGTGCTATTTTTTGATTTTTTAAATATTTCATAGTCTATGCAAATAAAGACATTTTGACTTTGTGTTTCGCAGTGTAATAACAAGTAACTGCTTATATGGCTAGCGTGCAAAAATATTGTCGGATTTTGATCTCTGAAAGCGGTAAACGGGTTAAATAATGGTAGAGACATCTCAACCGTTAATTATACATGCATAATGTATTCCAACTTGAACTGGCTGACAGTTACAAATTTACACCAGCGAGACGCTTTGGAGCGAGCTTAGGACGAACTTTAGCTAGTTAAACTTATGATTTAGAGCTTTGTTAGTAACACGAGGCTGCTTGTAAAGTTAGCGGAATGTACAGTCAGCATATTACAATTTTTTGGTGGAAAATGGCATCTATTGCCAATAGATAAGATGCAACAGTGTCAAGCTTGATGTGCTGTCGTCTGTATTCGTCTGTCATTGTACCTTGTTTAATTACTGCTTGTGAGAGAATTGCTCTACTAAAGGCAGATTTAACGACGTCAGTATGGTATTGGATTCATATTATTTTCAATTTCAAAGCATTTTTTTTTGTTATTAACACTTTATTATTCACCTGGGCTATCTTAATATGTAGTCAGAATAACATTTTAATAGTTCTCAACTTCGGAATAAAATTATGTTGTAAGTGAAATGTGCAAAATTAAATGAAAGTTTTTTTGTAAGTGCGAACCTTTTAAGTTCTTTTGCCAAGTACAAAAGCGGTTCAAGTGCATAGACAAATATTTAGGCTCAGTTGCACCATCTTACTTTAATTTTGACAAACGTCAAAAAATCAAACTCCATACACAAAACACCGGTTATCGTTATAGTTACGGTCAAAGTAAGTTGGTATAACTCAGCCTTAGGATTGTTTTGTTGTTGAAGTAATTTCAAAAATAACTTTTTAATTAGTTTAGGTTTATCTCCGAGTGTTCACTGTTATTTCACAGGCAACTTTGAAGTAAACCTACATTTAAATCTTAATTTTAGACTAAACTTAGTCCTGAGACGTAATAAAGATGTAGAAGTCCTTGTAACCTTGTGATTTATAGGCACAATGTAGGAGTTCCCTAGACGGTTATTTAAAATTAATGTTCACAGTGAAATTACTATAGAATTAGGTTAAGTACTCAAGAGTGCTATAATGAAACTAAAATCTCATTTTAGACGGATATTATACATTAAACGTGATTTGGCAACACATAAACACTTTAAAAAAAGTGAAAAAGGTATTTTACCTTCCCGACGTTTGAACTCGGTTGCACGATTAGAAAAGTTTTAGTGAGAAAGCATAAAATGCAATATGAAAGTAATAAATATTATATTAGGTACATAAATGTCAATTATATTCAAATTCGTAGTTAGTATCTTCTATTCTATTCAATTATTTTTTATCCACAACGAGGAAGCTCTTGGCCCGTATCTCACCTGATGGTAAGTGACGATCAGGCCGAAGGTGGAAGCGAGCTTCACAAGGAATACAATTACAATTTGTATTTAGTTACTGTCAATAACGAAATTAGGTTGAGAGCGAGTTGTTTTGTAAACTTCATTACTGACTGTAGGTTGATATTGTAACCAAATTTTGTTCGTTATCCAACCAACGCAGGTACACCAAAACCAATAAATCAATAAGGACGTCACACACAACAAGTAATCAGTTTCATTGGAGAAGCTCTCAAAATGTCTGTATATCACGATCTTCATTACCGTGTGTTGCAACTTAGTCGGGGTTGTCACCAGTAACTAGTAAGTTTAAGTATATATGTACTATACTATGTATCTGTTTACTCAATTTTTAAAAACGATACCTATGTATATGTTACGGTTAATGTGATAAATTGAAAATTATTAATAATAACCGGTTATTATGAATAATTACCGACAGTCGCGGTAAAAGTGATAAATTAATCACATTTAACAGTGATTATTTAATAATTCAACCTTAGTACTAACAAATTTCATAAAAGAGAACAACATCTTGTGTACGTGCTCGTGTACAGCCAAACTTTTGAACGTTTTGATATCATAAATTAATATAATTTGGCATAATGAGTTTGGAATGTTTCTTGCATAATATTACTTTTCCATGATGCCTATAACATAATGTTTTGATTATAAGTGAAAAATAGGTTAAGGTGCGGCGGCTAAGCCGCCTATTTAGTTTTTTATACACATAAATGACCTCATATTAATCACATTTACCAAATCATGCGGTAATTATTCATAATAACCGGCGATTATTCATAATTTTCACATTTATCACTTTGACCGTAACATATAAACTATTTGTGAAAACTATTTTGGCAAATGTGAAGTTTAATTGGTAACTCGTAAAAAATGTGTTATAGAATGCTGTTTGTTTTCCTAACAATAAAAAAAAAATATATAGGTCTAGCACTTAACTTAATCAGTGTCTGAGGTATGGGAGGGGTGACATTGACATATTATGACGTGATAGAGCATATAAAGTACGGTACCAAATGAAGCGATACCAAATGTAAACAAACCCAATGTCATAGTCATTTTTAATAGTAGGGGTGGGTAATGGGTTGCACCACCTATCTTTAACGGTAACTTAACTATGACGATAACCGGTGCTTTTTGTATGGAATTTGACAGATTTTTGACGTTTTCAAAGTTAAAGTAAGATGGTGCAACCCAGCCTAAGGGTTTGACTTTGACATATTTTGGCGGGAGAACGAAACATTACGACAAATACACAAGGTGGGAAGAGACAGAATAGATTGTCAGTTCGACAGTCGAATCGACCTTTTGCATCGCTGCTGGTTGGCCTGTACTTTAAATCTGAAGGCTCGCCGACGTTTGACGTTACAAAAACACTCTTCCGTGCCTTAATTTCGAACTCCTCCTATATTCTTCTGATTAATTTCGTTGCGGTTCCAATAACAGTTTAACTTTTCCCCGGGACAAACTTGACCTTCATTGGTTGCGTTTTTATGTCGGTCAAGCTGTAGATCCTGGCTACACAGGAGTTGTAGCGGTGGGAACGAGAGGTGGGAATAGTCCCGGTACCCTTCCGTGTCGCTCCCATACCTACTTAGTAGAGATGAGACGTATTTACTAGAACAGATCCACACACTAGGTATTTTACAGTACTAGGCGGCACCTATTCCAATTTTTTAAATACTTGATCCACCTAGTATTTTATAAATTACACGATTTCCGACCCTACCGTCAAAGTAATAGAGGTTATTATTGCGTAATCCGTAGTCGTGTATTACGCGCACCTAGTATTTCTCGCTAAGCTTATGTGCGAACGTAGAAATTCACTCCGTCTCTGTCTGACCAAACAAATTTGAGCGCGACGAAGCAAACGCACACAAACGTAGTCAAACCATATTCATGTAAATAAGAAAAAATATGTAAATATTTTTATGAAATTTATATCTTTTAAATACGCCAACTTTTAAGTTGACAGTCCTAAGCCTGTTGAAGTATGAAGGGAGGAATTATTATTCAATTTCAAATTGCATTATTCATAATACGGTTGTATCTTTTTAAAGAAAATTGTATTTTAAAGTCATATTACGTGGATTAGTCCGCACTAGTCGCGTCAAGTATGTTAAATTACTACGTACTAGGTGGAATAGGTATTTGGATCGAGTATTAATAAATACTAGGAATTGGTACACCTAGTATCAAATTTACCTAGTATAACCCATCTCTACTACTTAGGCACTAACCGAGTTAATCGCTACGTACGTGAACAAAAAGCGACCGCAATAATAACGTTTCATTTGGCCTCACTCGCCACTCGTCCAATCAAAACTTTATTATTGTATTTTTCCCTCTGGTTATTCATAAATAAGAAAATAATTATCAAAGTTGTATTCTGAGGTATAATTCCTAGATTTAGTTACGTAATACTAGTAGTAACATGCTTGCTGTATCATGAATCGTTTGTCTTGTAATAACATTAAACTAACGTGCGGAATTTCGTAATGGCACCTGGAGGGAAAGTACTCTTAATACTGTAAATAGAAAATTTTGCTCAAAGAAAACATTCCTTTATTTTTTAAAAGAAATAGAACTGCGTTCAAAGACTAGATTAGAGGTATTACAAAATTCCGCCCTGTATAAACAACTTCATTTTAAACTTTAGTTTAAAACTACGATTTCAATTTTAAATTACTTCAAAAATTCTGCAGCTGACACTCGTATCTTTTGCCAAAGTTGTGGAGTTTTCTGCGAAACTGAAACGAAGCTGGTATCTGCAGTTCAAAGCATTTACATTGTTTTCGTACTTATTTTGTAGCCTATATTTGGGATTATTTCGTGAAAAGGTAAATTATTACGGATAACGCGATGACACACCAAGTAAAGCAAATTGTAAGTTTACCAACCTATAACATTTTGTGGTAAAATAACGTCCGTATTCACAAACGATGCTTGCTTATGTAAAGCAGCAAATCAAACGAACAGCATTGAAAACAGCTCTGTGATTGGTTCGTGTGTCATAGTAATGTTTGTGAATACGGGCGTAAGTGCTATTTACAACAAAATGAATAGTCTGATGAGCTAACTGTAACATTGACCTATGTATCTAGTTATCTACCATGGCGCATGTTTAATTCAATCTGACAGAGCTTCATCAAAAACTATAACTCTAACCAAATTCATAAAGGTGTTTTTGTAATGTGTTCATAATATTCCTACCTCGACATATGAATCTATAATGTACCAACTTACATCTTCTATTTCACCTCTGTAATTAATATGAAAATCTGCCAATTTGTCTTAGGCCATTAGATACCTCAATGAAATAGTCTATTACATAGCTACTTTCACATTATTAATTACAGCTTAGGTGACAGCCCTAGTAGTAAGTTGGCAACTTCGCCGAGCTTTCGCAAAGTTGGTCAGAACTTGCGTTGAAGTTCCAAGCGTCTGCACGCAATTTGTTTTTACCTGTTTATGTTTATAAATTGCGTTTGTTTGTGTTGTTTTTTTGGCTGTTGTGTTATTAAATGTCACTAAAGTAGTTACGACTCTAAATTATAAAATAGATTCAACCCTATCTCTATATCTCAATATTGAAATTAAAGTAAATCAATAATCATAGTCTTGTAATAACAAGGTAAAACACAATGGAGCTACACGCCTTCAAGTTAAAAAAGTCGTCAATAAAAACTGAAATGACAGTTCTTCCGAGTTCCGACCCTGAAACGAAACTGAAACTTGCCAATTGCGTTCCTATAGGGGCGGAATGTTATGAACTTAATATGAGCTCGACATACATAATTAATTCATAAGTGCCACTTGTGGTCTAAACTGAATAAATATTTTTTGATTTTGATTTTTGATTTTGATACCAAACCGGGGTCGGTTTAGAACGACTCCGAAAGTCTTAACTTTCAAGACACGGTTGTAGATAATTCCCAAAGTTCTGTAAGTTTTAACTTGGGTAAGTTAGTAAAATTATGTTTTTTTCTCGATTTCATAGTATGAAACCACTATATTGCAAACGGAATAACATATTGTTTCACTCAACCGTTATAGATAGATGGTAGGAATGTAAAAAAAAGAGATTTACAAAAAAATAGGTACTTTAAAATGCTACAGAAATCAACCCGTACATTATACATATTTTTCACCGATCATAATGGTCTTTCCTAATACGATCTACTGAATCTGAAAAGTACTAATACTCGCGTTTTGTCGTTAAGAAAGTTTTAAAAGAATACAAGCAAGGAAAACTTACCTTACTTACTTCAAACTCATTCACTAATGTTTACGTCAATCTAATACGTTTTAACTCGCCCCTTCATAGATAAACTCGATTCAATATCTCAACTTGAATTCTATTGTACTGCCAGCGCTTTGTGAGTGGTTCGATCGACATAGTGATGAATGGGATCTATCGTTTTCAGTCCTCGGGTATACAGTTTATACAGGGTGATATTGCAAACAGTTGCCATATTTTTAGGAGCGACTCAGAATCAACAACTTATTCAAACCGATTTTTTTTTTCATATTTAATTATTTTTTCCGCTGCGCGCGGTTTCAAAATTGGCATAAGTACGTGTATAATTTACTTCGTTCATAGAAATACACACACAGTTAACTGCAAAGTGTAATAGACATTACGGTGTGCGAAAATAAGCCTTAGCCTTCAAAACTTAAGATAATATGGGCACCCGCAAATTTTATCCTTTATTTTGATTTATCATTTTATTTAGAAATTTTTATAAAGAGCTAATTAAAAAGTTTGGACAACCGTTTGGAAAACCATCCTGTATTGGGATCTCAGTCCCCTGCTATAGAGTTTATACTACCACGTCCCGTATTCACAAACAGCCTGAAATCTCGCTCAAGAGCGTAAAGTCATGAGAAAAGATGGACTGTGAGGCAGTGTGGATTGAAAGAATAAATCTCCAATTCTATTCGAACCACTTGATTTCAACTGCTTACAATTCTATTGTAAGGTTGTAAGGACCCTGATAAACATGTAAAACACAAAGCAGACTTCATTGGAACTCAGACAAAATATTTAGGCTGAGTTGTACCACCCAAAGACCGTAACTATGACGATAACCGGTGTTTTTTGTATGGAGTTTGACAGATATTTGACGTTTGTCTCAGTTAAACTAAGATGGTGCAACCTAGCCTTAGAGCGCTTAAGCACTTGAACAACAAAAGATGATTAATTGTTGTTCTGGAAGAGTTCGCTGAAAGACCAAATTGTGGTGCTATTGTTTAGGTACTGTTTAAATTGTGGCATATAAAGTACCTTATTTAATCAGATTCTGGCGCATTTGGTATTTCGCTTATTATTATTATTACGTTATAAGATAAGGAGACGACAAATTGCTCTAAGTACTTCATCTAATTATGTAACTTTTTCTTGCACTCAAAAGAAATCAATGAAAATATAAGGAATAGGTAGCATACGCGTGGACCAACGACATCGTAAAGGTAGCAGGGAAGCGCTGGACGCAGGCCGCTACCAATCGATCAACATGGAAAGCATTGGGGGAGGCCTATTATGTTCAGCAGTGGACGTCCTATGGCTGAAATGATGAGGTAGCATACGAGTATTCATTTATTTACGCTTTTGGTATAAAATCGTGTAAATACTTTCTGTGACTGTAGAACAATTTCATGCTAGTGAAACCATAGGAAAAATTCACTACTAGCAAAGGTAAGTCTTACTCGTAAGACTATGATTGTACAACATACCTACAATAGGGTTGACAATATATTGTTGTGAGTATTGTTTATGAATACAGGCTCTGAAATCAATTGATTGAGTTCCCGACCCAAATTTACGTTGGTTCGCATTCTCAATACATCAAAATGATATACTACGAGACATAATATCCACCTTTTACTCCTTTCAATTGACATTTTAATTAAGATAATTATAGTTTTGTTTTGTTTACCTAATAATTTTTAGGCTTGAGGTGCTGTCATATGTACACAAAACTGGACTGAATATTACAGAAAAGAAATAAGTAATTCAAGTTGACCTATCTTCTAAATATACAAAAGGAGAAACTGACTGATTGACATATTATCAACGCACAGCCTAAACGGCTAAACGTAGGCACTTGAAATTTGGAAGGGACGTAGCTTGGGTACCGTAGAGGTGCACCAAGAAAGGAATTCGCGAAATTCCCACAGGAACGGGAGTTAGCGGGAAAAAACATTTGTATGAAAAAATCTAAACCGCGTAAGATAGATGAAGGGGGTAAAACGGGATCCACGCGAACGAAATCGCGGGCGGCCTCTAGTTGATTATAAAGAAATAATGCTCAAGATACTAAGTCAGTTCAATCCCAGTTTGAGTCGATTATTATTAACAAAGTTGCCCAGATCTATTGGCGTAGACTATGAATAGAAAATGCCCCCATTGATAAGCCCTTTCGCGTACAATGTATTAACCTTTAACTACTGACGTGGGGGCCTCTCAGGCCTTGCAAAAGTCAAATTGTTGAATTTCTCCTCTCCCACGTGCACGACACACGCGAATCTTTTAGTACCTTCAAGTTTCATTGCGCCGAGGCTGTCAATAACGGTGCACGTGATTGCACGCGCAATTTCAGTAAATAAATTAACTTTAAAGTTTCTTGTGGGCCTCTCAGGCCCCCACCTCAGTATTGGCGTAACTTTTTTTGTCTATAGTTTTCATTTAGTTGTCGTTTTTTCTTGATATAATTTGAAAAAATCTATAATATGGAGCCCACAGTACGTCGTCCGAGAGAAAGCGGTATCACGCAAGTAAAAATAACCAGCATTTAACGAAAAATAGAAGAACAGTAGTTTTTGGCACGCATGCTAGGAAATGATAAGCCTGTACCTGTCTATCAAGATTTAAACGATGAAACCAAGTGCCATACATGTAATTTGAAGACTCAAATGAAATCTACATTTTAAAAATATGTATGGCTTCCTTCACTGAGCAAAGCAAGTTTATTCAGACTGTGTTTAATTCGCACTATTTGATGTGTGTATTTTTTTCCCCCTTTTTGATATTAGGATTACTGATATATCATTAGCTAAAAAGACTATTGAAAATTAAGATTATAAGTTGATTTGTTGAATTTATGAATATTTTTCATGATAACTTTGTGAATCATGATTTCATGAGATTTTTGCCAAAAAATGCTACATGTTTTCTAAATATTGAAATAGTACGCAGTAGTAAGTATAATTTACATAAAAATCGTTTTATTGTATTTAAATATAACCACTATTAAAAATTATTAAACATAAAACCCTAAAAAGATTATATATTTTTAAATATAATCACACATATGTACGGGTCTCTCAGGCCCCCACGTCAGTGTTTACGTGAAATTAAATCCACCTCAGTAGCTAAAGGTTAATATCGATTGAGAACCTTACATTGATTAATTAATCTAATACCTTGTATTATCTCGTTTGCAGGTAAGACAATTAACCAGAGCCTTCACAGCGTTTTGGTATGTATTCCATTCCATACATAATGAAGGTTCCAGAGTTCTCTGGAATTTCGTATTTCTATATCATTATGAAACAACATGACCATGTAATGCGAAAATTATTTCTTTCTGTTCTCATGACATGTTTGCACCCATATCATTTGTACAGTCAGCAGTGAAAATTACTTGTTTTTTAAGAGCAAGAAAGAAAGTATTTATTTGATGCGAGTATTAAAAGCATTACAAATAAATAACAACTTAAACACTAAAAAACAGAGTATGTACAACCCTACGATAGCGAGGTGTGCATGGGAAAATGAAAGCTATTTTACAGGCAATAGCATCATTTATTGAGATTCAAAGCTAAGCTATGTGATGAACCTAGTTGAACCTAGCTGAACCTGGGTGGGCATACATTTCCAGGGGTATATAAAGCCAGGAAAAAAACAAATGTTAGCGCGAGCTAAAGGAGCACAGCGCCATCTATTATCCCAAATATAAACTATGTTTTACTTACCCATTGTTCTTGGTGGACTTGCTTTTCACTTGACACTCAAACTTATACAGAGTACACGCACCAAAATGCCACTTTAGCAGAAGGGCGCAGCCCGCCCAAGAACAACCAATCAACATTATTTACGAGTAATACAGTAATATAACTTGAACATATTTTTATACAGTTTAAACTCTATAACTAAGCTCTATAAAATAGTAGACAGATGAAAGTGGTGTGAAACTTAATTACGTCTTAAAGACTTAATTAACAACAGCTTGAAGTTCACACAAATTATTTTATTACAAAGATTAAACTATACATAATAAATTAAACTCCCAGGCGATCTCTTTCTTAAAATTTTCTGTCGTATCGTATCGCATTGCAGGGTGTTAAACTGCCTTATAAATAGTTTAACTTATAGGGAGTAGTCAAGAATTTTAAGTAGAATCCGAATTATTTTGTAAGTAAAAAGTTGTAGGTAGGTAAGTTTTATGTTTCATCATCATCATCGTCATTTCAGCCATAGGACGTCCACTGCTGAACATAGGCCTCCCCCAATGATTTCTATAATGGCCGGTTGGTAGCGGCCTTCATCCAGCGCCTTCCCGCTACCTTTATGAAGTCGTCGGTCCACCTTGTGGGTGGACGTCCTACGCTGCGCTTTCCGATACGCGGCCATTTCAGAACCTTGCTGCCCCATCGGCCGTCAGTTCTGCGTACTATATGCCCTGCCCATTGCCACTTCAGTTCGCTAATCTGAGTTTTATGTTTATCATTATAATAATGTTGACTGTACTTACTCTGAGCCCTAGGATCATGTTATCACTTTCTAATTTTACCATCAAGATCAAGGGAAGATGTTTGGGCGGGGTTACGAGTATAATAATATAATCAAATATTCTTTATGAGATATTTATTTACTTTCATGATATCGGTAGGTATATCCTAAAGGATGTTTAGGGACCCGTGCTAATTTGGAACTCCCTTAAGTTATTAATAGCACTGTAAAGGTTGGATGGAATGCTACCAATACCTACAATAAAATAAAAATTAAAAAAGCCTTTTATTTCCTACAAATTAACTTTACAATGATTTAGGTTTCTTGCTACCAATACCTATCCAACATAAATTATTTTATAAGTCTTGTCAGTGTACCTAATATAGGTACGTCAGATTTTATCGAATAAATCATCCACTCGACTGATAAAATACCTACCTAAATACCGAAGACAACTTCACGACTTCAGGAAAATTGAAAATCGTTTATTTAAATATCAGGAACGCGCTCTCCGCATAGAATGCGAATTACTCGAATCTAAATTGCAGATCTAAGAATTAAGCATAGAACTAGCTTAGATTAAGCCTAGACGCAGACCACCGATTTTTAATCGGCCGATAGTTGGGCTCGATTCTGATTTGTATGAAGAATCAAACGGTGTAATGTGCGCACTTCCATACATGCCCATACTGATTAACTGCCCGACTAAACTATCGGCCGACAAAAAGTACGCTAAAAGTCTGCTTTAAGAATTAAGATGAATTTGTAGGGGTTATGCATTGCATTGCATCAATAATGATAATTTTCTAGGGTTTGCCTGTAAGTCTGCGTAGATTTTGATTAAAAGTATGTAGGTATGTATAGCACATACACATTTTAAAGACAATAAGCTACAGGATAATTGTAAGGTTTCATTAAAATCCCCCATTAAATATTAATGAAGGATTAATACCTACCTACCTTATTATGTGATATTGACTAAGGTAAGGGGGCAAACGAGCTTTAGGGTCACCTATTGGTAAGATCACCATCGTCCATTGAAATTATTTTGCCAATTCAAAAGAGTTTTAATGCATTACTAAATACAAAAGGCTTTATATTTTACTAGCAGTCCCACGCGACCTCGTACGCGTGGATCCCGTTTTACCACCTTAGGGTGGAGTTTCGTACAATCCTTTCTTAGCGGATGCCTACGTCATAACATCTACCTGCATGCCAAATTTCAGCCCATTCTCTCCAGTGGTTTGGGCTGTGCGTTGATAGATCACTATGTCAGTCAGTCACCTTTGAGTTAAATACATTTATTAATCTTTAATAGTTGTGTATTCTTCTACGTTTGGAATCCATTAAAATGATTCAGAATTTTCATCTCATCGGCATTTCCCGGTGGACGGCGGATTTCTTTGTTTGCGCCCCAGTTCCCATGTTTGCGTAATAACCATGATTCGAGTGGCTTTGTTTAACGCGATATCAATTCAATACGTTGCAAACTCTGCAATACAGAGCGTATTGACGCAAAATATTCTTTGTTTGGGACCAGTGATGGGCTTATCGATTATTTCTTACGATTGATTTGAAAAACGTTTAAAAAATATTACAGTGAGCTTAATATGTATTTGGATTAATACGTAGGCTTTTACGGATATTCAAGTGTAGTATAAGAGTTCGTAGTAGGTATATGCCTGCCCATAAGACAAAGTCCGATCCTTGGCTAACTTCTACCAACTGCTATCCATTTTCATAGGAATGTTTTCGCTCCCTGTTGTTGTAAGGCTAAAGAAAATAGTTAACCATTGCTGAACATAGGCCTCCCCCAATGACTTCCACATCACACGGTTAATTGGTAGCGGCCTGCATCCAGCGCCTTCCTGCTACCTTTATCAGGTCGTCGGTTCACCTTGTGGGTAGGACGTCCCACAAAGATATAGTTAATAGAAGAAGATTATGTAGGTATAATTGTAATCTTGTGGCATTTGATCTCAACCAGAAATACCAAGGTATTTTAGGAAGCTTTTTTAGTTTGAACGAACGACACTCAAAACTTAATTAGAACTCAAAAACTTCACAGGCTTGAATCTAAAATTGAGTTTTAACCGAGTTTAATAGCTTTTTGTTTCGCAATACGGGCTTCTGTCATGTTTCCTTTAAGACAGTTACAACATTTCTCGTAACCGTTATATCGACACATGTCAACATACAACACTACGCTTCCGGTTGCTTTGGAAAGACCCTCGTCCTATGACGTCATCAGTCAGCGATTTCGTAAACGATTTTCGACATCTTTTTATGCTTACGCAAGACGTTGCTGAAGGAATTTTTCGTGAATCCGACTTCCGGTGATCATTAGATGTGTTTCATTATTTGTTACAGGAAATGATAATAATAACGATGAAGCTGTTTGTGCCGAGAAAATATTTATTTCTGGATATGTGATAGGTTTTTTGTTATAGCAAATTCGCCCCTATTTACAAGATCGTTTCATCCACGAAGACGCTCCCCACCATTCTTCCGCGAATGTTTGAGTGTTATCGGTACACGCAAAAATTATCAATGAGTGCACACGCACACTACAATAATGACGCTCGGATTGCTCGGATCAAACTACCCGCACCCCCCGCTTCCCTCGACCAAAAATTGGTGGGGCGCGTCTTCGTGGATGAAACGAACATACATAAAGTCCCATGATGAATACCTTGACGTGCTGTCTAATATAATAATTAGTAGTCTTTATTAGATACAATCGCCTGAGTATTACATCGAATTCCCCCAATTGTTACAAAAAGCTTGATTATTTTATCGTCCCTTTTGGAACGAAATTTCCATAAATTAATTCCTTTTTTAGTACACCCGCAGGTTACAAGGGAAAACAAGCAGTCGGTTTGGATGAGCGGTTTTTGTGGATAGGCATTTAATTTTACACGGTACGAATTAACATTTTACAAGTTCATTCTTTTTTTATCAAGATACCAAGCAATATTATGTTAATATCTTGGTAAAAGTAATAAAAGTATGTTATTTTTTGCGAAATTAGGCTTTTAAAAAGCGCTCCTAACGTCCTTAAACCTACCATTGCTTCATGACAATAAATGGGCCAGTGCTGAGACAAAGCGCAAGTAACTCAGTCATCTTTGTTAATATCTTCGCTGGCTAGCCAGTTCCTTTGCTTGAACTTGGCTTGACACGCTGCCGCGTGTCTAGATGTTGATTAATCCAACTTAGGCCCGGTTTTTTGATTCATAGTTAAAATAACAAATTGTTAAATTTTGCTACTAATGGTTAAATATTAACAAAATGCTAACTAATAGTTAAAAAACGTACTAAAAGTCAAGCTAACCATTGTTCGAAAAACATTTTTTTCTGATATTTAACCACTTGTCATTTGACATCTGTCAAACTTGACCATTGGTTATTTTAACTACGAATCAAAAAACCGGGCCTTAATATTGATTTCCTATCATGGCGCACACACGAAACTTTAAACCTATGGGATTATAGACTAACACCCCATGGAACCCAACTTTCTAATTGAATGGTAATTAATGATGATAGATGACAATAGAGTACTTATGGTGAAGTAACTGAGTTTATTCCGCTATTTTTTCTCAGTACGAACCGATATGATCTGAACTGGTGATAGGGTTAGCTATATTTAGGACGTTTATGCCCTGAAAAAGGCCTACACACTAACATTGAATTTGAATCCCAACTAATATTATAAATGCGAAAGTAACTCTGTCTGTCTGTCTGTCTGTTACGCTTTCCCGCTTAAACCTCGCAACCGATTTTGATGAAATTTGGCATAGAGATAGTTTGAGTCCCGGGAAAGAACATAGGATAGTTTTTATCCCGGTTTTTGAAACAGGGACGCGCGCGATAAAGTTTTTCTGTGACAGACAAAATTCCACGCGGGCGAAGCCGCGGGCGGAAAGCTAGTATGAACTAAAAATATTTTTAAAATTCTATTTCAATTTGAACCTTCACAAATCCCACAATTTATTGCTATAGGGTCTAGCGTTTAACTAAGTGAGTGCCTGAGGTACAGAGGTGTCACGGGAATGTTTTTGAGGCGTCAACCGTCAGCAAGACTTCAGATATGCTTCAGATTTGTATGCTCGTCATAAATGTCAATGTCAATAGCTTCTCCCTCAGGACCGCATTGAACGGAGAGCAGCTCGAATCGTTGACTGCCAGGACATTTCGGATCGGCTTGACCCCTTGGCGCTGTGTAGTATCCTCACTGTGCATCTTCTATCGCATGTATCACGGGGAGTGCTCCGAAGAATTGTCAATTTTCGCCACCGATCTACCCGACAGCACTTCCATCCCCATCACTTAAATGGTTGGCAAAAATCAAAATCAAAATCAAAAATATTTATTCAGTTTAGACCACAAGTGGCACTTATGAACGTCAATAGAAAATAATAAAAAAAGAAAAGGTAGCCCTTATGGGGCACTTTACATGTCTCCTTATCTTTTGGTTTGGGCCCTACCAGCGCTTCGAGACAAATATATGGCAAGTGCTGAGAAGAAACGCCGGAACAAACTCAGTCACCACTTATTGCCAGGAATTATCTAACGGTAAGAATAGTCAAATTTAAGTACATCAAATATGTGCAGACTGAACTGACCACGCATCCTTGTCATCAATATAGTCTCGAACCTTGTAGTACCCTTTGGACATAAGGGTATTTTTTATATGTATCTTAAATTTGTTTATTGGCAATTCGACAAGGTTGTGTGGTATTTTGTTAAATATGGTAATACATTTCCCCAAGAATGAATTACCTATCTTATGCAACCTAAATGATGGAACAGCAAGTTTATTCTTATGTCTCGTGTTAAATGAGTGGCAGTCCACAACAGTTCGTTTCTCTAGAAACTTCCTGCCCCGTACAACCAAACTGTGCAATGGACTGTCGTCTGCGGTGTTTCCGGACGGATACGACCTGCAAGCTTTCAAAAAGAGAGCGTATCTTCACCTTAAAGGCCGGCAACGCATCTGTAACGCCCCTGGGACTGCGGGTGTCTATGGGCGTCGGTAATCACTTACCATCAGGTGATCCGTCTGCTCGTTAGCCTCCTGTCACATAAAAAAAACCCTCCCGCGCCGCTCCCATGCCTCAGGCACTGGCTCGTACGAGACCTATAGTTTAGTTCAGATACATTACGCTGAGTACACACACCCTGCTAAGCTAGCAATAAATAACTCGCTAAAACCGAACCCATCTGGTAATGGGCAGAGATGGACGGGGTTTTGTCACGCTCGTTCCTATGTAATTAAGCCGTGTCTGTGTAAGTTATTGTTATTTGATTGGGTGAAGGCGTCCGATAACTGTGGAAATAGCAATCTGTAAGTGATATGACATTTTGCGACATGTCTTATTCACTGAAAAAAATGATTCGTTACTGCTTACACAACAAAAGTGACCACCGAGACACACGGAGCTTTTAAATTTGACTCTTTTAATCAACTGAAAATATTTATCTACGTGCAAAATTTCAGTCAGTAAAAATTGGAAAAGGGAAAATGAAACAAAAGAAAGAACATTTTACCAGATCGAGAGGGTAAAGTTTAAATGATTCTATTGAAGCTTGAACTTTCTATTTAAAACTAACTTCTTTGAATCACAAATAGCTACCTTTGGCGTCTAGACTGCATTGCGAACGTAGTTTAAGAGTGAGTTGCACCAACTTACTTAAACTGTAACTATACCGATAACTAGTGCTTTTTGTATGGAGTTTGACAGATTTTTGACGTTTGTTAAAGTTAAAGTAAGATGGCGCAACTCGGCCTAGGAGTAAAGGTAAAGGTTAGACGGGAGATTTAATATGGCATGATTGATGTTGAAAGATTTCTTCTATAGTTGGATCTGTAGAGACGTTTATATTGTTTGAAAATCAATCACATTTTCAATTTCATTTTGATCGATCGTTTCAGGTTTTTCAATCATGGAATTCGTTTATAGATAAAGTTAGTTTCGGAGAAGGTTTTGGTCTGCTTTATCACCTGATGAAAGCTAAGCCGAAGGTCGAAGTGAACTTCACTTGATCACAGGATATACGAGTATAACATGCTTATATTTAACTTTGACGTTCTATTAACATAGGTAACCTGTAGCACGATCTGTTAAATGTTTGCTCTTATAAATTATAGGTAACTACTTTTATTTGGCATCTCACGCTTTGGGTATTAAATATACAGGGTGACTTTGCAAACAGTATGCAATTTTCACAAATAAGCTCTATAGAACAATAAATTATTATTTAACAATACAACTTTATCTTTTATTTTTTATCGTTAATTTTAGCAAAAAAAAATATATTGAAAATCTAATTCACAGGTGCCATATCTGAAGTGTTAATGGTTATGGCTTATTTTCGCTCACCATTATGTCTATTGAGCTTTGCAGTTAATTGTGTGTACGTATTTTTCTATGAACGAAGCAAATTATCCACGTGAGCCAATTACTTATGAAACCGGTGACAGCGGATAAAAATAATTAAATATGTTTTTTTTTGTTTTCTATAAGTAAACCGATTAAGATAGTACTGATTCTAAATCGCTTTTAGGACACTGAAAAGTCAACCTGTATTACAGATAATATTTAATAACGCGTGACCTCCCCTTTACTTTCTCAATAATAAAACTAAGTGCGTTCAAACTGGCTATTGATTGATTCTAGCAAGACGTTTTTGTATTGTTTGGGCTCGTATACTGAAGACAAGTCGAAATAACAAGATTGATACAAAGAGATCCTAATCGAATAAATTCATTCGATTGATGTAATTGTACTCATTGTATTGCTTGATTCTGTTTCTTTATTTGATTAACTTTTGTTTAGTTTCATTTTTGCTTAAAGAAATGTCTGATATCTAAAGGTGGATTTATATTTGTCTTACGTTCGGAATCGGTTTTCGTCAGACAAATGTAAATTTACCTCAAATTGGTGCTGTTATATTATGCTGTTTGGTGTAAACATGTATATTGCGTACTGAATAATATGAATTCAATTAGGTTTTGCATCAACATAAAATAAATATTGTAGAGTCATAGAGCTGGATCGGATGTTAAAGATATCTAGAAGTTAAAATAGAGTATACTTTTGAAAGTCCACTTCATTATTATTTCATAGATAAAAGTTAAAAGACCATAAAGTCTCAAGCACCGGAGTTTTAGTGGAGGGTCCAGAGATACGCAAATTTTACTTTTATTACTACGATAATTTCACGACAACACTTAACTTGCTTAATAACTGTAAAATGTTATTGTTATTGTGTAAAGTAATTAAGCAATGAATGCCATAAAGCTTTTACGGTGAGGTCTATGGTTTATTTTATTTTAATTGTAATCTGTAACGTATACAGGGAGTTGCAAAGTGATTTCATTATTTTTGTCATTAGATACTTTTCAAATTTCATTATTATGACTTCGTTTTGGTCCTGCCATTATTTAAATCGTATAATTAATACCTATCACAAATCTGGCATTAGCTTTGATGAGTACCTAAAAAAGCAGATTTTTTTATTTGAAGCAATTAAATTAATTAGAGCGTGCCTGTCTTTGAAAAATATAAGTACTTGAACGTTGAATTAAAAATATCAGATCATGAAAATTCATGAATCTTGCAATGTTTCATCGAGCTTCAGTTCCAGTAAATATTTATTAGATATCATTCGAATCACAATCGCTCATTATCATTAATTAGTCATTGATATCTTGTTCTCCCTAAAGCGTAGGCACAGTAGTAATTTGTGTAAATAAGATAATTAAGATCATTAATCTTGAATCAAGACGCTATTCCAGATCTTGGAATGCTCGTGGAAGTTAGTGTTGTCCCTCACAATTCTTAAAATATCGTATCTTATTGTAAGAAATAGGTAACGTTAGAAAATCAAAAACCTTAATCTTACGAAATTATTTTGTTATTGAGAACATCACATTTTATATCCCCAAATATAAAGTGAAGCGTTTCAAGAGTTTCAAACAGGTTTCAATTAAAGACACGCGCAGTGAATAGTAAAATTATAGTTTCCAATTCTGTGATAGCTTCTTCTAATAATCCCAGTTAAAATATAAAGTAAGTTTTTCAATAATTATTTGTTTATTTACTACTACTAGCGACTGGACCTCGTTCGTTTCAGCCAAACGAAGTCCACTGCTGGACAAAGGCTTTTCATAATGAACGGTCCGGCACTGCCCGCATCCAGGTCCTTACCACGACCAGATCGTCGGTCCACCTAGTGGAAGGCTTGCCTACGCTACGTCTTCCAGCCTGAGGTCGCCACTCGAGAACCTGCTCCAACGGCCATCATCTCTACGAACGATATTTACCTACTATCAATATTCACTACTATCAAATTTCCTATCGATAGTTTGACAACACTATCAAATAGATTAGATCACTATTGCCGGTTGTCGGCGTTCTGGAATAGAATATCAATTCCTAGTAAATATACCCGTTTGTAGTAACGTCTTAGTATTGCCGGGAATCCGGGATAAAGTGGAATTCCTCGGGCGTCTCATAAGAGATCGGTTTAATGATTTTACGGTATCTTAACCAAAATAGAGACCTGCAAGCTTTCGCTCAAGCAAGAAGAGAGCGTATCTTCACCTTAAAGGCCGGCAACGCACCTGTAACGCCCCTGGGACTGCGGGTGTCTATGGGTGACGGTAATCACTAACCGTCAGGTAATCCGTCTGCTCCTGTCACATAAAAAACATGGATCTCAACGCGACACTTTTAGTTTTTATATGAGTTACATATAATATGTACTCACGGCTTAAAGTTTCGGACGTAAATTGAATAAAATATTTTTGATTTTGATTTTAATCCTTGGGGGAGAGGTCTTTGTCCAGCAGTGGACCTCAATTGACTGAAACGAATCAGAACAAAACTGCTGTTGCTAAATAGTGCCTATCCTACAATACAGTGCTTATTTTTACTTTAGCTCTATCACGTAAGTCTACACGTGCTGTGTCGTTCTCAATCATTAAAGACATTAACTGGTAAAATTGAAATTGAATCTAAAAGATATGAATCTCACGAACATTTAAAAATATGTTTCTTCGAATGCGAGAATACTTACTCCAAGTTTTTCTTTCATTTGATAGAAAAGCACGAGTACCTCTATTAAGAGTAAATTGTAGAGTTCAATTGATTGTTTCAAGTTGAATGCACTTTGTTCCTTCGTACAAATTTGAATAAGTAGGTAATACATTTGATGCAGATTGCTGTTATAAATTGAAATGTTATTGTTTGATTTACATTGCTGCGGCTACTATGCATTTTTTCACGAAACTAGGAAATAAAAGTAACCTATGTTCTTCATTACGTCTCAAACTATTTCTTTAAAAAATTTCACCTATGTCGATTCAGTGCTATTAGATGTGAAAGAGACTGCAACAATTATTATTCGTCCATCAATCCTGATGTTTCTTAATTTATTTGGCTAACACTGGCAAAAACAAAATAAATCTTTATATTAAAAGCAAACTAAGAATAAATAACTTTTTATAGGATTTAAATAACAATTAGGCAAAGGCGTTATCTGACATTTATTGCCCAACGAGTTGGTACACACTTCGGCACATAAGCCTAAAAACTGTGACCTCTTCTGTACTCTTAATAGGTGCTATATTCCAACGAGAATGTAAAATCTGGTCTATTGTTCACTGTATTCCAGAGAATGGGCAAAACGAGCTTAATTAATTGTCCTGGACAAAGAAAGAGAAGCACCATTGACTTTTTGTCCCGATTTAATTGTCTATAATCTGTATGGATTTATACGACCGGCTTTTGTCTGCGACCGGGGTTATTTGACTTGGGACAAAGGGAATGGAAATGGCGGGATTATTGTTATGTTATGAACTGTGATATAAGGAGTTGGTGGGAAAATGACGAAGGATAGAGCTGTCGTGTGAGTTGTGAAGAGGATAGCACGTTGAAAAAATCATTGTGACATCTTGTGTAGAGGTTTTAAGTGCTATTTTGCTACAACAATATGTATGTAGTTTGATTGCTGCAACAAAATGTAGTTTGATATATTAGGTACTTACGAGTACCTAATATGTATATCAAACTACATTTTGAAATAACATATTTATAAAACCTATACCAATTCATAAATAAACAATAATTACGTCTCCATCCAAATAATGAAATCTTTCAGACGGATCGTAATTTGGTAGTTTAAGATCGGAATGGAACAATACAATCGTTTTACCTGCGCAAATTAAAATTCAGATCACAAAACAAAATACGTCCTTTTGATTCCTTAGCCATTACGGTTAATTGAATTTCGGTGTGGTCCTGAAAACGGTGTAGGTAATAATATACACGGTGTTTATCAAATCGTAGTATTGAAATAACAAAATTATTAATGTCCTTAGTAATATTACTATAACTTTTTATCAGGTGAGATGCAGGCCAAGGTCTAAAGAGCAGCTGAAATACAATTTCATCATCATCATCATCATTCATCATCATTTTTAGCTATAGGACATCCACTGCTGAACATAGGCCTCCCCCAATGATTTCCACAATGGCCGGTTGGTGGCGGCCTGCATCCAGCGCCTACCCGCTACCTTTATGAGGTCCTCAGTCCGCCTTGTGGATGGAGTTCCTACGCTGCGCTTTCCAGTACGAGGCCACCACTCCAGAACCTTACTACCCCATCGGCCGTCAGTTCTGCGTACTATGTGCCCTGCCCCGGTGCCCATTGCCACTTCAGCTTGCTAATCCGTTGGGCTATGTCAGCGACTTTAGTTCGTTTACGGATCTACGTGATACGGTCTCGTAAAGAAACACCCAGCATAGCCCTGTCCATGACACGTTGTGCAATTTTGAGCTTCTTTATAATATTACTCTCACAATGGCTGAAAAATAAAATGAAAATAAATAAGAAAGAATAAATACTCGGAATTTTGAATACCACAAAGTTGCAACAATGACAATAATGTATAAATTATATAGTACCCCTCATGTTATGCTAATTATGCATGTGTTAAGAGTAGATTACCCTTAGCAGGTGTGTGCCTGTACCTCTGTGTGCTATTCGTAAAATAGAAAAGAAAAAAAACTCCTCAGTAAATAATAATAAATTAATAACATGTCACCTCAATGTGCTAGGATACTCATCAGCTATTGTATAGGAACAGAAATGAGTTTTGCAACGGCTCTCCTATATCTAGTCGGCCTCAGTGCTAGGGGAAATGTTGATGGGAAATATAATAACTGCGCTAAGATGGAGCCGTGAAAACACTGGGGTTCTGTATTTTAAATCAATTGAACCACAGCTGTGAAAGGCGTGAGTTTTTTCGGTTTAATTTCAAATTTTCATGAACGGTCATGTATATTTCCTGAAAGATTTTATAATGTGGTTAAATGAATTTTGATCACATACATTTGTTGTGAATTTTATTAATCGTTATATTACTCCAAACAGTTTGATAGCAGCTTGAAAACTGAAAACAATTACCTACATAAAGAAATATTACACTTTGTGTGCCTATAACTCATTTAGGAATCGAATCCAGAAGTTCTTAGTTATGAAAATCGCAACTCAATGGAACACGGAATCCTTTAAAGAGAAAATCTCTAAAGAAGTTTAGAAAGTTTTATTTCACTGCACTGGACGCCCGTATTCACAAACGATGCTTGCTTAAGTGACGCAGCAAATCGAACGCACGGCGTTGAATAGAGCTCTGTGATTGGTTCGTGTGTGATTGTGTGCTTCCACGCGCACTGTGAGACCTCATAGTAATGTTTGTGAATACGGGCGCTAAAATTGATAGTCTATTTCTTGCCACTGCAAACTTTGGACAACAATACCGAGTTCATATTAGTTTAGGACATTGAAAAACAGAATTTATTGCCTTCAAACTTTTTGCGCTAAAAACAACTCTAAAAACCTATCAATAAGGTCGTCGACATGTCTAATAGTTTATAGTATTTATGACTTGATCGGCAAAAGTTCACGGGGTCATTGACCCGCTGAAATGAACCTGAAAGACAATCTTTAATAGCACATTTGGCGATTAAAGGAAAGGCGTTTTTTACGATAGCTACGGTGACTTACGGGTTATGTGTTTGTTTTCAGATCAAACACTGATTTTTTGACAGCTACAGTAAAATATCTGCTTTTACACCTCACTAGTTATGTGACTTTGTTGTATTTTTTTAAAGAAATTTAGCGGAAATGTCATAACATCGTAAGCCCTTACTTCGACTTCTAAGTAACGCCGACTGTCCTTTCAGAAGAACGAATAATTTGGAGTCGAAAACACCGAGCACTTCTAGTAAAAAAATTCTTTGTTAGAGATTGTTGGATAGATGATCAAGGTATCAAAATGATACCTTGACACTACTATTTCTCAACTGCAAGTTAGCCTCTTCATGAAGTATAGTATAAGTATTAAGTATTCTTTAAAAAAACACATTCTGAATGAAGACGGTGTCTTTCCCTTCGCTAAATTGGCGCCATTAAAAGAAGAAATAAGGAAAACGTTTCTTTCGCATATCAGGACACTTTGAAATGGTCATTTCTCATCCCGTCATTTCCTGTGGACCCCCAAACATGAAAGGTCATCCGATTACGTCCCCCGGGTAAAAGGGTGGGCAGGAACAAGTTTGCAAAATGACATTTATATTTATTATTTAGGGTTTTGCTTGGGGCATGAACGAAACCACATTTAATATTATTTGTTGTCTATATCTGATATCATTGGGACGTTTTGGACAGCTATGTTTAGACCCAAACTCAGTAACGGTACCAGACAGCAGCTAAAGATATCCAAATACCTTTTATTGTAAGTCCCTGGTGGTTAATACAAATAGTTTGACATTTATGTTCATGTTCGCTCATGACACAGAAATGTTGATAGTGTGCGGGGATTAAACTATCGTCCTGTGGCATAGCAGTCCAGTAAAGGAAAATAAATTGACTAGCCTACTGTCACTTCAGTTTGGGAAACTTATTTATTTATTTATGACACATCAATACATTTTGATATACATCGCGCTTGGACTTTTGATCACCAGTGTGCCCGAACATTTGCTATTCATTCATAACCCAGACTATCAGAACTATAATAGGTCCAGTATACATACAGGGTGGAAACGATAAGTGATCTCACTCGATTATTTGTAAACTATACAAGATATCTAAAAACTGGTTACTAATATTGAAAGTGCTTCACGAGCTATTTCAAACTGGAACTTTTGTTTAGAAATAAACGAGTGAGATCACTTATCGTTTCCACCTTGTATGTACAATTGTACATCAAGTTGTACAGACAAAGCTAAAAACACTGTGACATCTAACGCAGTTATAACAGGTGCTATTTTGCGACAAAGGAGAGTATGACGTGCCATTGACAGCACATCAAGACTATTCATTTTTGTTGCAAAATCGTTCTTATATACAGCTACATAAGATGCCACAGTGTTTTACTTGTTATGCTTGATGGTTCATGGTTCTGAAAATATCCAGTGCGTGTGTGCGAATTAAATAAATAATGAATATCTTGCGGCCGCCATCAGTCCACATATTGACATTCCATACACTTCGACGGGGACGTGTTGGGAATAAACCCTGAAATTTTCATGACACGTACGACTTTATAAATTCATGCTTTTGAGGGTAGCATTTGATATGCGAAGGTTGTTATTAAGTAATCTAATTTAAAATGAAAATTAGAGGATGCATATTAAAAATAAAGAAACACAATTTCTTATTTTTTCTTTTCTTCATTAATTTTCAGCGTTTTTCAACCTTTTTCGTGACACCGCCTTAGTATGAAAAAATATTTTGCAACCCCGATCGCTTTTTTTTCATGCATTTTTAACCGACTTAAAAAAGGAGGTTCTTAATTCGATCCATACAACATTTACACATTTGCATAGTTAGATTTCTGATAAAACTTTACTTTTTTTTTACTGAAGTAGTTTTTAAGACCTCTCACAGGTTGAAAAATACTGTTGTCTGTGTATAAGAAGTAAAGCAAAGACAAAATAAACAGCGATGATGAAAGATTTAAATCTATGCTTGAATATGAATTTAGGTTATAGCAGGTCATTATTATTGGCATGTTAAGTGAGAAGTCTGCTCTGTAAGTGCCTAAGCCCATTCACTCTCGCTTTGAAAAGGCCCGGATTTAAGTGTTCGACAAATACAGCATCAAGCAGCAAATTCCAGTCACTAGCTGTTCGCTTTATAAAGAGTTATCGAGACGCTTAGCGTGAGCTGGTAGCTGTAAGGGCCCTCGCCCACGGCGACTTTTTGTAGCGATGCAGTCGCTCTGCTGTAGCGCATCACTTCTGTAGTGCGTTGCAAATGCGACTAACGCGCGTTAGTAGCGATGCCTTGGGCGAGGGCCCTAAGTTGTAGTAGCTTCTGTAGAAACGCTTTCCTCGATAAGATTTGTCCAATAATCCCTACATTGTTATTAAATTTTTAGCGTTTAGAGTCGCATCTCAAACTAATTTGAAAATTATAAATAACTTGAAAAAATCGAACGCTGGCTGTAACAGCGTATTACACTTGAAAATTTCGACGGGTTCATCCAGTGTCTAAGTAGCTCAGTTGGAAGAGCAGTCGCCCGGCAAGCGGAANCGTCCCATATAGTGCCGTAAGTCAGCCTTAAGTACGATGTTACTACTTAAACTGCTATTATAATGCTATTATACTGCTAATGTACAGCCATAGTGAACTTAAAGCTGTCTAATTTGTGCCCAAACTGGTTCTATAAAAGCATTATAGCAAGCTATACAGCTCGTATACAGCTGACATACACAGCTTGTGGAGTACATGTGAACGACTATTGAACTCTTAAATGGAGTAAAATGTTACTTGGGCAATTTCCGGCATTGTCTTTTAAACATCAAAATAATAGTTATTTATGTAATTGTTTGGGAAGATCTGAATCTTTGTAGTTACACGGTTTTTTTTAAATTTTCGATGGTCATTTTTTTTTTCAGATAAATACACAGTAAAAGGAAGAGCTTTAGTGTTTATTCCTGTTAACGGGTCAGGTAAAATGTCGTAAGTACTTAATTAAAAACACCTAACTCTAAGTAGTACTTAATACGAGTAAATGGATTATTAATTTTATTTTAACTAATAAATGTTTCTTATTTATTACTAACTAAGTAATTATCCTACTTATTACCTTGTGTAACCTAGGCTGGCATTGAAGTATGGATTCGTTAATAGAAATAAAGTGTTTTGCTTGTCGTTTCTAACACTTGAAAGAGTAGTTAATAGGCTATAGCTAGAGTTTGTATCTTACCTATTGTTTTTTTTATTTTCAGCATTAATTTTGGAACAAACCAGTTAAAATTTTCGATTCGACTTCAAAGTAACAGTTCGGACACCTGGGTAGACTCTTTGCAATTGGCGTTTCAAGTGGGCAGCATTAAGGTAAGATTCTGCAAATATTTCGATTAAGTGTATTAAGTACTACGTAGTACTTATTATTATTCTGTGGTATTACGATTCTTCCTGCTTTCCCTTACAATTTCTGTAAGGAAGTACCTAAAATCATGTATGGAAAATATTTCGACCTTATAAGCAATTAACTCTAGACCATGTAAGGTTTTCGCCAAAAAGTTTTCAGGCTTTTCCATTTTCATTCAGTAACAATATTTATGTTTAGCATAAGTATTTTTGCCTTTGTTTCTGAGAGGGGAAGTGTTCATATTATAGTTTCAGACTGTTTCTTTATTCCTCTAAACATGTCTCAATATTTTCAGGCGTCCTTAGAAAACGGTCCGGCAGCACTCAGTGCAATTCTCAACAGTTCCGGCGTCAGCATAATCCAAAGCAACCACGACGCCATTGTACAGGTGGTCCGGAATTTGATCCTGCCTGTGATGAACAATTTCCTAGCTGGAATGACGCCTGACCAGCTGTTCCAGACTATATCTGGAAATAGTACCATATCGCCGAATGTCGTACGCGTTTAATGAGACTACATTCTACTTTGTATAATATTTATTGATTTATAACTAAGTAGAAGTGACTTAATTATTATTTATAAATAACTACTTAAGTAGATTGTTATTTTTTTACGAATTTTTACAACGAATCACGAGTGCAACGAGTAGGTACCTAACGATAGTCGTTATTAAGTAAGTGCAAACTAATGTCGGATATGGCGCCTCCAATTTCGGAAATTCGTATTTTGTGTGTAGATTTTTTTATTTCTTAAATCTGCCGTCCCTTATTAAAATTTCCCTAGGCTCCAGCTTATTCAGCCTGCTGGTAAATCCGCCACTGGAGAAAGAGTTAACTAGTTTTAATTGCTAAGTAAAAGTAAGTCTGTACTACTTTCTACATCAATTTGTTAAGTTTTATTGATTAACAATGAAAACACCTTTTAAACAAATAAGTTTTTATTAAATAAAAATGTTAATCACCTTTTTCACAAAAAAACTAGATTATTTGTTCTGTTCATCTGTTCCTTCCAACTTTATTTTAAAACAGCTCTCTTTTCCTGGTATCTGGAAGAGATCGCTTCCTAGCGATCGGACCGCTTAAATTGTGTAGCCTCGGGCTTAGTCACCGGCTCACCACGCATTCAGTGTGGTGGACGCACACTAAGAAAAGTCGCCGAGCCTACGCAAGAAACCGTGACATTTCTACACCCACACGAACTGTGTAAGTACATTGATCCGGCGCTGACCAAGAAATAATTTCTTGTCTGCGCTAGATACGACACGCGGTGGACGCCCGTGATACGCAGTGGACGTTTTAACGTTGGTTGTTAGCTAAATGAATATTTATTTAATCATCCAAGTCAAATAATATGACTGAGTTAGGTTATACTGATGAGTTACTTATAAACTTAGTGGAGGCTCGACCCGTATTGTGGAACAAAACCTTAGAAATTTACAAAGAAAGACGAACCACTTTTGAAGCATGGCGAGAAATATTTATTATTCTGAACAATGATTTTGAAGAAATGACAGATAAACAAAAAAATGAATATGGTGAGTAGGTACAACTTTATGCATTGCTTAATTTTCAGTGTTTAAAAATTTACATGCAGATATTTATCTTGCGCCATCATCAGAGGAAAAATATTTACTTTTATGACGAACTCAATAGCTCTCTTCAAAATGACCTAAATTTATCTGGGGATAAATTACCTAGTTATGATTTTTTTTTCATTCCAGGTAAGTCTATAATGAAGAAATGGAATAACATGCGCGATCGTTGGATGAAATGCAACAAAAGACGTAAAGAAATGAAATCGGGATCGGGTGCGAAGAGCGTTCGTAAATGTGATTTCTATGATCAAATGCTTTTTTTAAACAAAGTTACAACACGTCTTGAAACTGATGGAAACATACCCTTAGCTTCAAATGTGGAAAAATCTCCCAAAATTTCACCTATCGCAAAAAAAAGGATAAAACAAGAGGATGTTTCTGAGGTAGACCGAAATAATGCGCAAACGCAATTCATAAAAACTGTTACTAACGAAGAAGAGACACAAGAAGAGAGTCGTGCCATGGCATTTTTTAAAAGCATAGCATTGAGTGTAGATAAGTTTAGTGATGAGGAAATGGTCGACTTTCAATTTGAGGTTATCAAACTGGTGCGCAACACACAAAAACGTAGGGGGAATGATGTTCGGCAATAATGGAATCAAACTGACAAAATATATTAATACCCCGAGTATTACGAAACAAGGCAGTCTCATATCCCATCATACTCGACCCGGCCAGGCTATAACTACTAAAAACCCTGTCGCTCGTACCGGAAAATACCTATACAACTAAACTGCAATTTGTAGTGGGATACAACGTAGGTACACAGAAGAATACGATTTTGACTTTTCTAAAGAATATGAATATCGACGTCTATTTCTTTATTGTTGATTAAATGATAAACCTACTTAGAATTATTTTATTTGCTTAGTTATACCTACCTCAACGTTACAGCCAATCTTATGTATGGAGGAATACTTACTTTCTCGCATTTTATTATGTATCTTCGTGTTTTATTTCATTTTCTAACTTAACAACTTGTCAAACGTGGAGATTTTCATACGAAAATACTTAGCTTTTCTTCATATTTCGCATTACGTGATATAGAGGAATGAACCCACCAAACTCTGCTTTTTGTTGTTTAATTGGATGAACCCAGTAAAGTCTCTTGCATTTTTTAAGTAATTCCCAAAAAAAAAATCAAATCCTTTACACAGCCCGATTTATCTTGTTTGTAGCAGACACGACAAATTTTCGTAACTAGGTCCGACGAAATTCTTGTCGTGTGCTTACATGATGACTTTTGTCTTGCCTTCGGCAGACACGGTGAAATTTCTTAGCGTGTATAAGCTCATGTCCCTATTTTTTCACCTACGATAAAACAGTTAAAATTGACATTCTTAAAAAACAAGAAACTAATTATGTAAAGGTAAAAAAACTTTAATCACAATAGTTAATAATAATAATAGATCTATTAAGATTTGTACTAGGATTATAGCACTGATTTAATTATTTTGTCAGATAATTACGCATAATAGCAATCTGGCGATAAACATAGTTTATGTCGGTATCTACTTAGGTAAGTAGCATACCTAATTTGATGCGAATTACTTTGATTAGCAAATAAATTATCTTAATCTCAAAAAAAATATATAAGAAGGACACCTTTGAAGATAATGGAGCACAGCTTTAGCATTGTCTGGTGCGTAGCTGTTGAATATTCAAAATGAAGGTTGTGAGTGTTGTTCTTCTCTCAATTTTGGCGTTAGCCAACGCGGGACCTACGTTACAAAATATACATTTTGGTAAGTTACACACCTGCTTTCTAAACTTCCATTTGTCGGGGTTCAATAACTTATTGTTTCTTTATTCATCCTTCAGCTGATAGCTTCCAGCAAAGTTTAAGTCCTCAAGAATACCACGTGAAGCTTGCAGCTCCAGACACTGAACTGTCAGTGGAGGACCATGTCGTGGAGTACTTCAACTCGCTGGACCGCCAAGAACGCAGCTTCATCGGCGACGTCATCAAAAACGCCCTCGAGGGCTTCAGGGATGTGGTGATCAATGGCAACGACGACGTCCCCGTCTTGGACCCCTTCGTAATCGACCATATGGGACCTTTCCTATTCACTGCGACCGGGTAAGTCGAGTGAGTCACATCAAAACCAGCCCTCCCCACCTTCTAATAGGTGGCACCTAGACATGTTTTGTGATCCAAGACACCTTTGACTTTTATAAAAGGAACGCGCCAAAAACAATTCGTCTTAACGATTTTTTTCTTTTGGCAGAGTCCGCGGTGAGGCAAACATCCGTAACTTCAGAGTGGAGGGTCTCAGATGGTTCTTGGTGGACCACGTCACCTTCAACGCTCTCCGCCTGACCTTGGGTCTTCAAGTTACTGTCCCATGGATTACAACCACCGGTAAGTCTACTTAGTCATAACAATCATACTATTATTATAAATGCGAAAGTTGGGATGTCTGGATGGATGTTTGTTACTCTTTCATGCAAAAACTACTGAACGGATTTTGATGAAACTTTACAGTATTATTCTTTTTTAACCCAGAATAACATATAGGCTATAATTTATGACGATCTGCGACAAACTAAATTTCACGCGGCTGAAGCCGCGGGCAAAAGCTAGTATGTTCATATAAGAATTAGATTTTTGTTGATATTAATTTATTTAGTAAAGTCAGCTGTTTGGCATTAGGTACTATGCTAAGATATTAATCTTATAATCTTATAATAATAATGATTAATATCTTAGCATTTTAAAATTCAAACAAAAACAAAAAGATAAATGAAAATTCGGATAATCACTAACCTTATAAAGTATGTTCGGGTTTTGTCGGCGAATTGTTATGGGCCTTTCATTTAACTTATTCCGTCCTAAGATGTTTTTAATATTATTGATTCCGTCAGACAAAAAGCCTCGATTGGGTCTATAACTCTAATAATTTATCAGCATTTCTTAAGAAGACTTAGTTAACATAATTATAATATTATTTTCAGTGGCGTAACTATAGGGTGGCAAGTCGGCAAAATGCCACGGGCCCCCAGCCCGAAGGGGCCCCCGGTCAGAGGAAATCTCAATTCCCAACATTTATTATTACACACACATACTACTTAAGTAAAAAAAAGTTTTGTCTTTAATTTATTTGTTACCTTCTTAGTTGCATACACAACTAAAAAAAAATATACCTAGGTCGATGGGTGCCTGGAATAAAGCCACAATCGACAAAACACAATTTTACAGGAGAAGAGATTTAGTGTCAATTTTGAATAATTCTAAACTACGAGTCGTATCAAAACGGTTTGTATATCAAACGATGCGTTATTTTTTCTGGAGTAACATTTAATGTGCATAAGGTTATAGTGCTTAGAATATACTTTAAAAAAGGTAGAAATACNTTATTATTATTATATGTTAGGTGGTGTAACTCAGCCTTAATGTTGTTTCATTTATCAAAAGTGTACTTACCAAACATTAATAAAATTACACTTTTCTACAGAAAAAAAAAAAAAAAAAAAATATTTTGAAACTCGCAAGTACTCGCAAGGGAATCAAAACCTAAAGGGTACTTCCAGTCGACCTAGAATCTTGAAATTTGGCATGAAGCAACGTTTTATAGCACACATAAAGGAAAAATTCCGAAAACCTTAAATTTTTAGTTGCTGTGGGGGGTCAGGTTCGCTCCGATGTAAAAATAACGCCGTTTTAAATGTTCACAAAACAGTTTATTGCAAGTATTTGCAAGTTTAGTACACTTTTGGGCAAACACGTGTTTCTTGCGCGCGGTAAGCTAACGCGGTGTCGCTCCGAGGGCGTTTTGCAGCAGACTGGGAGACGCGTGAAATTGTGTGCGAATAAAACTGCCGCGTCGCGTACCAAACCAACGACACCGAGTTACCCTCCAATAGAAAATAAAAATTGTTCTTAAACTACCGTTACATCTATACTTCTATACTAATATTATAAAGCTGAAGTTATGGAATATAACGTTCAACCACCATAAGGAGCTATGGTGCATCTAATTTGCCGGTCTTGGTTTGTCTATATATACTGGGCAGGGTAAAAAACTTCGTCACCGCGATGCAGGATTGTATGCGCGATGGAGTTTGCCATAGTAAGATCGTAACAGCGCCATCTGTTGGTANTCTAAGTAGCTCAGTTGGAAGAGCAGTCGCCCGGCAAGCGGAAGGTCGTGGGTTCAATTCCCGCCTTAGGCAGTTCGATTTTTTCAAGTTATTTATAATTTTCAAATTAGTTTGAGATGGGTCTGAAGAGGCTCGTGTTGGGATAGCGTGTAGATCGCGGTGGTCGATCTTAACTGACAGTTAAATATTTGCAACAATATTTCTGTTAGATGTAGGGTAGGTATACTTAACATTGATGAAACAAACGCTGGCTGTAACAGCGTATTACACTTGAAAATTTCGACGGGTTCATCCAGTGTCTAAGTAGCTCAGTTGGAAGAGCAGTCGCCCGGCAAGCGGAAGGTCGTGGGTTCAATTCCCGCCTTAGGCAGTTCGATTTTTTCAAGTTATTTATAATTTTCAAATCCCTACATTGTAGAAGTGACAGCTGAAATTCCCGAAACAAGGGTAGTGCCATCTCGTTTGAAGGTGTAAGCCGGTGGAAACTGGTTCAATCAGGCTTAATCTGGCCAGTTCACGTTACATTACAAGGGCTTAGTGCTGGAGGTCCTATTAAAAGGCGCTGCACTTTCTTCACTTTAAACGTTCATTGTGAGTCATAAGCGGCAGCGGTTTTATGATGTTTTAAAATTCCAGCTGTAATGAAGTAGGTTTTATCAAATTATGAAGATGGAAACTATGAGTGTTGATATCAGGACTGTTTTCACAAGAATAAAGTGGCAACTAGCTGTTCGATAAAAACCTTTTAGACAAAGGGAACTCTCAGTCAAAATGACTTCTAACTCAATTAAAGGGATATTTTCTACTACTACTGTATTTCTAAACAATTGAGTGAACAAGTCGCCACTACAAGTTGCATCTGGAAGACGATCAAACTGCGTTGGCGTGGGATTTAAGCTCGTAGTCTCACAACTTGGGTTTTAATGTGCGAGGCCGCTACGTTTCAATAGACTAACATACTCGTAAAATATCGAATATGCCATGAAAAGAGAAATCGCTATGAGCTCGTGCCTTGCACCTTCAGCGTCCACTTCAGTAGGTCGGGGGCTAAGCCTCGATCGCAACAAGCGCCCGTCGTTATGAACACGATTGTTTGAGCGCTCTATTAAAAAGAAACCTCATTTTCAACCGACTTCAAAAAAGGAGGAGGTTCTCAATTCGGCCCGTATGTTTTTTTTTTTTCTATGTTTGTTACGCGATAACTCCGCCAATTATGAACCGATTTGAACAAATCTTTTTTCGACGTATAGGTAATACCTCAAGGGTGGTCCCATTTAAATTTAATAATAAAAAAAACAACCCCCAAGGGTGGAAAATTGGGGATGAACTTTTTTATACGCAATATCTCCGTCGATTATAAACCAATTTGAACGATTATTTCTTTGTTGAATAGGTATTATCAAAAGGGTGGTTTCATGCGAATTTGAAGAAAATATTTCACCCCCAAGGGTGGAAAATTGGGGATGAACTTTTTTATACGCAATATCTCCGCCGATTATGAACCAATTTTTTTTTGTCTCAGTGTACTGCCTACCTTCAGTGGTAACATCAAGGTAATAATTAGTTAACTAAAAAGCAAGAAATAAGTAAAATTTTATAAAAAAAAATAAAACCGACTCCAAAAAACCTACACTAAAACGTCGAAAAATAATTACTAATTACCTACTTATTTATTAGGACGAATTATTAATATTTATGTAGGTATACCATGATTGATACTTTTGGAGTCGGTGCAGGCAAACTTTACATGTTTCATAATCTTGGCACCGACTCCAGAAGTATCAATCATGGTATACCTACATAAATATTAATAATTCGTCCTAATAAATAAGTAGGTAATTAGTAATTATTTTTCGACGTTTTAGTGTAGGTTTTTTGGAGTCGGTTTTATTTTAAAAAGTAGATTCCAATAAAAAGTAGCCTATTTCCTATTCTGAAATGTAAGATATAATATTGTATAGTTTCACGAAAATTCGTTGAATCGTTTTTGTGTGAAGAGGGAACAAACATTCATGGACGAAAAATGTCAACCGGGATTCCTAGAAAAAGTACTTCAAACAGGACAACCTATTGAGCTTGACACATTGCTGTCACCCTTTATTCTGTATTTGTCGATGCAAAGCATGTCAACACAGGCCCTGTTAGCCATGTCATAGACAACCCAGACATGTCCTTTCAAGGCAAATTGGCATCAATTGATGCCAAGAAGTTTTGGGAAATGCTGATTAGTTCCCAGAAGGGGATCAGATAGGGGTAGAGCGTAAACAATCCACTTAAAGTGATCAACTCTTCTCTGGAACTTGTCGATCATAGTTTATCATTACCCTCCCATATTGCAAAATATATCCATTTATTAACTTCATCAAGTGTCTTGATTGATCTTTGGACCTATAAAATAATGGTTTTTCATCCCCGTTTTGTAAATATTTCGACTAGTTTTTTAAGCTAGGCCAAAAGTTAGTCAGGTTTTAAAATGTAGGTACAAGGCTTAAGTTCTATGAGTACAAATCACAAGGTTTTCAAAAATAAAAATCTTGTTCTTGTCTGTATATTTCTATTTAGTTAACAAAACACTAATTTAACTAAGCTTAATAATGATATACCTTAAGAAGTTTTTGTCTGTCACAGAACAACTTTATCGCGCGCGTCCCTGTTTCAAAATCCGGGATAAAAACTATCCTATGTCCTTTCTCGGGACTCAAACTATCTCTATACCAAATTTAATCAAAATCGGTTCAGTGGTTTAAGCGTGAAAGTGAGACAGACAGACAGAGTTACTTTCGCATTTATAATATTATAGTATAGTATAGATCTCTACGGAAGTGGGCGTTAGTAGTCGCACCACAGTTTTCTCAAACTATTGCGGCTATTATCGTACACGCTTTCTTATGTACAATTTTTCTTGTTTCCAATAAATAACATTTGAATTTTTTGACCCTTGAACGATCGGTATCTTTGAAATTTATACATAAACAAAAGTTAAAAGTTGGTAAACCACCAGTTTTATTATTAGGATTTGTAATTTGTAAATAGTTCATCACATTGGCTGGCCGACAAAGTTTTGTTACCAAGTCAAAGTTAACATCAGCCTAAGCGGCAGGTTATTTCTGTAAATATCCGGCTAAAGTTAGTTGTTGATACTATTCTGGTGGAGATTTATTTCAGTTTTAGTTTTGTGCCTTTTGATTTTAGTTTACAAACGTAGGTTTAAGTTACTCGTGTGTAGAAGTTTCTTTTTATTTATAAATAAACACGTCATTCAAAACCCACAACCTATCAGCAACGATTTGTTACTAGTTTTTTGAAGTGCCTACTTCAAAAGTAATTTAAACGATTACTGTAAAGTTTTCTCATAGTCTTCCTAAACTTAAGAATAATATTACCACTAGTTTTTCTGGCCCATTCTCATTTTCTTTGGGGCCGGCCCTCCGCATCATGCGTCACCATTAAGAATATAATAATTATGTACTTAACGGTCATTCTCCGGATCTGGATTATTTTGTTGATTACCCCGACCTTTTTATTTTTTAATTTAGAGTAAGTTTAGGTAAAACATTTCAAAATAGACATTATTACGAGCATATTTTTTATATTGGCCCATCTGTAGCAAGCAGGAATAAAAAGTTATGCGACATCAAAATTTTCATGGTCGGGGTAATCAAAGTTGGGGGTCAGAGTAATCAAAAATAAAACAAAATATTTTATTTTCTAAGGTTTTTTTAAGTTATGGTAAAATAAATGTTATCATAACTAGCCATTTGTTATTTTGATGTATATACGACAATATTGTAAAGTTTCAATAAAATCTGTTAAGTAGTTGTTGCGTAAAAGAGTAAAAAACATACATTTATACATTATACATATAATATTAGTGACTCAATGTCCTATGTCTCCTATATGGGACAGAAGGCGTCCACAACAGTCCTCCATCGTATTCGGTCTTGAGCTTCGTCTTTGATCTCGCTCCAAGTCTTAACAGTGCGCCGCTATGTTTTTTTGGCGCGACCACGTTTGCACTTTCCCTGGGGGTTCCAATCTAGAGCCTGCTTGGGGATGTGATCGGGGTCCCTTCGGAGAGTGTGGCCGATCCAGTTCCACTTGCAGCGTTTATTATGCTGAAAGATTGGTATTTCGTGGCAGCGTTCCAAAAGTTCGTCGTTTGAAGATTTTGGAGAATTCGGTGAAGACAGCGGCTGAAGAAGATCTGCAGCTGGTGCGAGATAACCTTAGTGACCTTCCGCGTTTCACGCCCATAGAGCAGAACTGGTTTGACGTTGGACCCAAATATTTTGATCTTGCTTGAGTCAATTTCCGTGACTGCCATACGGCTCAAAGTTGTGCGAAGGTAGCTCTGGCCTTGGCAATGCGCGAAGTAATGTCCTCTTCGGTACCTCCAGGCTCTGAAACGATGCTCCCGAGGTAAGTGAAATTGTGGACTCGTTGGACATCCTCTGCACCAACGGTGTGCAATTCCTCATTACAGATCGCATCTCTTGGGTCTTCCGGTACTGATACCCTTGCTTTACCCTTTTTTCGGCACAATAATTAGAAGCCCCTTATGCCAGTCGTCTCGGAGTTCCTCTTCCATCCAGATGTTTTCGAAGACAGGTATCAGGACGTTAACGGCGGAGTTTACATCGGCTTACAGCATTTCAGCGGTGATAAGGTCGAGTCCAGGGGTCTTGCCAATTTTGAGGGATAACATTGTGTTAATAGGAGATAGGATTTCATTTTAGTAAAGGGTAATTTTGCTTATTAAACGTTATTTAGTTAATCATTCATTAGTAAAATTACAGTATTATTGATTACTCGGTGACAAAAGTCGGGGTAATCAAGGTCGGGGTAGTCAAAAAATTAAGGTTTATCCTGAGCCCTGCTCAATCTGTAAGTTGAATCCCATATGTTTTAATAC
Source organism: Ostrinia furnacalis (assembly GCF_004193835.3). Classification (NCBI taxonomy): domain Eukaryota; kingdom Metazoa; phylum Arthropoda; class Insecta; order Lepidoptera; family Crambidae; genus Ostrinia; species Ostrinia furnacalis. The sequence goes on from NW_021130561.1 coordinate 521,691, forward strand.
ACAAAAATGCGGTTACATGGACCATTATTCCTGTACATTCTCAAGAACTTTCCATGTAAAGAAACCTAAAAAAACAGGATAGAGTAAATCAATCGTGCACTGAACCAAGGTCGGGGTAATCATATTCTTATCTCGATAACTCCGAAATCCTGCGACGAGTTGCATTACCGATCAACTCGGCACGCAGGCCACCACTAAAGGTTCACGGGGGAGGGTAGAGCTCGTTTCTAAATTGCGTAGCTAGGGACGTAGGCGCACATTAGTGACGTGTCGGGGTAATCACAGTTAACGCCCGGACACAACTTCAAATAGTTATTTTACAAAACCTTTTAGTCATATAGTTGTATCGTATTTCATTTATCAATGTTTATTTAATCAGTAATCGATTACATAAGCATTGAAAGCGGTAATAATAACGGATTAATTTATACGAGCAAATTTGTTCTGAAATCGGGAGCGCGGACACGTCGTGGTAATCAATTTTTGACGACTTACGATTTTTTTTAAATTACTTAATTAACTATTATTAACTATCTCTGTGGTTTAGCAACAATAACCACAGTTATACTATTAGATAAAAATATTTGTTACTAAAATGTTATGATATTCGGGTACTTTTTGGCCCCGGACACGTGATTTTCTTGGCCGGTGGAATGACAAAATTGTGGTTATATTTATATTGTCTGTTTTATAATATATTTTGGAATAAATGTATATTCTAAGATACAATTTTCAATGAGATTAGTTGTTGCCGTAAAATTCCCATAGCGCCGCCCACACAGTTTGTTTTAGAAAAGTTTCTGTTATTGCTGAAAATATTTTTACAGAAATAATACAAAATTATTGTTCTACACGTGTAATCCACGTGAAGTTAATTTCTATTCTTTATTTTTACTTTATCCACAAGTAATCTTACAAAAATTGACTGTTCGATTGACAGACAAAGAACTACTTAAACCGTAAATGTTTGAAAGAAAATATTCCTGATTTCTGAAGTTCTTCAGGGCTGCCAAAGTAGGGATTTTTCGAAGTCAGATCCCATTCCTTGAGCAGTTACGCAGGAGGTGCAATAAGGAAGGGTTATAGGAAATTCCATCCCTTATTGAGTCAGATAAGGGTTGCAAAGTTTTGAAGACATTTCTACGAACGAATTAAACGATTTTGGATGTCATGCTGATCAGCAATGGATCATTTTAATCAGCTATTGATTTAAAGATTACCCGGGGATTTATTATTCACCGGGGTAATGCTTATCATATCTTATGAAGATTTTAATATTATAATTTTTCTGTCTGGGTAAGAAGATAGTAAAGTTCAAGTAATTGGCTTTGCTCAAATATTTATCAAAAGTTAAGTTCAATTTGTAGGTTTTTCTGCCAAACATAATTTTGCACTTAGATAAATTGAATTCCTAATTTGACAGCCCTACTTTTACCTATTTATCGATAAATTGCTCGCGTGTTTACTTCGAGTGCCTTTCAGCTACAACTATCTTGAGGACTTCAGATGTCAGCATTAGGTATGCTACTACAGTTAGTTGGCATTTTGGACTTTATCTTATTGGTGGAGAGAAACAGTTTTAGTTTGCTTTTGTCTCGAATTTAATTATTAATTTTCTAGTCTTGCTCAGTCCTATTGAGACTAAGATTTATTTATTAACTCGAGTACAAGCATAAGAATAGATATAGGTTACCTAACACTTCTTATTGATGCGGTGTCTTAAGTCAGCGACTTACATCAGATTTTGCAATTACCTAAAGGTGTCACTGTGTTAACAGTGAAGTGTTAAGTTAACGTAGCGTTGTGTAGCGTCGCATAGCGTTGTTTCGCACCGCGTAGCGTTGAGTTACGTAATGTAGCGTTAGGCAGCGTGGTGTAACGTTGAGTCACGTAACCTAGCGTTGTGGCACGTCACGTAGCGTGTGTCATGTCATGTAGCGTTGAGTCACGTAACGTAGCGTTGTGTCGCGTCACGTAGCGTGTGTCATGTCATGTAGCGTTGAGTCACGTAACGTAGCGTTGTTTTACGTAACGTAGCGTTGAGTCGCATCACATAGCATGTGTCGGGTGGCATAGCGTTGTGGCACGTTACGTAGCGTTGAGTCACGTAACGTAGCGTTGTGTTGCGTCACGTAGCGTGTGTCACGTCGCGTAGTGTTGAGTTACGTAATATAGCGTTAGGCAGCGTCGCGTAGCGTTATGTCGCGTCACGAAGCGTGTGTTGCGTCACATAGAATGTGTCGGTTGGCGTAGCGTCGGTTGTGTCGCCTCGCATAGCGCTATATCGAGTCACCTAGCGTTGTGTCGCGTTAAGTGTGTAGCTGACCTAATATACCGCATTATCAAATGACATGATTTCTCCCCGCTCTTGTAGTGGTCACGCGAGTGGTGTCGATCACTCGAGAGCAATTACTCCTGCAAACACGCGAGGGCGTAAGTGCTCTCGATGGGACGCACTCAAACGACTGAGTGTCTCCTCAATTATAAATATAGGGGGTATGGAAATATGTCTATCAAACGCCAATATTAGACATTTTTGGAAAGGTTTGGCAGACATATTTTTTGCGTTTTTTGTCAGTCATCATTATTATCAAGTCATTTAGACTACTGAAGGATCCTCACTAATTTACCAGAAGCAAATGGTGGCCAGACGGGCTGGGCTTATCCCTGTCGCCTTTTAAATATCCACGGGGAAACGATGGTTTCTATTTCTATTGATTGAGCAGTGTAGATTTTTCGGTCACTGTTACGGCAAAATTAATATTTTTTTAAAATGGTGGTGGATAACCATAAATGTATTCATCATCAACTTCCATTTCAGCCATAGGACGTCCACTGCTGAACATAGGCCTCCCCCAATGATTTCTACAATGGCCGGTTGGTGGTGGCCTGCATCCAGCGCCTTCCCGCTATCTTTATGAGGTCGTCAGTCCACCTTGTGGGTGGACACTGGACGTCCTACGCTGCGCTTTCCGTTATGAGGCCTCCACTCCAGAACCTTGCTGCCCTGCCCATTGCCACTTCAGCTTGCTAATCCGTTGGGCTATGTCAGCGAGTTTAGTTCGTTTACGGATCTCCTCATTTCATAAATGTATTGATTAAATAAGAAAATTCGTTGAAAAACTATTTTAGATCACCCAGTGGTAGCTAAGTCCGACCTAGCTACCACTGTTTGTGACAAAATCGTACAAAACTGAAATTCCACGAATGACTTATAACCTTTAGGGCTCTATTAACGTATAGCCTACCTTTTTAGACGTTAACTCTTTTGCTCACGTCTGCGTACATAGGTCCAATTTCAAGCAATCGAGTGGGCCCAAGTACTCGTGATGTACTTGTGTGTTCAAAGGTAATTGCTCTTGAGATCCTTCCAGACGCCACTTAAGGGTGAGTATTTTAGGGGAGCGCTTCAAATGTGATTCGATTGAGGTATGCAGGCATTTTCAATACTATTTTTGGAATTGAAGCTTTCGCAAGAGAAATATGTAAATTAATATATAAATAGTATAAATATTTGTTAAGGGTAGTTGAACGGAAAGCGCCGTGCAAATACTAAAATATTTAAAGCTGTCATGTTGAACTAAAAAAATTTAAAGGAGCACAATTTTGAATATGCTGAAAGTCTAATACCGACATATCTTTTTCAGACTTGGCTTTATACCTAAGTCTGGTGTTATTTTGTGAAAAATACATACAGTCGAACATAGAACCTCCTCTTTTTTTTAAATTGGTTAATATGTGTGTTGTAAGTTGTAAATATCATGTCGTACGGTGGAAGTTTTAATTTTAACTCATTCTGCACGTGCCGCACCCAACTCATTAAAACTAATGCACCTACAGCTTTATTGAACGAGTCGTGGAGGTGCTTACTTGTGTATGCAAATAAGTAGCATAAATAATCTATAACAATCCTATTTTAATTGAATGGGTGTGCCTTAAGCGGCCAAAATAAACTCCGTGATTCAATTCAACATGTTCCAATATTTCTTATGTAACAACGTACTTTAAAATAATAAAGAGAAGCTTTATATGAGGGTTATATCAGTTCATTATTTTGTGCCACACATCGCATACCTTCAAGTCTAATTGGATTGAACCGAGTCGTCGCAATATGATCCTAATTTTATTTGATTAACTAACAAACTCGCGGTTCTCTCGTGCCACTCAAACAGTTGGAATTGTATCAGTAGCTATAAAATGATGTTTTTTTTGAAGTTTAGAAAATAAAATGACACTGACAATGGTTACATTCTCGTAAAGTTCTTTAATTTAGTTTAAAATCCCAACTATATATATATTAATATTATAAATGCGAAAGTAACTCTGTCTGTCTGTCTGTCTGTCTGTCTGTCTGTTAGTCTGTCTGTCTGTTACGCTTTCCCGCTTAAACCTCGCAACCGATTTTGATGAAATTTGGCATAGAGATAGTTTGAGTCCCGGGAAAGAACATAGGATAGTTTTTATCCCGGTTTTTGAAACAGGGACGCGCGCGATAAAGTTTTTCTGTGACAGACAAAATTCCACGCGGGCGAAGCCGCGGGCGGAAAGCTAGTCATTTATAAGTCGTTCATTTTCTGCAATAAAAAACAATTTTACACGTCCCAGTAGGTACGTGTTTGCCGTTTGGTACAGAAGGACCGTATGCCAATTAATTAGAAACAAAAAATAAATAAAACTATTAAGTTTCATTATGATCCGTTTTATACATTTTCGTAAAAGCGTAACTAAAGTGTATATCCATTCATTCTCACAAACTTTCACAAATATTACGAGTACCTACTCGTAAGATAAGATGCAGAAAGATGTAAAATACCCCGTATTTGTCTCAATTTGACCCTATTTTTTTTATCTCAGACTGAACCTACGTAGCATTATTCTAGTACTGGAATGCTCTATTTATTTTCCTGCTCTTGAGGTTGATTCCGAGCGAGAGTAACTCAGTTATGAACGAGAGAGAAAATACAATTTGTTGTCATTTCGACAAAAACAAACCTTTTTTTATTCCCCTAGGGGGTGGAGTATCAGTCTCGACATCAAAATAGGTGTTGGTCGCTGCTACTGCAAATAAGATAGCTACGAACTATTAATACGTATTTATTTTGTTTATAGGTACCGACCTAAAAACAGTGATGTAAAATTTTAGTCTCAACTACCGAGTTGAGACTGTAAAATTTAACATCACTGTTTTTCTCCAACAAAACATCGTTTACCAGTTAAGCAATTCCCAATTGTACGAAACTGGAAAGGAAGAAGAATGTATAATCTTTTCAACATTTGAGGTTAGATTTTCATAATAATATGTTGATAATAAACCCCATCTTAAATTATTGTACCTTACTGTAGGTGCAGTGTACCAATCATCAAAGTTACTAATTAAATAGGTAGGTACAATTAGTTTTAGTAGTATTTGTTGCAATGGGCACCTGTTAGTTGTACAACTACAAAACATGGCAGTGCTAACTTGATTTTAGATTAGCTGACTTTTGGATCTTCACTGATCCTGAATAAGTTATAAGGCATCCTAGAATCATTCGTAATTGCGCGATATGTCTTACTTATGAGGCAGAAATTTTAAGTATCTTTAACTTCAATCATAACGTATTACGCTAGAATATGTTGCAAAATATGTAGTTATTTTTCACTATAATGTTGGTATAAAAGTTTTCCTCTCACGTAATAAAGTAGCAAAGAGTGAACACGATTGGCTATTAGAGGAAGTAATTTAAAAGATGAGGCTGCGGCTAAGGCTCTTCATACTAAAATAACCTCCCTTTGGCGCAGTCGGATAATGATATGGGGCAAGTGTATGAACTACTTGTAAGGCTTCGTTTACAGTGTATAATTTTTCTTTATATCACAACGAGGAAGCTCTTGGCTTGCATCTCATGTGATGGAGAGTGATGATCAGGTTGAAGGTGGTAGCGAGCTTCACCCGGTATCCTCAACCACAGTGGAATTGGCTATCTTACTCCCAACTGCCGGAACATAACAATGCTGTCCAATATTATGGTATGTAATAATAACAAAGTTTTTTATGGGACAGGACGCAAACGAGCAAACAAAAAGGCAAATGAGAAAAACAAAAAAGTTTTCGCATTTCGTAAACGCGCGACAGCATCGCTACTAACGCGCGTAGTCGCATTTGCAACGCACTACAGAAGTGATGCCAACGCGCTACTAATTGCTGGAGGATGTAATTTATAACCTTCAACGTCTTTAACTATACTGGTCATCACAAAAATCAGCCCACCTACGTTTTACAGGAAATGCATACGTTTGAAAGTGCTTGTCGCGGGAGGGTCGATTTTTGTGATGACCAGTGTATTTCTGCTTACTGGGTTACCCCAATAAAGTTTTGAAATGTCGTCGATAAATACGCAAGACGAACGAAGCCTCCATTTCCCCTATCAATCTTCTAGTTTCGTTCATGTAATCTACTATGATAGTTTACACGTGGAGTTCTATTCGCGTGGAATTCGATACTGGCATCGCGGTAATAATTTTACGACTAACTGTTTCCAACTGAACTGGATAGATAACATTACTATTCAATTTATTACACAATCCATTTATTAATCTATATTTATAAAAGCGAAAGGTCACTGATTGACTGACTGGTTCCTTTTAGAACGTAGGTGCTCACTAAGACGTGATTTTGCTAAATTCAATCCCTAAGGGGGTAAAACGGGATCCACGCGTACGAAGTCGCGGGCGGCCGCTAGTATGGTTTTATTTGTTAGTCAAAGTAAAAATTTACGTGATTTTAATTCACATTTTGGCAGTCACCAGCTCAGTGGACTGAAAGTTATATACCTATTTTCTGCAAATAGGCTTTTATAAAGCGCTATTGCACGTCCCAGTGTTCTGTAACCCTTCTACTGCTTCGGGACCATAAATGAGCCAATGCTGAGAAGAAGCAGCGCAAGAAACATACGCCCGCATTCACAAACGATGCTTGCTTAAGTAAAGCAGTAAATCGAACGCACAGCGTTGAATAGAGCTCTGTGCGTTCATGTGTCACCCTGTGAGTCCACGCACACTATGAGACCTCATGGTATTGTTTGTGAATACGGGCGTCAGTCACCGTAAATTTAAATTGTAAAGCAGTACTACACTAAAAAGGATGTCTAATTGACCTCTGTGTGCCAAAGGCGTTATTTTCGAAATGCAGAAAGGCTGCTAAATAATTACTTAGCGTTATAAGTACTTAAAGTGTATTTTCTTAGGGTGTTGTGTTTGCATGGTTATAAGGGTATTCGTTAATGTTGCTTTTATGGGCACAGGCTTTTATGGGTTATGTAAATGAACGCTGGTTGAAATTAGAGCGCTTTCCATTAACCAAACCAATGCGGTTAATTTAAAATCCTTCTATCTATTGTATTATACCAATTTTACTGTGTACTCGTATCTATGTGGATTAAAAAAAATTTGTTGTACGGTTTTTTTAAGGTTACTAAAGTTATTTGTCGTAAACAAATTATTTATATCTCTAAACCCCTTCAAGCAAGGTAAACATTATATGCTTGTATTAGAAGTGGTTCACCAGTCACCACAATAGGCCAGCGGTCGACGGGGATCGAATACCGTTCCTCGAATCTCGAACTGTCAGTTCAATGCCTATAATACGGCTGCCTAGTTTGCGATCAAACCACAGCTTGGCATCTCTATCTTTTGTTTTAGGCCCAAGATAGCTCAAAGTATTTCTGATAACAAAATTTATTGTATTGCCAACTTTGTATCTTTGTGGCAATATCAAAAAACACGTACATTTCATAGTCTCAGGGGATGTCAAACTGCCTTAGCTCGTAACAAAGCTAATGTAGGATCAAAGATTATGATCCACTCAGCGAAAAACCAGATTACACAAGTACCTACTTGCGGGCAAATAAAATACGATATACAGGGTGACTTTGTAATCGTTGGCATCCTTTTAAAATAAGGCCCTACTCATGATACATAGTACATTCCCCAAATATGAGACAAATCCAATGAGTTTAAATTAATATTTAAAATCTTGTACAGACGACAGCACATCAATTTTAATACTGTGGCTTTCTATTTCGATGTATTAAGTGTTATTTTGCAACAAAATGTAAAGGCTGATGTGGTGTTGCTGTATAATAATTTTAAACTCTTATTAAGAGCTCACTAAAGTCACTAATACTACTAGATAGTAAAAATAAGGACAAATCTCATTGGATGTGTCTCATATTTGGGGTATGCACTATGTATCATGAGTAGAGTCTTAGAGTAGGCGCACACCATTGATTTTTCGTCGGCCGATAGTTTAGTCGGGCAGTTGATCAGTATGGGCATGTATGAGAGTGCGCACACTACGCCGATTCGATTTGGCCGATTCTTCATACAAATTAAAATCGGGCACAACTATCGGCCAACTAAAAATCAACGGTGTGCGCCTACTCCTATATTAAACGGATGCCAACGATTTTAAAGTGACCCTGTAGAGTAGATAATAGAGTATTTGATTCTAGTTTTCGGCTATCGCTTTATTCATATAACCTAGGGAATTTAGGGATAGGTCTTCGAATACCAATGGCGTTCCAGTCCAGAGCGTAGCGAAATGGAATGCGATATAGTGGCCATATTTTGGTACCAATACCACGCTTGACTGGCCAGTTTGAGCATTGGCTCCTGTTGGTGTAATCGTCTTACTGTTTTTATTTTCGGAAATTTTATTCATACTGACTAGGATTTAACTTTATTTGTCTATGGTTGTATAGCTCTTGACTGAAATAACTGAGATTTATAAGCATTGTTTTTGTCTGCGGGCTGTTGTCTGAACTATTTATATATCTGAGATAAACACCATTTAAATTGGCTAGTTGATACCTATCAATTAGAGTGCTGGAGCATAAACATTCGGTAGAAAAAATTATTTTAGGCCTGAAGCCCAATTCGTTTTCAATTAATTAATCAATACGTGGTTAATACCTACCTCAATGAGGTGGTAAACGAGTGATTACTTTCTATTTATAAATAAACTCTATTTAAGGAATCATATTTACACAATTCCTTAATTGACTTTATGTACAAATAGATTGATGGTTTTAACTTTCTAATACCTATCTACGAGTATGTAACTATTGAAGATTTTAGTAGTCCCAGATTCACAAACATGCGATGTAAAAAGAAACTCATACAAACTCATAAAACTATTTTATTTTTGCAAATAGGATTTTAAAAACTACTTTTCCATTTACCAGTATTAACCCTACCACTGCTTCAGGACAATAAATGGGCCAGTGCTGAGAAGAAGCAGTGCAAGACACTCAAATCTCTATTGTACAATGTAAAAAAATAAACGTTGTCATATGAAACTTTATAAAAAGAACATAAGATCTTTTCTACTCACTATAGCCAATAAAGGATTTAGAAGACACTAAAGCCTCTTTGTCGAACAGATGTAAACCAGACTAAAATATCCTTAGCCTGTATTTCGGGGATAAGAATGGCTTATACAAAACTATCAATAGGCATGTATTGAAATGTCAACTCTCTGCGTATGAATATAGAGACTAGCTGTATATTTAATAAGGATAGTCAAATCTTAGGGGAGTACACTGAAATCGATTAGTATTTGATATGTGTAGTGTTTGTCTCTTTCACTTAAAAGTCTCTCTCTGAATGTGTAGAGACTCGATATTGTTTTAGTTACTTTTCGGAATTGGGTCCAGATATCACGATGTGGATATCTCTCTCGCTCATGCCTCCATTTTCGGAATGAATAAAAAGGCAGAAGGAGTCGACATTGTTAGGGTTAGTTTTTAGAATAGGGTGCCAGATATCGTAGGGACTAGATTTATGGGGGCGATTCAGACATAATCTGCTTTTATTTAGGACATGAGGGTAGGACGGCAGCCACACGTTGCGCCGGCGATGACCGCGGTTATTTACTAGCGAACCCGGATTTGCGAGAAATAAAATATACAAACCTTTTTGGGGTATCGTAAAGGCTGTAACAAGGCGTCAAGTTTTCTTTTTTTATCGCTATAGGGAAGTGCTTGACTTGTAACATAACTGATGGATCATTTTCTTTATAATAATAAAATGATTTGGTTTATAATATGACATGAGATTTAATATATTAGAGATAATTTAGTTGGCCATAACTTAAAACCCTAGGTACCTAATTTTGAGCCTTACATAATAATAGCTTTTAAGGCCAAAATTACTAAACTAATTTTTATTTGCTTTACACTCAGACGACAGCGTCGACATGATACGAGTATTAAACAATCAAACATGATGCAAGGAATACCATTCTGCAAGAAAAATGAAGACGTCATCTTATTTAATCTTAATCCATATCGGAAGTAGACCTATAGAATTGGGATCTTGGTCGACTGGACAATGGGCTCCTTTATAAAATATTTACCTTGATCCCTATATCAGGATATAGACCTATAGAACTGAAGGATCTTAGTTGGCTGGCCACTTTTCCACGCGTGTGAAGCTGCAAGCACAGGTAGTTTGAGTAATAAGGTACGCCAGCACATCAGACTACAGATTTTCGTCGAAAAATAGCTCCTATTACAACGGTATAAGATGCTACAGTGTTTAGCTTAACATGCAGTCCTCTTTACAATGTAGAGCATAAAATGTGAAACCTTTAAACTACGTTCTGGATCTCATTATGCAGCCGCCCGCGGCTTCAATTCATTTCTTTTCAATTCTCTTTGAATTTATCGAACAAATTAAATTGTTCTTCGCAAGGGTTGGCGTGATACTTTTTCTATACTTTTTAAGAAGTAACAGTTCTCAAACTTCTTTTGTTCTGGTTATTATACGAGCAGAGTGCACGATGGCAGAAGGAAATGTGTTTCGCCGAGTGAGTGAGGATACCGGAGGCCCAATTGGGGGGGAATGGGATTTAAAAGGTTGGCAGCGCACTTGTGACTTCACTGATGTTGCGGGTGTACATGGGCGACGGCAATTGCTTACCATCAGGTGATCCGTCTGCTCGTTTGCCTCCTATCACATAAAAAAAAAAGGAAACTAAGGCTGAGTTGCACCATCTTAGTTTGACTTTAACAAACGTCAAAATTCTGTCAAATTCCATACAAAAATCACCGGTTACTGTTAAACTAAGATGGTGCAATCCAACTTAACACAGTCAATTTTTGAGAAGAAGTGGTGTTTTTGCGTATTTCTAGATTCCTTAAAGCAAAAATCTTTTTTGTTTCATGTGCTGTTGTACTAAGGAGAAAACTTTATTCGCGTAAATAAATTGTTGACAAAACTACATTAATCATTCGCAAGACTATTTCTCGAAATGTACGTACAAGTGCTAGATTTTTTTAAACGGTAAATCATATTTTGGCTCTAGAAATTCTTGCAATTTTTGTATTAGTTGAGATTTGAGAACCATTGCTAAAGCCAACTGGAAAAGCGTTCTTATGGATACAAAAGCCGATTATATGACATGAAGCAATTCAACGTAATTGAATTCTAAATGGAATAATGTAGGTGAATATATTGAAAGGGAAATACGGGTAATGCCTATTTGTGCATACAAATACATTATTTGTATTGAGTTGACGTTACACTCGTTTACCTTTGAAATTAATAACATAAAATATTTCCCATTTATAAACAAAACATCTCAAAAGTCTGATTTATTTGTAAATCTTTTTTTTCTCTGCATTCGTGAACTTGACATTCGACATTTCACCATCTGGGTCACCATTAGCTATTAGTGACAGTTCTGGTTCAATTTGATTGAGTGACTTTAACATACCTTCAGAACAGGATTTTGAAACTTTAAATAATCAAGCTTGCAATATTCCTTCAATTAAAACTGGATCTCTGGACTCAATCAAATCATATGATACGAAATACTCGCAGGTTCCAAAACTTTCAGATTTCGGGACCATATGATTTTCTTATTAAAAAATATCACAATAAATTCCCAAGCGTCACGATGACTCGGAACTTCCAATCCGATCTGTCACAGATTCATCCAAGCATTTAAATGGGCCCCAGGAGATTTTAGCGAGAAACGTATCCTACAAAAGTGACAAAAGTTGTATTATTTTGTATATACGAGCTACTTCTGCCCGCGGCTTCTCCGGTGTATTTGAGACATGGTAACGGAAATAAAACTTGTTTTAAATCCTAAATACTACTAAAGAAATATCAGTACCTACATAGGAAGTTCATCATTTCAGCCACAGGACGTCCACTGCTGAACATAGGCCTCCCCCAATGACTTCCACATCGCACGGTTGGCAGCGGCCTGCATCCAGCGCCTTCCTGCTACCTTTATCGGGTCGTCGGTCAGACGAAAAGTCTACAACCAATGTGTGTTACCTGTGATGACTTATGGCTCGGAAACGTGGCCTCTCACTACAGAAGCTCAAAGTTGCACAGTGTGCTATGGAGAGGGCTATGCTCGGTGTTACGAGATCGAATCAGAAATGAGGAGATCCGTAAACGAACTGAAGTCGCTGACATATTAGCAAGCTGAAGTGGCAGTGGGCAGGGCACATAGTACGCAGAACTGACGGCCGATGGGGAAGCAAGGTTCTGGAATGGAGGTCGCGTGGTGTTGCATAAATAAATTACTCTTAGTCTCGTTTGCATTAGGACCACAATAGTCCATCCATTGATTCTAATCAGCAGTCCGACACTGAAAACCTATTGCCGCTTCTATGTTGTATGTAGGTACCAACATATACCTACTATACAGGGTGGAATTGTGTAATGCCACCTGAAGGGAAAGTACTCTTAATACTGTAAATAGAAAATTTTACTCAAAGAAAACGTTTCTTTATTTTTGAAAAGAAATAGAACTGCATTCAATGGTTTCCAAAAATTTGCTTGCCACACCCGGGAATCGAACCAACTAAAATCTGTAAAAAATACACCCTGTATTTTTATTACATCTATCGTTAGGGTTAAGTATAAGAATGAAGTCTCTCTAACAAACTTGATAAATCAAATGAAAGGAAAACCAAGAAATCTTAAATTATTTTAACTATGTACAGAAAAGCGTATGGTATGGTAGTGATATTTCGAAAAAGTTTTGAATGCAGTTCTCTTTCTTTTCAAAAATAAAGGAATGTTTCCTTTCAGTAAAATTTTCTATCTACAGTATTAAGGGTACTTTCCCTCCAGGTGGCATTACAAAATTCCACTCTGTATACTAATTTGAGAAATATTGGGTTCCGTGTAGAAAACTTCCCACCTCTATTTATTTTCTCTTTAAGTTGCTTTGCATATCAAAATAGCTTTTCTTGACCTTTTTTTGGGACCCATCTTTATCTATTTAATCAAATTCAGTTTAGCATCTGTGACGTGTAAAGACGTCGACGAGTAGGTAATTTCCTTTCCAATTTTTAAACTAAAACGTTTTTATAAAGCAATTTTATGTGATACAAAAATAGAAGCTTTGATACGAACCTACATAGATTATAAAAATAGTTTAACTGGATTTATTTTGTGATCAAACGCGGTTTGTAGGGCACTCAAACGTCTAGTGGTTAACGAGTTGGGCTCTGGCGCCCGGGTTTGTTTACCAAGTCATCCAAAGGGTTAAGAGATCACTTTGAAGTGGTGCGCAGTTTGGTTAGGATGTTACGGTAGTGTTGCCGCAATATCGATAGTTGTGCTATACCGTCACGTTATCGACGTAAAAGTGAGAACAGTGTGCTTACCATGAGTTCACGTTAGGTGTGCTCGCTAGCGAGTACGTCAAAAAAATCTATGAAGATTTTATTTCTTGAAAGTAGCCACTAGGGGCGCTGCACTATATGTCATACGTTTAATGTCATTTTTTACGCAGTCGCTAGCGAGCACACCTAACGTAAATTCATGGTAAGCACACAGCACTACACCAGTGTGCACCATGAGTTTACGTTACGTGTGCTCGCTAGCGAGTACGTCAAAAAATCTATGAAGATTTCATTTCTTGAAAGTAGCCGCTAGGGGCGCTGCACAATATGTCATACATTTAATGTCATTTTTTAACGCAGTCGCTAGTGAGCACACCTAACGTGAACTCATGGTAAGCACACTGATCAAACGAATGACGACTCAATGAAAAAATAATATAGGTTATAACGAAGATCCATGAGGAAGAGATTTATGTTATTTCGTTTTAATTACGTAGAGTAGAAAATATATGTATTAGAATTGGGTTGCTAAAAAGCTAACTCCAGCTAGCTCGCAGAATTGCTAAAACCAAGTGGCAGTGGGCGGGGCACATAGCTCGTAGAGACGATGGCCGTTGGGGCAGAAAAGTTCTCGAGTGGCGACCACGGGCTGGAAGACGTAGCGTGGGCAGGCCTCCTACTAGGTGGACCGACGATCTCGTAAAGGTCGCGGGAAGAGCCTGGATGCGGGCAGCGCAGGACCGTGCATTGTGGAAAACCTTGGAGGAGGCCTTTGTCCAGCAGTGGACGTCATTTGGCTGAAACGAACGAACGAACGAACTTTTTAAGCATTTATGCCACTCACTCTCTCACTCGTATTCATAAACGATGCCTGCTTAAGTGCGTTGAATAGAGCTCTGTGACTGGTTCGTTTGTCACCCTGTGCGTCCACGCGCACTGTGAAATCTCATAGTATTTTTTGTAAATATGGGCTTAATTATCTTAGTTTACTTTTTAAGCATTTATGCCGCTCTCTCGTACTTTTTTTTATCCACAACGAGGAAGCTCTTGGCTTGTATCTCACCTGATGGTAAGTGATGATCAGGCCGAAGGTGGAAGCGAGCTTCACCCGGAATCCTCAACCATGGAGGAACTGGCTGTCTTACCTCTAACTGCCGGAACACAACAATGCTGTTAACATTGTTGTTATGGCGACAGAATTAGGTAAGATGGTGGTAGCTAGCCAGGCGGACTTAGAACAAGCCCTACCACTAACCAAACCGAACAGAAAAGTCTGCCCCCACTGGCAATCGAACCCAGGACCTCTGCGTCTGAAGCAGGTGGTCTTACCACTAGACCACAGAGGCGGTTAACATATGCCCTTTTGCTCATACTGATTAAGTGCTGTTCTATTGTTTTTTACTTTAAGTAAGTATCACAAATCCTTACTCAGAATCTTTACACAAAAAGTGACCTCAAGTACCTATGTGCCCTATTCAAGGTGAAAACATCCCCTTAATGGTAGGGAGGCAGTGGATCTTGATAGATCGTGTCCGGGTCATTTATATAGATTTGATGGTTTAATG
The DNA here is from genome assembly GCF_004193835.3 of Ostrinia furnacalis. Classification (NCBI taxonomy): domain Eukaryota; kingdom Metazoa; phylum Arthropoda; class Insecta; order Lepidoptera; family Crambidae; genus Ostrinia; species Ostrinia furnacalis. Next base: position 536,890 of record NW_021130561.1, read on the forward strand.
CCCTCCCAGATGAGAAATGACTGAGGACACCACGCTGGCAGGTTGAGACGCTCTTTTGACCTGAGTTGCGTGAAAAATTGGAAGTTTATACGGGCTGTAGAGGCGGTGTATCATCAAATACCAATATAAAAGAAAGATAAATTGTTTGTTTAGTTCAAAATCATCGGAAATGCAGATGTGTGTCAGGCATACATGAATTGGTTTTTAATTTTGAACCAAATGGCAACCTCTCAGCTTGTTTCATGCTCTAGGGTAGAATCTAGATTATAACTGGTATTTTGTGTTGGTAATGTAACATTTGATAGTGTTGGATGTAACACACGAGTGTTAGAATTAGGCTGGGTTGCACCATCTTACTTTAACTGTAACAAACGTCACAAATCTGTTAAACTCCATACAAAGAACACCGGTTATCTCTGAAGTCACCGCTAAAGTTTGATGGTGCAAATCAGCCTTAAAGAGCGGCAAGAGATGGTGCAAATCAGCCTTAAAGAACGATCTGTGTAACATGACCTTAGAAATACGGAATCAATATTCTTATAAGAAAACATGTTGTTTCAAACTTGATAAAAATAACCTGCACGTCAATGGGCCTCTGTTATTCGATGTTTAGTGAACCCAAGATGTTTTATGAAAATCGAAGAAACTTTCTAACAAAGTAAAGATAAATTAAATATTATTGAGTGTCCTTTCTGAGAATTCAACAGACCTCAACATTACGGGAGTATTACGTATCTACCTGGCAATAAGAAATGAAGACTTCGACTTATTTATTCAAACGTACATCAAAGTGAGTTATGAAGGCTATAATACCAGTCAGTCATAAGTAAAATGAGAAAAACATATTTTGTCGTTGATGTATAAAACAGATCATTTAATGAAATATTAAATTGTTTTAGTAGCTGAAAATTTGAAACTAAGTAGAGTGCCTGAGAAATGATGCCTTCTTTGTACAAACTTTCATCTGCCATAGCTGTTAAACCCACCACTACGGGATTTGGCAACACACAAACGCTTTAAAGAGGTAAAAAGTAACCTTCCCGACGTATTGACTTGGTTGCACCGGAGTAGTTAGACTTGAGTAAAAATGCAACATGGAAGTCTAGAATGCTATAACTAATAGAATGCTATAATTACAAGACTTTTTAAATTCTAGTTTAAACTAAAATTTATCTAATTTTGATTAAAACGTAACAATAGACAAAGCCCTATTTCCAATACAATATTTGTAGAGACGCCCTAAGAAGTGAGTCTCCTACAAGCGACATAGACTTCAAATCTCAATAGACATGTAGATTTTAGGCAGGTACGTATTTGTATTGACCATCTTCATTTCCCTTTCTCAAGTAAAAATAAACAGCAAAATATTTAACAAAATCTTGCCATGAAGTAATTTCGTTGTACACGCACATTAACGATATCTGAGAAACTTTTGATGGATTCCCGGCAACGTATTAGATTGCCCTCTCCATTTTAATTTGGGCAAGTTCCGGCGATGGGGAAACTATGAGGAAAATGAGCGTTTGCACGAAAACAACCGTGTTTTATGAGCTGAGACGATATTTTGTCTTCTAGAATGGGTTGGTTGTTTGTTTTGGGACAGACTAGTGACTTCTTAAATATCCTATCAATTTAAAAAACTATAGGCACTATTAACTACAAGGTTTTTTCTCAGAAAGTTTCATTTGGATGGATTTTATCAATTAAATAACAAAAACAATCACAAAATCGCGTCAGTTTTAAATAAAGCGCTTCAACTTAAACCCAAACATTATTCAAACGTTGGCGTTACACGTCATACTAATTTATTTCAGGATAGAGTGCAATGATCAAAATTTTAAAGTTTCTTTTCACAAAAATAAGGCCCAATGTTAAAACCTGAAAGTCTCCAAAAGTTGAGGGCAACGCTCATGTAGCAAAACAAGCCTAAACAAAATACAAACAAAAATAAATGTAAATGAAACAGTGTGTTACGCGGCAGAAACATTTCTCATCAAATAAACTTGGAGACTGCGCACCTTTGCTACAAGTTTTTGTTGTGGACTGTACTGTTTCGCCAATCGGAATTGCAGTGGGGCGTGGTCCAAATCTTAGGCGATGTGCAAAAACATTTCCCTCCTTCTGGCGTTGTCGGCTAAAAATGCGAGACGAATGACGTAACGACGCGTCGCGACTTTCACGAAGATCAAAGCAATATTAAAATCTGCCTATTATGAGCCAGTTATCGTTACCAATATTAGCATGGTGTAGCGTCGTGTCGCATCGAGTCTCAGGATATTGTATCATACATACCTTTGATATAAAAGTTGCAGCTTAATAACTTAAAAACGTTTAATATCTAGGTGAAGCAATCAGATTTTCCTTACCTCCTAGACCATACACCTAACACCAAACAGAATTGCCCCAGGGATGAACAAGCTCGTAGTTCCGTTTTTGCCTAAAGGTAGACTGTTTGTTCCTAACTAGCGCTCAGTTCGACGATTGGGTGGACTTGGGAAGGAATTCAGGATTAACGGGGTTAGTTCGTAGTTCACCTTTAGCTTTATAGTTCAGAATGGCTGACTTGTTTTATAAAATGACCGAGAACTAAATGGTGCACCATAATTCCTTTTATTTTATTGATGATATTACTTATATTTAAAAGTTTTTGAGGATGAATAGTTATATTATATAAAAAAATGATAGTTTTTATTCCGGATTTTCGAAAGGGGACTTATGATAATGTTTTATATGACTGCCACGTTAAAATTCATGTAGGCGGAGCTGCGGCCAAAAGCTTGGTATTTTATAACATAGGAGTATTGTTTCAATGTTCCAATGATAGAAATCAAATTCTTTTATTTAAAGTAGTGGCAATATTATGAATTTAAACATTTTCTCGTATATTTTTTGGGTATTTGTCCCTAAATTGGATTGGCAAAACACCACCATTTATATTTTGCTTAGTTGACAGAGGTTGAAAATCACATTAGGTACTAGCTTACTTGATTTAACTTCGGGACATCACTACCATGCAGTTTCTAAAATGTTTCACAAAATATAAAAGCTGCAGGTTTATTATTCTAATGGAGGAGTAAAAATAACAAAATACGAAAATTTATTCCAACAATGGCAAATGCAAATACGTCTCGCAGTTGTAAAGATGAATAAAAGCTGGGTGTCGAAATGAAAATGATACCTCGTGAAACGTTATTCTTTTCTGCTAAATTCTAAGTTTAGGGCTGGACGATGAAAAAAAACTTTTATCGATATCGAGTGAAACGATGTATCGATTAAAATATTCTGTAATTTCACAGTGAAACCATGTTTTATTTTTCATTTACTTACTCGTAATTTCAGCGCATGCTGAAAGAAATTTTATTGAAAGACGAAGGACTTTTTAAAGAGTTTTGTCTTTATTCACATGGTGCAATATTAGTAATTTTTATTCAATTTTTTTTTATGAAGTTTCGTGCTACACGTGTTCAAATACTCATACAGCATACCCTACGAATAACTAAATTGATATCTTCAAGTAGATTTTTCGACTTGTTTTTTACAATCTAGCAATATTAGTACCAAATCCTTCTTTTCGATAATTTTCCTACATCTTTAATAACGGAACTTTCGCTGGAAACGTTTGTTTTTATCGATACTATTGAATACCGATAAACATCTCTATTTCAAACACCATACGATCGCTCCATTGCTCTGTATTTGAGTGCCCATCGAAGCGGAGTTTCAATCCATTGAGCATGGACTATGTATAGACGAGGGCATATCAAGCTTGACATAGCACCTTATTTACTCATAATAAGTTCTTATTTACAATAGCAATGGTCTGTCGACTGTACATACAATACTACGTTTGAATAAACATGTTGATTTAGACGTAGCTCTTATTGCACACAGAATAAGATTGACTTTTGCAGTGCAACTGTCAAGCTTGATGTGCCATCGAGGAAAAAGGGTATAAATAGCATCACTAAGTATTTTATTGCGCAATAAACTGTGCTTTTTGGGCGATTGGAAAGGAAAAGGCTTTTCGCAAGGATGAAGTAGGTATTTTTGTTTTTATTGACTAGTTATTAGGTGTAAGGTTGCAAACGTCGTAGAATGGCGATTGGCGAATATTAGTGTGATAATGTTTGCATTTTACTTCAAAATAATATTTCCAAAATAAACTTTAATTTTACTGATCTTTACACGAGTATAGAAAATGCTTTAATGAAGTTTTTCTAAACATCATTATCCATACTAATAATATAAATGGGAAAGTAACTCTGTCTGTCTGTCTGTCTGTCGTCTCTCTTTCACGTCAAAACTACTGAACCGATTTCAATGAAATTTGGTACACAGATAGTCTAGAGCCTGAGAAAGGACACAGGCTACTTTTTATTTCAAGGTTGTAAGGGGTTGTAAGGGGTTAAAAGGGGTTAAAGGTTGTATGAAATTATTCGCTTTCACGCATTTTTCGTTGATTGAATGCGTTTCATTAAAACTTCACTTATAATTGTTAAACAAATTCGTAGATCATGTTTGTACCGCAAATATTACATAAGAATATTTTCAGTGTACTTAAAGTATTTCAAAGTAAGCTATTTACAGCAATCTACAAACTCAATTCATTATTATTTCATATAGGTACATTCAATCCAATCGTACCAATTAAGACCGATATCTGCTGCCGCCATCTTCGATAGTACAGTCGCTGTCACACTGTTTTGTTGCAAAATCGAACCTATTCGAACTGCATACAGTGCAATAGTTAAATTCTATGTGACATCTGTACATCCTAGTCTTGCCGATTCCGGATTCTTGGACACTCATCGAATTATCTGCATTTGTGATTGGTTTACTTTAACCTGTAGTCTGTTGGAATACCTTGGTTAATATAGAGCTATATTGGAAAGCTTGTTCTGTTTCTCAACAACAGATATTGAATATCTTTCATCAACCCAAAATGTGGATGAAAAATGACTATCGAAAATCATCCTTTGGATGTGAGAAAGGTACAGGCGCGTAGGCGTTGAACAGTTCGTGACACCCAAAGTGGTCAAACAGTTGATAACACACAACTTTATTTCAATTGTAACAAAGACGTGCTGCGGACTTTTTGGCTACTTTGGGTGTCACGAACTATTTGACGCTGACTGTACTCACTGTACTTTCATAAATAAAAAATTGCACGATAAATACAAGAAATAAAATATGTACCATCGGCAACAGTGTTAACTATCCATTGGCTGTTATGTCGTCTCGTTCTATCGCAAAGAATCGCCATTTGACGAGAGCAAGAGCAAAAATGGAAATGGATAGTTAACAGTGTGGCCGTGTGTACCTTCTACTGAACTCTACAACGCGGATTCTAAATCTAGGATTTTTTTTGATCCTCTATTTTCTATGCCTTACAATAAAGCGATTGTTATTAGCGATACTAGACTTTCTATTTACCGTTTTCATCCTTTTATATTAAACTCTATACCTTTGAATTAATGGATCGTTTTTTATTCTGGGGCCAAGAGGATTATTGTGAGTTATTTTTAAAATTCTTTCAGAACATCCCCGGTATCTTTCTGAAAACCTAGCTAAGTCACGGTTCCATTCAAAGCCTAAACAGTTCCCCAGACAAGATGACTTGACTTGAAACATTCTGAACCCTTAATTGCCTTCAGGTTATTTATTATTCAGTTGGAACTTTGTGTTGCCCACGAAAATATCTAACAGCTAATTAATACAGTCATCCATCTTTGAAAATGATCAGTGATTTTGCTAATTGTAGGTTGTGATCTACAAACGAAAAGTCTCGCAAAATATTTATTTTTTATTCAGTTGGTATTTTGTCTTTTGCCGATCTTTGAAAGTAACCAGTTTTTACTTTTCAAAGTATTTAACTCTTGCATAGGCTATAAACGGCATCAAAAATTATGATTCAAATAGATGATGCCATCACATATTTTTATATGTCACTTTTTTTCAATAACAACCATTTTATTTTTTGATGAACTTTTTCAGTTACGCTTGCTATCGAAAAAAATACACAATATCATTTCTTACCTATATTGGTTATCCATTCATTCTATGATGCTGCCCAATATAATCTCCTTTTTCTATTAATCCTAAAAAAGTAAATAAAATCCGTCTTATCCGGCTTTAACCAATGCCGACCAATTTACGAGTCTTCAATAGTGAGAGCGTTGACTTCCATTTTCCTCTAGACGTTAGATCCTTAGATCCATATCTCGCCTGTCCCTCAAGAAAAACCTTAAGCACTTTTGGCATTTTCATTTCCGAGCCTTTACGCGGCTTCCCGTTGAATTAGGTCGTTTTTGGAAATGCGTATTTGTTAGGTTTCTATTCTAATATTATAAAGTTGAAGGGCGTGTTTCTTTGTTTGCTTAAACCCGTTAATCTCAGGAACGAAAGAAGTGACTGGAGAGAGCTTTTTAGTCGTGATCGTGAGTCGTTTAACTGGAAGGAAGTTCATAATGCCGCACACTGGCGACGAGACTGGAACGCGACTTGAGCGCGACGTCGATGTGTTCACTAATTAATAAGAAGTTAATATTTCGTCAGTGAAGTAATAACGGTGCGTAAGTCATTTTGTAAGTATTTAAGATCAGTCTTAAATCACAATCAGTTGTAGTAAGTTAAAAGTAATTTCCTAAATGATATATTTCTTTATTTATACCTACTTGTAAGAGAATAGGCTTATGCTAAGTAATTCGTTTTGAAATCGAATTCCAGATAATTGACGAAATTAATACTTGTTTACGCTATAAGGTATTTTCATTGTGATGTCAAGGCCTAATATTACATAAGAACTGTTACTACCACGAAGTATTCAACACGAAAAACATGGTAACCATGTTGAATTTCTGTCACTTCACTCATAATACCTAATACAAGGAAAAAATATACCGCAATAGCAGCCTGAATTTCGGCATATTAGTTTAGACTTGGAAGATGGGACTACACATAATCTTATTCTTCCGATGTTAGGAAAAGTAAGATTTAAGATCAACGCACACTGAGGCGGGAACCGTGGGAAAGCGGTCGCGATCAGGGACGATATTTATTGTAATGTTCTAGTTTGTTTACACTGAAATAAATTTTGAGTAACAAGACTACTAGAAACGAACTAGAAACTAGAAGTGTGTATTAAACATTCTTGTAATCATCACAATTTGTCAATGCAGAAAAACGAGAATTTATATTTGTTACAATTCAATGAGGGTTTTCGCGATTGAAAAATCCGCCAGATGGCAAATAGACGCGAGGTCCAAATGCTGCATGATTGGTTATTTTTGATATGACATTGACAGATATGTCAAAATCCACCAATCATGCAGCATTTGGACCTCCCGTCTACGTATTGCCATCTGGCGGATTTTTCAATCGCGAAAACCCTCATTCTCGCTGTCACATAAGTATAGCACGAGAATTTTGTTAGGTTTACCAGAATTCTAGTACCTAAGTTTTTTTTTTTGTGTAAAATCTGTCACATACGAGGCGGACACCTCCTGGCGCGATACGCGTCTTGCGTTTCGAGTTGGATCGCTATTGGATCGCTTTCCGACCCTTCCCGCCTCTGTGTGCGCTGACCTTTAGGGTAGAAAAGGGATTGAGGTTCGGGACCGAGGCTTTTTGTTTTAGTGTGGTATTTTAGTGCTTCCTAAGGGCGAAGAATCGTATCGGCTAAATCACACCCGTCGTACCCATTTGTCTCTCTTTTTTCGTGATATTTCGTAGCTGGAATTGCAGGTTTTATTTCTTTTGCATAGTTTTCCTGATGCAATTTCTTAATAATATTTCGGATTTATAACCTACTAGCTTTCCGCCCGCGGCTTCGCCCGCGTGGAATTTTGTCTGTCACAGAAAAACAATATCGCGTGCGTATTTACTCACCGTTTAGACCTGGACTACGACAAACATTTTAAAACCAAAATCAGCTCAATCGCCCCAGTCGTTCTCGAGTTATAATCAGACTAACGAACATCAATTCATTTTTATTTATATAGATAGATAGATGATAGCTAGCGGCCGCCCGCGACTTCGTACGCCTGGATCCCGTTTTACCCGTTGTAGGAATTTTGCAATATCCTGTTGTAACTAAGCTTTAAGTTTACTAAGGTACCTGCATGCCAAATTTCAAGCGTCTATCTTACGCAGTTTAGATTTTTTCATACATATGTTTTTTCCCGCTAACTCCCGTTCCCGTGGGAATTTTACGATATCCTGTTGTACCTAAGCTTTAAATTTACTAAGGTACTTGCACACCAAATTTCAAGCATCTAACTTAAGCGGCTTAGATTTTTCATACAAAAGGATTTTTCCTTTCTTAGTGCACCTCTACGATACCTAAACTACGTCCCTACCAAATTTCAAGTGCCTACGTTTAGCCGTTTAGGCTGTGCGTTGATCTGTCAGTCAGTCAGTCAGTTTCTCCTTTTATATATTTAGATAAATACTTATGTAAGGCCTAAGCAGAAGCAAACGTGATGAAATAAGATTGTATCAAAAATTTGTGAATATAAATAACTTCAGTAATATTTAAACGCCAGGCAAAGGAAACTAAAAAAAGCCTAACACAAAAATGTCATGTTCTCGACGCAAAGAAAATTACCTTTTACTTATCGTTCAATAATAAATTAACATGATTAAATTGGTATTCCAGTCAAGTAGATCCGCCATAAATTCACGGTAAGATAAAAGCGTCCTTTGATGGCAAAGCCAATGGTAATGTTTGATCCCAAACTGGCGGTTTTATAAAAGGAATTCACAGGAACAGGACATATTACCGCTTCAGGGAAGGTTTCCTTGTTGCTTGTTACACGGGACATAGATTTGGAGTCAATCACTTGTCCTTAAGTTTACAAGAACGCCACTTAAGTAATGAACGGTGATTATTTTTCATAGTGAAACGACCTTGCCAAATATTTTAACTAAGGCAGGTATAGAATTTGTGAAGAGTTAGAACCTCTATCATGAGATACATATATTATTATTATCTTTTTCACGGTACGAATCAATGGCCTCATCTTGGTAACACTTTACATGAAAATGTTTTTGGAGGGATTTATTAATAATCATTAATCATGTTTAAGGGAGCTTAATATTACGTAGTATTCTGTTACAGGCTCAAACAACACAATTTTAGATTTTTGAGCCAATGGCACTATGTACTATCGGGGACTCTTCCGCCTGACCACTTTGTAGAAATTTTAGCGTAAGCGCATCGCTCCGGTCACGTGCTCACCCCGTCTCTAATTGGTTACGCATTTTACTATATTTTTACTACGACCAATAAGAGACAATCAGGGCTTAGGTTGCAATACGAAATACCATTGTGCACTTTATTGTCATACGGTTAGGGTTTAAAACGAAATGTTTCTTTTTCTTCAATCTTTCTTAGTTTTAGGCTGAGTTGCACCACCTAACTTTGACCGTAGCTATAACGGTAACCGGTGCTTTTTGTATGGAGTTTGACAGAATTTTGACGTTTGTTAAAGTTAAAGTAAGATGGTGCAACTCAGCCTTAGAATTTTAATAATAGAATTTGGTTACAAACAAATAGATATGTATTTTTTTTATATTGTGTTTTTATACGAGGTCTGTATGCTTTTTGCTTTGGCGATCTGTTGACATATTCTCTCCTTTGTTTTTTTGTGAAGTTTCGTGATCAATAACCGATTGATTTGTGTTGACCCGTGCTAGTAATTGGACTGTTTGATTGCCTTTTTATTGACCTCCGCTCGATTACTGAACCATGCCTCTCAAAATAATTCTTATATTTAGATAGATAGATAGATAGATAAATGGTTTATTTGCAAAACACATTGACACACAAGAAGCAAAACGTAAGATTAATAAACACAGGAGTAGCAGGAAAGATATAGTACATTACAAAGAGAAAGAAAGAAAATCCTGCGCGCTAAGGTATAAGTGTGCCGCAGCGATGCAAAAAAGCAGAGAGCTCAGTGTAGACACTGCTCTGAAATGAGCAGAACACTGATTTTCAGCTCTTGCTTGAAAAAAAAGAAGGAAAAGAAAGAAGGAAGACGCACGTGTATGGTNTGTTTTTGGTGGGATAAATACTGACTGAATAGAAGCCGTGACAAATCTAGGACAAAAAGTAGTGGGACTTGGAAATTAACACGCAAACTTATCGGTACTAGACCCGCAAAGACCGGTAAAATAGCTAACGGATTCCAATTCAATTCAAATTCTTGCTTGCTCCTACCCCTTTTAAGGGCACTTAAACATGTTCCAAATATTCCTTGCCCTACCATTACTTCGGGACAACATATTGGCTTTTGTTGAGGAGTGGCGAAACTTTGTGGTCACTGAAACTCTTGCTGCATACGATCATAACGCAGTGTCAATAAAAAAAAGTCATGACGCGTTCTTGAATACTTACTAGAGGTAGTGAAGTGATTCCGAAATCTGCGGCAGTTTCTTACGCTTTTTTTCTTACAGTGTGGCTGCGGTCTACTCAGGATCATCATCAGCTCCAAGGATGTAGAAGAATGGTGATGGCCAGAATGCTGTATGCCTGGAAGTCTACCACCAAGCTGACTATAAGGTTAGTGCAGTTATTTGCTTATCTAACTGTATATTGTGTACTACTAGGGCCAGCCCTCATGTAGACCTACAATGAACTCCCCGAGCTATCACTAATGAGCTCGGCCGCACCTTTGTCGCGCAAACAGCTGGGTTTAAGGTACCGACAGCAAATAAAGCGCTAGTTTATTAGGAGTTCCCTACTTCTTCTTCTTTTCGTGTCGACAACAAACCTACACAGTGTCAGCCCAAAACTCCGCCACAAGAGTGGCGTTGTCAGTAGCACTCATCAAATCCTCCTGAGTGCAGTGAAACTACTGAAAGTTGCTACATTGAATATCACAGAAGGGTCTTCATCATCATCATCTCAGCCATAGGACGTCCACTGCTGAAGATAGGCCTCCCTCAATACTTTCCATATTGCCCGGTTGGTAGCGGCCTGCGTCCAGCGCTTTCTTGCTACCCTTACGATGTCGTCGGTCCACTTTGTGGGTGGACGTCTCACGCTGCGAACGATCTTCAAACCGATGCGATGGTACCTAGTGTACCTACTCCATATCGACTTTGATGTCGTAACTCTCGACGAAGAACTGAGCATACATGTTTGTCGTTATCTGTAAATAAATAAAACCGCATAGGTAAGTAGTAAGTATTAGCACCCAGCCTTCTATAGACCTACAAGCTACAATGAACTCCCTAGCTAACACTAATGAGCTCGGCCGCACTTTTGTCGCGCGAACTGCTGGGATAAAGGTACCGGCAGCAAATAAAGCGCTAGTTTATTATGAGTTCCCATAATATTAAGAGCAGGGTTCGAAAATATCCTTATGATATATATCCGATATATATCGGATATATATCTGATATTATGATATATATCCGATATATATCGGATATATATCATAAATATCGGATATATATCGGATATTTTCGAACCTAGGGTTCGAAAATATCCTTATGATATATATCAGATATATATCTGATAAATATCATAAATATCGGATATTTATGATATATATCCGATATATATCGGATATATATCATAAATATCGGATATTTTCGAACCCTGATTAAGAGGTAGTTTTTAGGGGTTCCCTACACTATTACTGAAAGTTGATACATCGAATATCACGACAATGTTAGCGGTGTGTCGAACGGTCTTCATCATCATCATCTCAGCCATAGGACGTCTACTGCTGAACATAGGCCACCCTCAATGCTTTCCATATTGCCCGGTTGGTAGCGGCCTGCGTCCAGCGCTTTCTTGCTACCTTTACGATGTCGTCGGTCCACCTTGTGGGTGGACGTCTCACGCTGCGAACGGTCTTCAAATCGATGTAATGGTACCTTGAGTCCTCCATGTCGAATGTGCTGTCGTGACTCTCGATGAAGAACTTTGAGCATACATACCTACTTTTTTAGTTTGTCGTAGTCTGTAAAAATTAAAACCACATAAGTAGTAAGTCCTAGCAGCCAGCACTCATGTAGACCTACAATGAGCTCCCGAGCTAACACTAATGAGCTCGGCCGCACCTTAGTCGCGCGAACTGCTGGGATTAAGGTACAGACAGCAAATAAAGCGCCAGTTTATTAGGGCAAAAGGGGAAAAATCCTATTTTCCCTTTTTTCTTTAGTTGACCGTTCTTTAGGAAACATGTGTCGGTAGTAACAAGATATAATTTTTGTATTGCGTTCGATTCTGTACGAAGTGATAGAGGGTGGCCTAGCCCCATGAATTGCTGGAGAGTTTGACGTCACGAAACTACGAGTCTATGGTTTTACGGGTAGATCCAAATTTATCTGTGTCTATCACAAATTTGTGAAATGTTGATATGATTGTCTAAGAATGATTTAGCATATTGTTTGGCCTAAATCTAGACCACCTAATAAAATTCTTAATTACAAATGGCAACAACTCGCATTAAGCGTTTCGATAACTCTTTTATAATGCGAACAGCTAGGGACTGTAATTCGCTGCCTGCTGCTGTCTTTCCTGAACTTAATTATAATCCGGGTCTTTTCAAGGTGAGAGTGAATAGGCACTTACAGGGCAGATATGTCCCATCCAAGACTGCATCTCACTTATCACAGTGCGATTGCGGTCAAATATCACAGTGCGATTACCGTGTTTTACATTAAAAAAATATTTTAGGCAAATATTTTAGTGACTTTTACTCTGACCTTACCGAGATAATTAAAATGACCAGGTGCGGATTACGGTCATTCGTTAGCTGCCGCAACAATCCAACAATCATGCTAATAGTACACGTGTTTCATTTAAAGTTTATTGTAATTTGTGTTTACACTATAAAATTAATTTTAATTTATTTAGCTGTATGACCAGTATGACGGTTCATTATTGTCAATAGTTTTTTACAGAATATGAGTAGAACATTTGGTGTACGAGTAATGTTAGGTACGCCAAATAAGAGTATTCGGAATTAGGTAGATATTAGGTACTTTTATAGTTTATATAGTTTAATAAACTGCAAATTATTACTACTGATTAATCAATAAAATAAGGAAATCCGTAAACGAACTAAAGTCGCTGACATAGCCCGACGGATTAGCAAGCTGAAGTGGCAATGGGCAGGGCATATAGTACGCAGAACTGACGGCCGATGGGGCAGCAAGGTTCTGGAATGGAGGCCGCGTACCGGAAAACGCAGCGTGGGACGTTCACCTACAAGGTGGACCGACGACATCGTAAAGGTAGCAGGGAAGCGCTGGATGCATGCCGCTACCAATCGATCAACGTGGAAAGCATTAGGGGAGGCCTATGTTCAGCAGTGGACGTCCTATGGCTGAAATGATGATGATGATGATGAATCAATAAAATAGATTTAACAAAGCAATTATGTGGTAGGTAGAGTATTGTACTTCTACGAGTATGCAGTACCTATGAAAAAGTACTAAGTATTAATTTATTTTATTTATTTATTTATTTATTTATATTAGGAAGACCAGGGTTTACATAATTGATTATTTTACAGTTAATAACTCTTGATAACCACTTATAGGTCCCCACAGATAGAATTGTGGTGAATATTTAAAGAAATTATAAAAACAGATAAAATTTTATTAAGAATAAATAAATAAATATCCTTGGACATTTTACACTACGCTTCTAACAAAACTAAGCAAAGCTTGTACTATGGGTACTAGACAAGGGATATAAACATACTTAAATACTTGTTTTTTATGTTATAATTTTTCTTTTTATACGAATAATTTAGGATATTGAGCAGAGTTGAGTTCATGTAAGCAGGCGTTACTTACTGGCTATTATTGTGCATATCTTACCCCCTTCACCGTGCAACTTACTCTTGTATTGTGTTGGTTGGTCTTGGTATGTATTGGACATAGTTTCGTAGTTCAGCTTTGTCCTCGCCTCATTGTTTAGCCAACTCGCACAAATTTGGGGAAACTGTGGCTTTAAGGTGTATTCACATTATTATATAGCGAGACATGCGCGCTACATTTGTATAAAATCACAAAAAGTTTTATTAGATGCAATGTAAAAAANAGACTCGTTTGGATTTACCAAGCAAACGAGGTCCATAAACTAGGTCACCATAGTTAAGCCTTGATAGAATCAGTGACTCACAAAGTGTTATTCGGGACTTCTCACTTAGGAAATCGCGTATTTTGTACAGTATTCCCAGTCTATAGAAACAGCTCCTCGCAAGGCCTATCACATGGCTCTCGTAACGCATCTCACTGTCGAACAAAACGCCAAGGTTCCTTGCTTCGCTGACATGCTCGACTAATGTGCAATAAAAAATTGAATTTGAAATAAAACTAACTTAATATTATAATATTTACGATAACCAATTACCTGGATCATTGCTACCTAGTGCAATATTGATATTAAATTTTAATAACGTAGATAAGTGTTTCTTTAAAACGGAAAACAAAATATGCATTAAAAATAAATAGAAACCTATTATAAGTTTTTATTTACATTCAAGGATTTAAGAAAGTTTTAGCCAGATCTTACAATAATTGTTTTTAAGCCACAAATATTCCTTAACTCTTTATCAATTAATTCAATAACATATTGTTTTAAATTATAAGTTCCGAATAAATTAAATACCTATTAAATAAGTAAAATTCTTAAGTAACTGTATGATTTTGTATTTCTCACCCTAACTAGCTAAACTAATATCATGAGATTTACACTCATAATATCAACAATAATTGTAGAAAGGGCTACTCGGAATGTGCGATAGCAATTTTGTGACCCGAGCGGGCAATCGCTAGTTCAAATTTTACATGAAGCCTCATATAATATTTTGTAGTTTCAAATTGACTAAAATGCGACGTTGCCAAACGAGCGCTACGGATGCGGGTAATAAGCAATACTCAATCCTAAATGCTTTACATAGAGCTTGGTTTGCTAGGGCAAACATCTACAGTGATGCGCCGACGCTGCTTAGACCCGAAACATGAATGAACGGGGGCGGAACTTAATCGAGCGTGTGTGTGCAAACAATTTAGGCCCTTAAGGTGTCAAGGCGTTCGAGTCCCCGATAGTACGCAAGTACATTTATTAAATTTATTATAAAAAAGTTCATAAAAATTCACTTACATCTCACAAAACGTTTAAAAAGCAATTCCACGGCACATTGGGATTAGCCAAAAGCTTCATTTAAATGCTCCAAGCACTTTACTTTTTCTATTAGAATTGAACTTGTCGCCGCAAAAGAGCTTTGAAACAACGGAACGGAAACAATTTTTCGTAGCGCCTTACTACGAAAGTTTGTTATGCCGTAGTCTTCGTAGCAAAGACGAAGAAGTACGCTACACTTATTGATAGGTTTTTTTTACGGGTAATAAGTATTTAGGTAGTTGAAAAATGAGTTTATGCTACTGTATTATTAAAGACATTGTTTCCGCCATTTTGAAGTTTCAAGTAAAAAAGAGTCCAGGCAAATAAATATGAAGTTGAGTGCCATAATCAGATGTCACACGCTGTTGAATGCTCAGTCCAGATGTCGTGGATCCTAACTACATATATTACAATGATGTAGATTACATATGCGTGCCTATATTATGACGTGTAGAGGGTATCATGATAATTTGTCATTTAATGTTCCGCGAACACCTTGAGAGAACAAACAGTTGCTAATTTCGTTTTACGATTTTTTGTTTTGTGTCTTAAGTTAAACAAAGTTATTTATTTATTTAAAATCTTTATAACACACAAAAGTTGTTCTTATTTTATCCATTTGGCACATAAATTGCCATTTGTCGAATGTGATGATTCTACGTGAACGCGAAAAGTGTGTCTCCAATAAAATTTCATGTAGGTAAAATACCACGTCAATTTATCAAACCTCTATTCCCTGCTAAGAATACGCAAACCAAAATATGTATTAGGTATGTAGGTACTAAAATATCAAGGTGTTACAATCTCTGAATAGATAGGCTATATTACTATTTTCCATTGGAACCATTCAATTGAGAAACAGCAATACCAAAATGGAGGTAATTTCATCAGACGTGTAATATTCAGAAAAAGATTACCTTGATATCTGCTTATTACAAAGCCTATAGAAACCGTATTAGAATATGTACAGACAGCACATTAAGCTGTACATTTTTGTTGCCAAAAACGCCCGTATGACAAGTAAATAAGATGCCACAGTGTAAAGCTTGATGTGCTCTCGATCGTACATGATTCCATGTAGGTGTTGTTGGTTTGTTTCGCGGAATCGTCCATTAGCAGCTTATTTACCTTCTAAAGCAGGGGTTCCCAACCATTGGCCCACGAACGACCGATGAAAACTCATAAAACTCATTTATTTTTGCAAATAGGCTTTTAAGAAGCATGTTTACACGTCCCAGTATTAACGCTACCACTGCTTCGGGACAATAAATGGGCCAATGCTGAGAAAAAGCAGCGCAAGAAACCCAGTCACTATTGTCCGCAGAGTTTAAATATGGTCCGTTATCAATTTGAGATTTCGCGAGCGTTAAACTTTCGCTTGTCATGACGTCGCTTGCCTCTCTAACTGACGTATCTGACATTTTTTTCGAAACTGAGTAATCTACACCATCTTAATCAATTTCGCAAAACGAATCGATCTGTCTAATCGCCTGGAAATTTTGCTCAATGTCAGTTACGTCAGTTAGAGAGGCAAGCGTCGATGATAGGGTTTAAGTAATAAGTAATATTAGTCCTACTAGGATTACTGAACATGTAGTACAGAAGAATGCAAGCTCGAAAAACACATTGATATAAATGTACTTAGTTGATTTTATAAAATTAAATAGAGATGACATCCTTGTAAAATAACACTTAGTACTTATTATAGATACAGTTTTTTACAGAATTTTTTGATGGTGCCTGTGAACAATTTATTTTTATGGTTTGGTCGCCTATCTAAAACTTGTTACTAAACTTACTATCTTGCTACATATTGATATTAAAACAAAGTGAATCGTAATTCTTGAGAGTAATTATGATCATAAACCATAACAATACAGAAATCAAAGTGGTCCCTGGTCCAGAAAAGGTTAGGGACCACAGTCCTAAAGCCATAAACAAAAGTAACATGGTGTTGTGGTGCTTTTGATGTGATCTTCCTAGTAATGAGGGAGTATCAAAATAAAGCCCAAAGTGACTTTATTTTGGTGCCTTGAGTTTTTGTTGATCGTTCAATCTGCCGAGAAAAGTAAATGGGTTTTTGACTTGAGACCCATCTCGGCAAATGTAGTGAAGACCCATTTGCTCGATGGACATTTTCCAAGAATATTGATGGCAGCGAAAATAAAAAATGCGAGAGATCGTGGGTAGTTTATGTCCCGTAGTGGCATGTAATAATGATGATAATGATAGAGGATAGATGATATTAGGACTCTCTCAAGCCTTTAAAGGTGCATATTATCTAAGTTCGTTAACCTGTAAAAATACTAGCAGACTCGGCGAACTTCGTACCGTCAATAAAAGTTTTATAGCCTATGTTTATCAAGGGTAATGTAGGACTCTAATTTTATTTTATTTTCTTTATTAGGAAAACATACACCTTATATTATGATACAATAAGTTACTAATAGTGTAAGAATTTTCCAAACAGTCCAGTAGTTTTGGAGCCTATTCAATAGGCTAGTTGCCTAAAAAAATTTTTTTAGTCCGTAATGTTTAATATCAAAAAATATTGGACACATATATTTTTATTTGTCAATCTAACAAATAATTACATAGTTATGGTGCGTTGAAGTTGCGCACGACGTCACAACGTGCGGCATTTTTAAGCAAGCGTTGACGTCACGAGCCTCTTCTTATGAACTTTGGGGCGCTTTATCTCTTTAAATTTTCATTAGTTTGAAAAAGTGAAAAATACGTGTAGAGTATTTTTTGATAAGTTAACTGACGGACTAATTAAAACTCTTGCTTTTTGACCCAGGCAACATCCCCATTCAAACAAACTAACAATCAAATCTTTTCTCTTCATAGTTTATCTCTTATCTTTTATTATGTAGATATGTGTGCGTATAAGGATTTTCGAAAGAGACCGCGTGTATAGATCGTATGTAAACGAATGACAAAATAATGTAACATGTAAAAAAACCCATTATATGAAAGCCCTTATGTGTCTCACTCAGATTACCCAGTCTACAATCCTATAAATTGTCCCTTACATGACGTGGTTACCAAAACAATTAATAAACCTGAAAATAGCCGCAGGATCCCGTTTCCCGCTTGAACTGGCGATTAAAACGTGTACAGTCAGATGCATAAAAGGTTCTCGTGAATTATAAAAGAAAAAAAAAGTAAATAAAGTCAAAGTCAAAGTCAAAATTTCTTTATTTGTTTGGACTAATAAATAGTTCTTACAAATCGTCATTTTGCTCTTAAGGAGCCTCTACATGTCTCATAATCTTTTTACCCTACCAGCGCTTCGAGACCAACATTTGGCAAGTGCTGAGAAGAAGCGCCGCAACAAACTCAGTCACCACTGTCTGCCGGTTAATATAAATAAATAGAAATAGTAGTAGTAGGTACATTCGATTCAGGAGCAGTTCACTGAATTTACCATGCATTCTTGTATGGTGTATCTTATAAGAATGGGTATACAAGATTGCGTGGTATATTAAACAAGGTAGTGACGTGCTAATATCTAGACTTACATATTAAGATACTAGTAGAAATGACTCGCATACATAAATTTGAATAACTTGGATTGACCAGTCCCCGAAAGCAGCGCCTGTTCACAGACATGACGAGTGAACCAGCCATCGCTTCACTCGACCATATTAGAGGGAATGTAACGACCCGCCTCACCGCAATAAACCAGTTACTATGAATAATCCAGTGTTTTCTCGAGTATTACGGGTTGGTACAAAGTGCTATAGATACAACGTGTTTGGTAGAAAGTGCTTCGTGGGTGTACCTATAGGTAGGTAAGGTAAAAAAGTAGCCCACTTAGGATAAAAAAATGGGCGAATTCGTATTCTTAAAATTACCTTACCTATACACCCACGAAGTTTGTCTTTTTCTTCCAAACACCCTGTATGAGATTTTTTTTTCGTACTTATACAGATTTTGGCATAGTTTACTGCGAGTACATACGAGTACACTAGCCAAAACATGATGCTACTAAATTCTTTTGCAACTGACATTTTTTCTGTGTATAATGGATGAAATGATGATAAAAATAATAAATGATGGACGCAGGCCGCTACCAATCGATCAACATGGAAAGCATTGGGGAGGCCTATGTTCAGCAGTGGACGTCCTATGGCTGAAATGATGATGATGAATGGATGAATTAATGTTTTATATTAAAGTATTTTTGGTTCCACCTGTACTATTGAGGCCAATTAGTTGACGTAAAGTGTTGCCATAATTCAAAACGGCGGGGATAAAAAGAGTTTCAGTTTACAGGTGAGTGAGTGAGGTAGGGAATTTGGAAATGTTGCCAGCTACATGTTTTGTACAACAAGCAATTATTGGGACAAAATAAATATGGTTTCATCAATAATTTTCCTAAATCATGCTTGTGTTTTCGTGATAGTTAAATTCAACTAATGCCCGTCTTCACAAACGATGCTTGCTTAAGTGAAGCAGCAAATCGAATGCACATCGTTGAATAGAGTTCTGTGATTGGTTCATGTGTCACGAGTTTCCACGCGCACTGTGAGACCTCATAGTAATGTTTGTGAATACGGGCGTCACTTTGTCTCCTAATCAGATTTATAGTTCATGGAATATTCCAAGCAACTTTCAGTTTCTAATTTATTTTAAAAGCAGAGTTTAGAATTAAACTCTAAATTGTGTTTGCGAACGTTGTCAAATCGTAGAATACGCTCGTGGAATTCGTTAAGTGAATTCTAGGAAAGATCCCATAATATGAAATTAATTTCTAAAATAACTTTGAAAATGACCTTGTACACGTGCGGTTTGTCAAGCAGTCATATTTGTTAGGGTCCTAACGAATATTAGTAAGAAATAAAATAGCGGACTGTATAAAAATAGGTGCTGTATTCTCGCCAGCCTAATTTACAAGAAAACTATCTTAGACTACGCGGTATTCGTGTGACGACGGTGGTGTCCCAAAGGCGAGTGTGTGAGCCGAGCGCAGCCGATGATGACGCTGTCGGCCCGAGGTGACGTTAGTCATTGTACGCCGCCCGCACGTCTCCTCCCGCGCGTTGTTGGGTTCCCAACATATTTGATTTTCTCTTTGCTTTACCGACCTACCTACGTAGTTTCATATGATTGATTAGATGTTTAATTTATTCACAACCGCTGTAGTTTCCATACAATTTGACAGCCGTGTAGCTCATAATACCTATTCTTGTTTCTATGACGTGTGACAGAGACTTTAATAGACGTTAATCATACTCGTATACCTATTATCATGATTTGGTACGATTTGCTGCAAATGGTGTAATTAGGACGGTACCAAACGCGATGGACTGACGACTTCAAAAAGAAGATAGCTGGCAGCAGCTAAATGAAAAAGTGTGATCTTTCAGTGAGGTTTTCGTCCAGCAGTGGACTACAACTGGCCGATGTTAATGATGAATCATTAAATGACACTTTTATGAGAATTCGTATGACAAAGCTACTAAACGAACTTTAGTTCGTTAGCGTCTAACTCTTAAACCATTTTGCTTTAAAATATGTCACAACATAAAAGTCACCTACGTTCTACGTTCTTTGATATTACTCTGCATAAAATGTCTTTGTGGAATTATTTTAATGTTCAAGACTCGAAACTCTCTGATATTAGAATTTAATAAGATCTAAAGGATTCTTCTCAAAAATAAAAGCGTGTCCTTTATTCGTATTGGTTGTAAATGTGAATTTACATACAAATACTAAAACTAAAACATCGTAGTAAAATGTACACGTTCATTACACTAACATTTACCCAGCGGGATTAAAACCGCAACCGCGACTGACGTTGTACGCTGTTCACCGAGCCCGGCGGTTTTAATGCAAATGTCACTAAAATGGGGAAAAATACGCTACTTTTTCATTGGAATAGGGTTTGTTTGAGAATCTTGTATTGCATTTTTAACTGAGAGAGAGTAGGACTCAAATGGAACATTCGGGTATTGTTCGTAATATGTATAATGATTACTTATTCTTCTTGGCGGACTTCTTGGCGGGAATCTGAAGCGTCATGTTACTCATGTTAGCGGTTTTGTTTTATTTCCTCAAATTCGTGTTTGGGCGACTATTAATGTGTAATAATGGTGGATTATTAACTATTGAGTGTTCGTGAACGTGCATGAGTGTGGGCAAGTGAAGCAAAACAGTGCATCGTGATTCTTCTGGTTCTGTCAAGTTGTCCATAGGAGGTCTCAGTAAAGCAGCACAACTTTACTGAGACTCAAAGGGTGGGAAGGGGTATCATCTATCATCCTTCATTATATCATTACTTGATCTCATTTTGTAACTCGTATGGAATAAATACTTGAAAAAGGCACAAATCAAGTCGACCTCGACGTGTATTGCCAACATCATAAAAAAAAGAAGAAGAAGATTACTTATTTAGCGCTTGACGTTTCGGCTGTGTTACTATAGCTGTAGTCTCAAGCTGAGGAAATGACAAACTACAATGTTTTCCACATTTACAATATAGATTTTTGGCCCCCTCTAGTTGGACTGACGATCTAGTGAAGGTCGCGGGAAGTACTTGGATGCGGGCAGCACAGGACCGGTCATTATGGAAATCCTTGGGGGAGGGCTTTGTCCAGCAGTGGACGTTATTAGGCTGAAACGAACGAGGTCCAGGTGCTAGTAGTTTTAGATGTACCTAATCGAATGCCAGTCTGACAAAAATCTTATTTAAAAACATTTTCGGAATAATTATTATGATCTCCTATCTGCCTAAGATCGTGTCTTACTTACCAGATTCTTGAACTTCGTAATCCCTGTTAGAGCGGCATCAACACTAAATTAACTGTACACATGAACGACTATCCCTTCAGAGAACTATCAACATTAAATTAATTATACAGATAAAAGACTTCACATTTTATTGCAAAATAGCTCCAATTACAACTACTAAGAAGTAAAGCTTGAAGTGCCCTCGCCTTCACATCAATAATACTTACGGTCAATTCCCTGAATATCCATTGATGGGTACAATCTGTAGGTAGAATTTGTAGTGAAGGCACGTAGTCGTTTTCCTATTGGACTGCTCAATTTACACATTTTATTGATCACGTCGAATCGAAAACGGTTTGTGTTTTTTTTCGGATTGATTGTTGTAGATCAAAGATTACTGTAGGAGTATCAATCATTTTTTTTTGTCCGCGTGAAATTCAGTTTGATCGGCTGAAGGATCGGAGAAAGATCGGCTTACTTTTTTTATTATTACAAGCTTTATATTGACTTCACTTGTTAGTATGTGTGGGACAAATCTTGCAACTGAATTTAAGACCAGTTCTCCTAAACCGATTGAGCTGAAATTTGGTATACTTATGTAAGTACGATGACAATGCAATATTATGGTACCATTGAGCTGGTCTGATGATGGAGTCGGGAGGTGGCCATAGGAACTCCTAAACAAAACGGCGGAAACTCATCGAGTTTGGGTTCGTTGGATTTGTCTTTTCGAGCACTTTAGTGTTAGATAATGTCCAGGGTCCTGAGATTAAAATATAACTAAAAAGTGTAAAATAAAATTATAATAAAAATAAACTTTTTTAAAAACAAGCTTTTATTCTGAATTTCGAAAGCTTGTAGCGCAAACAGAGAAAAAGAGGAATAAATTCCATGCGCGATACAAGCTTTCGAAATTCAGAATAAAAGCTTGTTTTTAAAAAAGTTTATTTTTATTATAATTTTTTATCCACAACGACGAAGCTCTTGGCCTGTGTCTCACCTGATGGTGACGATCAGGCCTGTTCGCGCCTTGCAGACGCGATGGAATTTTATAAATAAAACTCGGAAACTGCTTATTTCGTTGTATTCTTGAGACGTTACAATTTTGATGTTGTTCGATCGGAATCCAAAAGAGAAGTGATTTTATACAATGGTTCTCAATATAAAGTATTGACTGACAAAAGTTATGTGACATTTACATTAGAAGTAGATTTTGCTATTAGAATATGACGAGGCGCGAGTAGGGCCGCAACAATTGATTACGACTAGTAGATTCTAATATGTGTGCCCGGTCAATTAAAAACTGCTTAAAATGTTCTAAGGTGGGAACATCTCCTAAATTGCTACGTTGTTCTTCCCACTTTATGAGAGTATGGTTATGAAGTTTAGAGCAAATAAAAAATATAATTAATGTGTCCCAGTGCTCTGTGGGCTGACCTAGGTTGGCTAGGGCACGCAAGTTTTTGGTGACATGATCTACTACAAATCGTAGGGAACTTTCAGTTTCGCGTGTCGACTGTTGCAAGTTATACAATGATTTAAGATGATGATTAATGAGTAGTCTTTTGTCATTATAACGCTGGTAAATTAATTGCCAAGCATCATTATAATTGGCAGAAGACACCTCAATATTTGAAATAACACGAGCTGCATCTCCCTCTAAATAGGAAATCAAATAGTGAAACTTTTGAATAGATGACAAGCGTTCATTGTTATGAATTAAATTAGTGAAAGTGTCGCGGAATTCTAACCAGCGGAAATATGATCCGTCAAATTTGGCTATTTGGATTTGAGGTAGGCGAACACTAGAATCTGCGTCAAAAGATTGAGCCTCTAAAAATAAAGATTCGCGGCGTTTTTTGTCTTGACTTATTAACTTCGATTCATTTTGTTCATCTAAGAAACTCTTTGCCATAGCTATGCACAAAATAAAGTCTTGCTCAATGCGTTCACGCTCGTTCATCTCAAAATCCAAATTTTCAGAATTTATTAATTCGATCTGAGTTTGCAGCTCGTCATATTTGGCCAACTGACCCTCGAACTTGCTGAGTTTAAGTGACAATTCAGCAATCTCGATGGTCGTCAGCGAGGGCTGCTTTGTAACTTTATTTAAGTAGTTTTTAAATCTAGTAATTTGCCCTTTGATTGAACTACGTTTTACTAATAAATCCTTTGACATCGAATGCCTCGATGCCAAATGCGGTGATAAAGTGGCTGGATCAGTCATTATTTGTTATTAATATGTCAAATTACTAATAAAATACTGTTTTGAAATGTAAATTGTGATATTGAAATGCGTTTAGTTAATAAATTATGAAAGTTTAATTAATTTACACGATAAAAAAAATATGCGAGGTAGTTCCAATCAAAACTACAAAGCCGCGCCTCAGTTAGAAAGACACAAATTTATAATAAAAAGAATACGTATCTCACGCCCTCAGCCCCGACGGCAGCTAGGAAGCCGGTGTTGACGCGTTGAATCAGCTGATGTCCCGTTAACCGGCTCGTTGAGGTCGGCCGCTGGCACAACTGAAATATTCGGCAAAAATACTAAAAACCGAGAAACTACTGGCGCGATACGTTATTGTGATTAGGATGTAGTTTTAATTAGTCGAAAATAAGAGAAATTACAATGATTTGATAATATTTTGAACGATAAATAAAATTATGGGGTAGACACAATTTGCACAATTGAAAGTTTTTACTAAATTGGATAGGATTTCGGGAATAAAAAGGTTTAGGTGTGGTTTAATGGTGTTGGGATGATGTAAGGAAGGAATAATCAGGGCACTTATCTGAAATCCAGGCTGCGAGGTGAAACTTTTGCTGCGTCACTGCTCGGCTGATTCCAGGTGTCCTTGGCTTAATCTTCCAGATTGTCCGAAATTGCAGTCCTGTCACGGTCGCCAATGTTCGCGCCTTGCAGACGCGATGGAATTTTATAAATAAAACTCGGAAACTGCTTATTTCGTTGTATTCTTGAGACGTTACAATTTTGATGTTGTTCGATCGGAATCCAAAAGAGAAGTGATTTTATACAATGGTTCTCAATATAAAGTATTGACTGACAAAAGTTATGTGACATTTACATTAGAAGTAGATTTTGCTATTAGAATATGACGAGGCGCGAGTAGGGCCGCAACAAGGCCGAAGGTGGAAGCGAGCTTCACCCGGAATCCTCAACCACGGCGGAACTGGCTATCTTACCTCTAACTGCCGGAACACAACTAGGTATGCTCTTAACGTTGTTGTTATGGCGACAGACTTAGGTAAGATGGTGGTAGCTATCCAGGAGGACTTAGAACAAGCCGTACCACCAACCAAAACGAACAGAAAAATCTGCCCCCACTGTGCACTGGAATCGAACCCGGGACCTCTGCGTCTGAAGCAGGTGGTCTTACCACTAGACTACAGTGGCGGTTATTACTGGATACTTATCGTTGTTATTTGGAAAATTAACACAACATCGTTACAAATCATTGCTTAACCGTAGACAATACACCACCGCTTTCTAATAAGTTAATAATACTGTTAAGTCTCATCCAAATCCGTTCAGTAAATTTTGCATTAACTACCTAATTGAAAGCAAATTGGCTGCGCCTTACCTTAACGTAAACCGTGTAAGTTCCTATCATTTAATTACGAAACATGTATCCTCATATCAATAACTTTGGTTGTAATTTTAACTTCACGTCCCGGGGCACGGTAATGACGTCATAAGTCACGAGACGGTAACGAGACGCCGACGTCACGGCGATGAGATTACCCTGATTGATGTACGTGAGATTAGACAATTTGGTGAAGCCAATACCGGTTTAGTGTGATGATAGGTTAGTTTCAATATATATTGAATTAATAATTGCATATGCCAACCTCGAAAGTGGATTCTCTTTATTAAGTACTAGCGTGGATCCCGTTTTACCCCCTTAGGGGTGGAGTTTCGTAAAATCCTTTCTTAACGGATGCCTACGTCATAACATCTAACGTCTGCATGCCTAATTTCAGCCCGATCCGTCCAGTGGTTTGGGCTGTGCGTTGATAGATCACTATGTCAGTCAGTCACCTTTGAGTTATATAATTTAGAAGTACTTTTTGATGAGTTCCACTCCGACAGTAGGTATAACAAGTGCGTTTGTGCTTGTATTTTCCATGTTGTTTTTTATTCACAATGAGGAAGCTCTTGGCCTGCATCTCACCTCATCTCCTGCGAAAGTGATGACCAGGACAAAGGCGGAAGCGACCCTCACCTGGAATTCACAACCATAGAGGAACTGGTTAGTGGTTATCTTACCTCCAACTAATGGAACACGGCAACTGCCTACTGCTTAGTTCATACTGGTAGTATCACGGGTAATTTAGTTTTTCAGTGATACAAATAAGTACCTATATAAAATCATGATTAAACTAATGAAAGTTTATGTGAGATTCCCTTTAAATTAGAAGCCAGGAAAAGTTTTCTTACCCTACTCATATAATATTTTGATGTTCCAAGTCCCTCACAGCTTTGATCTTTGTAACCCAGCGCAACTTGTCTTTTATTAAAATCTCCTTGTTAGTCCCGCATAGTGTAAATATTCGCTTTTAGAGTAATTTTCATTTTAAGTTTTCCTCGTTTAATTGTGAATGTGTTCAGCAGTGGACGTCCTATGATCACAGAATACATAATAGTATCAACAGAAATTGCACTCCTTTGTGTAGGATCAGATGCCGACATTTTAACAGTAATAATAATAATGCAAAATATCCAACGCACATGGTGCATTCGAAATCGCACCTTACTTCTACGCTCCCAAGAGCGCAATTTTTTTGTGTTCAGAATTGATCTACCTCACAGCTCATGCGTCAGGGTTGTATAAACAAAGTAAAATAAATAAAACTTAATTTTAATAAGCATTTATTGTATTTACGATTGGTAAACTTTAATCTAGTGGTGTTTGTATAATCGTACCATCTCTAAAGTCCTAATTAATAAACTTCAGTGTTGCGATAATTCGAAATTGGACCAACAGTTTTAAAAGGTGTAGTGTCGGAAAATAGTGACGGTGAAGTAAAGTTAATGTTTTTACTAGCTAAAATAATTTTCTTGCTACAGTTTTTTGTCATAAGTGTTTCAAAATTATTTAAAAAGTGTAGATGTTTTAATTATTTAAATTACTACTATTAACATTATTCCAAAATATTACGATTTTCCATTAAAGAAGAATAACAGTGCTGTTGGAACAATAAATCTTGATTGCGACGATGATCGACCGAGCGTGTATAGAAATACGCGTGTGTTCACAGGCGCGTGGCGGCCCTAACTGATTTGCAACTTGAAGTTGTCGCGCGCTGTAGGTAATTATCTCGGCCGGCATAGGCGAGTGACGGAGGCCTGCTATGATGTCCTACGAAATGATGATGATGATGATGAAATTGTGAATGATTAAAGTTGAATAATATTTTGTTCATAGCCAACTCTTTTGGTGATTTCTTGATCAAGAGCCAACAAAGACGACGATAAGTATCATCTGAAAATGAAATTTTCTGTCAAAAGTAGGCTACCATTTACGTTAAAATTATATTTATTTTTAAAGCCATTTGCACATAATACTTTGTGACAAAGGCCTTCCCCAAGGATTTCCACAAAGACCGGTCCTGCGCTGCTCGCATCCAGGCACCTCCCGCGACCTTCACCAGATCGTCGGTCCACCTAGTGGGAGGCCTGCCCACGCTACGTCTTCCGGCTCGTGGTCGCCACTCAAGAACTTTCCTGCCCTAGCGGTCGGCTCTTCGAGCTATGTGCCCCCCTATTTTTTATGTTTTAATAAAGCGTTTTGAGTAGACTACTTACCATAAGCCATAATCTCTTTCTTGTCTATCTGGCTTGTTGTTCCTTACATTTCCTTGGTATGCCTACAAATAGCCACCCCTTAGTAGGTATAGAGCTAATGACCCGCGAAGGGGGTTCGGGGCGATGCACTCTCTATGTAATAGACTTCATTACGTCGAGCAAATTATATTATGTAGGAGGTTGTTCTAGGTATATTGTGAGTCTTTGGATCTTTATTTAGTCTTTCTTTAGTTATTTAGTATGACTTGACTACTGATTGCATAATACGTTATTCTGCAGAATTAGATAAATAATTCAGTAGGTTTGCTGTTTACATGTCTTGTGAGCCTTTAGAAGGTAGATATCAATGAGTATTTATTGGGACATTAGTGTATATAAATCATAATATGTAATTATAAATAGAAATACTAAAATAGTATTGAGTTTATTGTTAAGCCCTTTTGTTAATATCGAAAGTTAGCAAGTATTTTGACAAACTTTTCCTTAACTGGTTGGGTTTTTATTGGCGGTCAAGCTGTAGGTACATCCTATCTGCACAGAAGTTGCAGCGGTGGGAACGAGAAGTGGGAATAGTCCCGTGGGAAATTACTTTATTTCCAGACTATCTCACATTTTTTTATGCAAGACAAGGCAGGTATTTGACCGCAATTGCAATTTCGCTTCTTCTTTCTTTCTCCATCATGTCTACCAACTTTTAATGCAAAATTGGTAAATTTTTGTTTATTATTTACTACCATAATATTATGCTTAATTAATACGAAAGAGAGCCATTTTTTCCTCAACATTTTCAAGTGTTGTTTTTAATTAAAGTCTCTTAAGTCTCAATTGCCTCTTACTATGCTAATTGGAGAGCTTTAAAGCTGCGCTGAATGCAAATTTCGTGCTTTTTCTGTCTCTAGATTCTAGCTAATTCCACTTCATAACGAGCTTCAGCTAAGCCTCGGTTAAAGTAAATGCTTGCTAGGAAGTAGTGTGATATGCTTTCAAAAGTTACGGTAACTCAGTATTTTGAAATAGAGCACTTTTGAAATAAAAGACATTAAACTTAATCTTCATAAGGAGATTTCTTATACAAAAAACTAAGGCTTGAGTTGCACCATCTTACTCTAACTTCAACAAACGTCCAAAATCTGTCACGTTCCACACAAACACACCGTTGTTGTTATAGTTACGGTTAAAGTAAAGTGGCGCAACTCAGCTAACGCGCGATCGGACGACACTTTAATGAGTAACTGAAATGACAAAAGAAAGGGCTGATAAATTAGCTCTCATTGCGTGATTGTTTTCTCATTTGAGCTTTATTGCCTGTGCAGTACCTACTATTTAATTAGTAGACACGCGTGAACGAATGCGTGTCACAGAGTGACATATATGGCGTGTAGTATCGTGAAAACGCTAAGCTTTTCTAAAGTAACGCACTCTGCATCTCTCTGCAAAAACACGCACGCCGCGTGTATCCGTGGTTCAAAACAATAAAATAAAATAAATAAATAAATATATCTATATATATGTTACAGGAAATGTATGAAATCCGTCATTGTATACAATTCCTAGGATTTGTGTATAAGTCCTAAAATCACCCGGAAATGTGTGATGTAAATTATATTAGACACATTTCCTAGGAAATTTACACATTTCCTAAACAGCAATCGGAAATGTAATTAAGATTTCTTTTTTTTCTCCGAAACTTAAATGGCGCTACCGCGCCGCGGCCGCTGTGTATGTGTAAGGTCGCAAGTCTAACCTAACCTAACCGAGACTTTGTTATCCACCTACAGGAGGACTAAAACCTTCATGTCAATAATAGTTTAACAAAAGAGATGTTAAAATTAGGGTTTTCCAATACTTCAGCGTAATATGCGTGATGCCGAAAGAAAGGTATGCCAATAGGCAAATTTTTTTTCAGCCAAAGTATAATAGTGCGGAAACAACTTTCAGGGTAAACAATAATAGTTGTGAGCTAAAAGTACCTATCGGTCAATGTGGTTTGTCTAAATGAAATTTTAGGCGTACTGAGGGGCACCCGATCACACGACCGCGCTTGTGCCGCTTAGTTTTATACATTTCCTAATACAATATTGGAATTCTATAAAATTCCTAGGAAAAGTATACATGTCCTAGGATATGTGCGTATTAAAAAATCTCTGAAGCAATATTTCATACATTTCCTAAATAGCTTTGGAATTGTATACATTTCCTAGGAATAGTATACAATTCCTAGAATTCATACATTTCCTGTAACATATATATAAAAGAAAGTCGTGTTAGTTACTTCGCTTATAACTCAAGAACGGCTGAACCGATTTAGCTGAAAATTGTCAGGGAGGTAGTTTAGAGCCAGGAGAAGGACATAGGATACTTTTTATCCCGTTCGAAATTTAAAAAAAAGTCTGCTTCTTTATTGCCATTAAGGCGGAACAAAGTTCGCCGGGTCAGCTAGTATACTATAAACCCTATGACCTCTTCTGTATTTATAATAATTGTGAGATTTCAACAAAAATTGAGTTGTTGTCAACTGTAAATGGGTAATCCCACACCCCCGGTCACATAAGATGCTTACGGCTAATTAACAAAGCAAACGTACCTCAAAGGATTGAGCCATTAGCGGCTTTGGCCCTTTGAAAATAGGGACGGTTTTTGACTCTACATAATGGTTTTAATTATCTTTGTTTTGAAGTTCTTAGAATAATCTTGAGTTTTACTGGATATAGGTCATAGCATACAACCCGGAAAGGATGAACACCGTATCGTCTTTCACCGCGCTGTTAACTGCGGGGCGAGGCGTTTATGTTACCTCTAGCATGAACAACTTTTGTCTTCGAATCGTTTGCGTATTCGACAAAATTCGATACTCAACCTTCGCATTAAACGATAACGCAACAATTTAGATTATCAAAATAAGTTTCGTGCAACCATTTCTCATTCTAAGGCGCTGTTGTAGTTTTCGTACTAAATCTTTTGATGGCGATACGAATTCACAAACGATTCGAACTCGAAAGTTTTTCGTGCTAGCCGTACCGATGTGCGTGCGTTACAGTACGAAGTTTCATACAAAGAATAAGGACCGCCTCGACTTGATACGGTTACGATCCATTTCCGGTTTGATAAGACAAGTGTGCTTCGTTCTTAATATAAAAGACTTATAAGTATTACAAGACAAGTTGTTCAGAATCAAAATTATATCACATCAAGCGTGCCTACAGTACATAATTTGAAATTACGCAAACAAATTGGGCCTAACGGCGTATCTTCTCAACTCTACGTCAATTAAGTTGTTGATACTAAGATAACAATTTAGTTTGAATAAGATTTTTAGTAGGCTCGATTACCCACTCTTTACTTAGGTAGGTATTTTTACTGGAAATATGTTTTTGTATCATGCCGAGCCTAAAAATAAAGGCAGAGCAAAGCTCGCTGAGGCGTTACGATGTTGATAAAATTTCATGTTCATTGAGCCACGATAGCCAAATTAAATTTTGGGCTATTTTGATCAATAAATCCTAATAGGTATTCTTATTAATAGAATCATAGATTTAATTTTATGAATTAGGATACGTTTAAATGGTGTGTCAATGAAAACAATTTTGTCCGGTTTTAGATATTTAATTTACTGATATTTATCTTTAGAATTTTACAAATCATCTATAGTAATATAATCTATTTATACAATTAATATCAAGATAAAGATATACAGTAAAAATCTTGTACTTTTACATAACACTTATCTAACTAGACTGTTATTCACAAAATAAATTACTCAATATCATTATCCATATTTATGTTTATTTACAAAATTATTTTAAGATATGATTACAAATCTAATTATGAATATTTACAAGAAAATAAATTACTTACATCTTGTGACTTTGGCTCCGAACTTAATTTCTTTGTGATCCTAGCTCTTGAGTAGACTAGAATAACGTTAACCAAAATACTAATTTGAATATAAAAGATGTTTAGACACAATATGAAACATGAGTTGACATGTTTGTTTTTAGTTGAATTTGACATCAAAAGAAGCTAAATAATCAAACTTGGTAGAATAATGTAATGCTCACAACTAAGGCACTCTACACACTGAAGCCACGTTTTTTACTGAAACTATTTATAGTATAAAGTATAGGTAGAGTTAAGGTATAAAGTTTATACGTACAAAAGAGTATGCACACAATTTGAGACAACATTCACAGAGTTGATGCCGCTGACTTCAGCATGTAGAGTTATCTTTTAGAGGTATGTATTATTCTATCGGTTTTTTGCACATATTTAAGTTACAGACTCTAGATTTTACCGAAAATTAGACAGTTCATCCTCATTCAACAAACCTCTATTACTATCTTGACTAAGAGATCACTTTGACTGTTCGACCTTTGCGTCAGTATTAAAGGGTTAAAGGGGTTGTGCCAGAATAGGCGTCTTTCGGAACTTTGCTGAAACGTCAGCAAACACTAAGGCCTTGTCCAGGAGGGCGAATTCGCCGCGAATCCTATGCGCGGTGGCGCGATACTAGCAGCCAATACATTGCGTCCACAAGATACGCGCAAGGTGAAAATTCGCACGTAAATCGCGTCATACATACGCTCGTGTTCGCGAGAAGACATTCGCAGCGAATTCACACTCCTGGATAAGGCCTAAATCTCGCCTTTAGCGTAATAGCTGTCATTGACTCAAATTATCGACCGTAAGATTTACTCATTTTAGTTCTGAATATAAATTACGCACCACCACTCACAATCACACAACAGTATTTTATATCAGCCAAGCGACTCTCCCGCCTTTTTCCCTCTCGATAGTGACATTGGAAGGTACTATATTATCGGCGGGAGCGGACGAGGTAGCGTTTGGGGGCACTTCGCTGACGCGGCGGCGTGTCAGCGAGCGCTGCGGCTCGCGTCAAGCGCCACAATCGATGCGAGCGCAGACAGCTGCGCTCAGAAGCGTGGCTGCAGCGAGCGCTATTTGCACGCACGCGATGACCACAAGGTCTCTGGAGGCGGGCCGCGAGTCGTCGATTGTGGGGCCGTCACTGTAAAGAAATCAATGCTAAAGCAAATTCTAACTTTATTCACGTGGCGGGTTTGAGGAAACAATAAAGCTAAGAAAGAGAAAGAATCTTGTCTAAACAAAAAAAAAAAACAGGAAAGTTCGAATCATTTTGAAAGGTCTTGTATCTTTTAATTTTTCTATATTCCGCTATGCAATGTAGCAAATTAGCAAACGATATTTCGAATTCCACGTAAATATTTTATTAAAGATCGTGGTGGGTTAAAGAAACAGCTATTTCTCGAGAATTTTACTTGTTAGGCTTTGTAGGTGACATGTCGCACCCTTCCTAGAATAAGTACGCAAGTGAAAAATGTCAACTTTTCAGGAGCGTAAAAAAACTGTCCTAAAAATTTATTACCATTATTAAAAATATGTGTTATACATCAAAAGATAGCTAAAAATGTCTGTGAGGGGCCTATGTATTTATATTTAAAATACACTTAATAGGTTTTGAGAAAAACTTAAAAAAGAGCGTTGCGTACTTATTCCGCGAAACATATTTAACACCTTGTTGTTGTAATTATGAATATTGCATTGTTGACATGTAAAGGAATACATGCTGTTTGGTATTATTGCAGATAACCACTTATTGGCGTTCAGATTTAGTCGTGCATTCAACGTGTAAGTGTAGTTTACGTAGTTTTTCCTCGAACTATTCGTATTGAAGTAAATTCGTAAAAAGGATAACGTACTTTTACCTTGTGAAAAATTACATTACTTATGGTTGTATTTAAAATTATAGCTTTATTCAAAATTAAAAAGTTACAATAATTTTGCATAACTATATTATAATTTTCGGAAATTGCATTTTTAGGGAGAGACGAGCTATCAAAAGGACTAATGCCCGTTTTCACCATCAATCCATAATTTGTAAGTGACCTCTATGGTGATACATAACAGGAATTTTGTTTTTATAGGGGTCACTTAATACGCAACTGAACTTGCACTACGATACCCACCAAATAATACCCTAAAATAAGTATGCAACAATAGATACGCGAAAATGTTTTTTAAAGTCTTCGTGGAAGATGTACGTAACTATTAATATGCTATTATTCACACGGAACTTTATTAAACAATTAAGTGCAAATGTATTTACTTCGTTTTTGCTATGGAAATTCAGATGTTTTAATGTTGCAATATTTTACATATTTGTACATAATTTCTTCATTTTTAAGAGAAAAATTATGAAAAAAATTGACAATATGTATTACCTCCTCCTCGATTTTTTAGTGCAATAAAAAAAATATCGCACAAGTGGACTTGCATACTTCTTCCAGGGGGGGTGCGATGTTGTAGATCCTTAAAAATAGTAAGTAGTAGCACCAGAGGTAAGATAAGTCCCAGCCTCTTTCTAAAAAAGCCACTGAAGTAGTAAATGTTCGGTTACCTGTAATTAAGCCCAGGCGGGTCCAGTATCGTCCTACAGCACTGCACGACCAGCGCCAGCAGTAAGCAAGCCGCGGCCGCCCACAGCACACTAGCAACGCCCGCGCCCGCTCCCGCTCCGCTCGCTACGGCGCTCCAACCCCGCGACGTGTGTATTGATACAGCTGTGCAAATATTATTACGTACAATAGAATGTTGCAGTCAAAACTCATTATCGGTCAAAACCACTTTTGACTGGAAAATCAGTCAAAACTGATATTGACCGAGGACATAAGTCAAAACCACTTTTAGCTGCGAAAAATCAGTCTAAATTCATTCATACAAAGTGTTATGATTAGTTAAAATGACTTAAAAAATGTGTGCAATTGTGTGTGCAATCTAGAAGTTCTATGTATCTGTTGCATTGCATATTATGCATAATATGGATGCTAGGCAGAGGTACCATTCTGTTAGTAAATATTTATATGTAATCTTACGAATGTCTGATCCGATCTAAGAATTTGTTTCCCAATATACAACTCATTTCGAGACATACCCAACTTTAGGCGGGATTAGACAACTCCCGTGGGATCTCGACGAGATTTTCATGAACTACCCACGCGATCGTAGATGTGGGCAAAGTATTTTGGGATACTTGAATATTTAATGTGGGATTAAGCTTAATCTACACTAATACTCGCATTATAAAAAGGAAAGATTTGGTTGTTTGTATTGAAAAGGCTTTGAAAGTACTGGACCGATTTGAATAATTCTTTTACAATTAGAATCTTAGCGAGAAGCCACTCGGTGCGGTGCGGCGCCGCACTGCAAGCATTTTGCCGAATCATGCCACAATACGGCACCGTCTCGCTCAATCGAAGTGCGGTGTGCCTGCGGTGCGGCGCCGGAACGCACCGTCTGGCATGTAATTGATTTTTATATGCAAGATGCCGCAGGGGCACCGCTCCGGCGCCGCGCCGCGACCGCACCGAACCATGTGGCTTCTCCCTTACATTATTTCTGATGGCTGTACGTGTGTTCCCCAGTCACTTAGTTTTCTCATAAACAGTAATATTCAGTCACAGAAGATGATTATCTTGTTAACTATGAACATCTCGGAAGAAAATGGGCGATTTTTTCTACAGCCATTCGTTGGCTAATCAGAACCATTAATTTTTATTGCTTTGTTCATTGACTGTAGAGCAGACGTAATTTAAATCTTAAATCAATTCGTTCACAATCTTTTTCATTTTGAATCGTTTGAATTTTAAAAGCAAATTCAAATGTGCAGTCTGCACTGCACATACATTTTAAGTTATTTATTTAGTTCTTTTAAGAATACACTTGTGCAATTTGAATTTGCTTTGACAAATCTACAATTACGTAGAAACGTATGAACACGAAAATCACGAGAGATGTTTCAATTTAGTTCCTTTTAAAGCGGTACAGGGTATTTACGTAGAAACACGCCTTTCAGACGATTAAATAACATAGAATTTCTTTTAAGGACTTTCTGTAACAAATCTCGTCGAATTTATACAGGAATTAGGCTCGAGAGAGTTATAAAGTAGGCCGTGTTTATTTTGTACTTTTTGGTTAATTTTAGCTTGAGAAATTAGTATGACACTAATTAGCCTCGTGACGAATCACAGGATATTACTGTCAATATGAATAATTTGTAAACTCAAAAAGTATCGAAAACCTTGAGAAAATATATCGCAGCATAGATGGTTGAAAAAATATTGAGATCATAATTATTTGGCATTCTTATGGAGTTTAAATCTAACAGTAAAAAACTGATGATGATAATGACGAATTTTTCATACACATAGGTACTTAGCCAATTGCGCGTACCTAAAACTACAAAATAGCTAAAACTAGGGTCCCTATGTGTGATATAATACACTTGAATTCCCCTCAGTTACTGTGAGTTTTCTTGAAGCTCTATGTTTTTCTTGGCTACAAGTATGTTAATCAACTACTACGTACCTACGCCCACTTAATCAAAATAAACGCTTTCACACCAATATACAGGGTGACCGGTTTCCCACAGCCGATGTTGAGAACAGCATTTAATGGAAAATGTCCTTTCAAGTTGCAGATTACTAATAAATAAGCTTGCACAAAGAAAACTTTGATAATGAGGTACAAAATGTAAATTAAACAAACTATTTTAAGACTGGGTTGTACCATTCTAATTTAACTTTGACAAACGATCTGTCAAAGTCCATACAAAAAGCACCGTTTATCGTTATAGTTACCGTTAAAGTTAGGTGGTGCAACTCAGCCTTAGAGAGCTAGACCTGGTTTGGTTATAGGTTAACACTCAGTTCGCACGTCACTTTTTAGTACATAACCAAATTATGAAAACCAGCGTCGTGGCCTTCCCCACCGTGGGCCACGGCACTTTTTATTTCCTTGTAATATTTATGTAAGCCGTGTGGTGACGGCAGAGTAGAATACATTTGTCACCAACCCCTACTCTTCCCGCGGGTGTCGTAAGAGGCGACTTAGGGACTACACATCAAACAGAGAATGGGCAGCAGCGCTCTCTGAAAAACATCAATCTTTTAAACTGCGATCTCCAACCCGCCTGCCTAGCGTGGAGATTATGGCAAAACCCTCCACTATAGTGGAGGAGGCTCATAGTCCAGCAGTGGACTGTAAAGGGCTGTTGATGATGAATATTTATGTGCTATTTCTGTCTTTTTTTTCTGTATAGGTTCTCTGTCATGTATAAGTGATGTTCATCGTAATAAATGTTTCAATTTTTTTTAATGTAAACAAAAACTTGCAAATGTCAAAAAAAAATCGGCAACAAACCCAAACACCCTGTACTGTTTGCGAATGTCTCGAAATCCCAGAATCTCGGTAACGTTGTTAGTTTCCAGTTGTGAGTTAGTCTTGGTTTAATTGGATCTAAACACTCATTAGTCGGCACGCTCTTTGCCTACGATTTTAGTGTTGCTAAGCATTTCCTTTGAGTTCTAATTGTTACTTTGATTGAAGTTAAAATGTCGATTTACTTCCTTCTGCCGCTAGTTTATAGTCTGTTGAAACTTTGAGTGAAAGATATAATGAATTTATAATATAAATATGTGTTGGTAAGCGCATAACTCAACAACACCTGGACCAATATTACCAATTCTTTTTTTTTTCAATGTTTGTTGAAGTCCAAGGTTGGTCTTTACAGCGAGATTTGCAAAAATCAAACCCGTAAGGGGTAAAAAGGGGGCAGCCGCTAGTTTAATATAAAAGTAGGTACGAGTATACCTTACTTCTACTGCTCTTTTATAATTTGTCCCCCTTAGTAGTCCACTGCTAAATGGTAGCCTTTCCTGAAGAATACCATTCTCTTACTTTTTTCATTCAACCTCTGCAAGCTTTACTTTTGGTCGTCGCTGTTTATCAAGCGTGCTACACCACGTTTACTTAAACATGTTTACGATTCGACAACACATTTATTCTACCTTTCCTCAGTTATTCGATAGATATGGCCAAGCCAATAATATTGTATTTACCTGCTGCAACTACACTGATCCCTCCCGCCGGGATGCCGAGCCCCATGTTGAACTTCTGCCTCTCTTCTATGAAGGCCACGCTTCCCATCACCATAGCTGATATGCCGCATACAATCTGCGACAAAAGAATAAAATTAGGTCATATAGTTCCAAAATACTGAACTGTCCTATGCATGACATTGACAGTGGGGCGCCACCGACAATACCGGATCGCTGGTTCCGATTTTTGCCATGTTGGAAACCATATAGTTGAACGATGGTAGCGCCCCCCTGTCATTATGTTTGGTGGGACAGTTCAGCGTGGGTCATCTATACCAGACTTATCAACTTTCGCGAGCTGTCATCGTCATTCGTGCGCAAGGCGAGGCGTTTACGTTACGGTATGGAGTAAGTGTGCGTTGCAGTATGGAGTTTCATTATACGAGTAGGTAGAATACTGACCGCCTCGAGTTGATACGGTTACGATCCTTTTCCGGGTTGATAAATGTGATACGTCCTTTATTAAACGGAATTTTCCTTAAAATGATAGAAGTTTCAGAAGACAAAATACTTCTATTTTGTATGTGTAGGTATTATTAATTCAGCTCATGAAGTCTGAGATTAAACCAAATGTGTTTCATATCAGAGCCTACTTACTGTTTTCAAAATGACTTATGAAAAACCATTATTAGGTATTCGTCGTTACCGAAAATATAAATGTAAAGTCCTTTTCCTGTTTTAAATAAACCGTAAGTAATAAAAACGCCTCGCAATAGGCAAATCGAAAAAGTTTTGAACTCTTACCGAAACTTCTGAAATTGCTACCAAACCACATAAACAGACTCGAGTCGTTAACTTATGTGACGTTTAAAAATCTACGAATTCCCGGTCATTATCCATGTAAATATCAATTAAATTATTTTT
This sequence comes from Ostrinia furnacalis, assembly GCF_004193835.3. NCBI lineage: Eukaryota > Metazoa > Arthropoda > Insecta > Lepidoptera > Crambidae > Ostrinia > Ostrinia furnacalis. Next base: position 575,450 of record NW_021130561.1, read on the forward strand.
CATCTGAAACTAGCCGTTACCTTAGTTTATTTTGATTTTTATACCTAGACCCAAATTACTTTTAAATCTATTTATAGTTAACAAGCAGTTCAGTTTTCTCTTTTAAATTATTCTAGGTGGATGAGCCTCACTCGCTTACAGTAATTCAGAAATAACTGTATTTTTGTTGGTTGAGCAGCAATATAAAATTCAGTGGAAAAAATTTGCTTCCAGCAAACTTATTCTTTGTGAAATTGTTGAGATAGGCAATTTCATCTGCCCTAAAAGAACTTGACAATTTGTTGTGTTCCATAACGTTTAATAAAAACGTTTTCCTCATAGGTAAGCCTAGGTCACACACATCGCGATAGCATTCGGTGGACAGCAGAGCGAAGTCCTTGCGGCTACGGGACTATTCCCACCTCTTGTTCCCATCGCTGCAACTCCTGTGTAGCCAGGATCTACAGCTTGAGCGCCAATAAAAACCCGAACAGCGAAGGTCAAGTTTGTCCCGGGGAAAGACATTGGACACGCAATCAAATTATTCAGAAGAACATAGGAGGATTTCGAAGTTAAGGTTCGACTTCTCTCCAAACTTTCTTCGAGTAACCTTTAATGTCCGTGGTGTATATCTTTTCTTAAGCATCGACCTATCCTGTGAGCTATTAGCTATCTGCCAATAATATGTTTCACAAAATCGATAAAAAAGCAATCAATATCCTTGCGACTATGCAAAAAAGTAGTGAAGTACACGTGAATACTTGGCAACACACATCGCCATAGCGCAAATCTTCGGGTTATCGCAATGTGTGTGGCCTAGGGATTGTGGGAATTCTTTCAGGTTATGAGTCACGTTTTATTGTTGACATACGAGTACGCCATTCACTCACGCGTTAGCGATCATACATTATGTATGTTCTTTCAGTGTGTATTCTGGCGTTATTATTCATGCTTTGAATGCTTGATACTACGACGTTGAATGAGAGGGCTGTAATAACAAAATTAATGTGTGAAATATTTCCAACCTCTCGTTTCCATCATTACTACTCCTGTATAACCAGGATAAAATTAGCAAGCTGAAGTGGCAGTGGGCAAGGCAGATAGTAGGTACGCAGAACTGACGGCCGATGGGGCAGCAAGGTTCTGGAATGGAGGCCGCGTTCCGGAAAACGCAGCGTGGGACGTCCACCCACAAGGTGGACCGACGACCTGATAAAGGTAGCAGGAAGGCGCTGGATGCAGGCCGCTACCAACCATGCGATGTGGAAGTCATTTGGGGAGGCATTCAGCAGTGGACGTCCTGTGGCTGAAATGATGAGCCAAGATAAAATATACAAGCAATTAATGAAACTCAGCAAGTGACAGCTGCGTAGCCCTGGGAGTTAACTATGTATCTTGGGATTCAAAACTAGCTAGAAAATAGGAATGTAGATATTTAGAGACTTCCCTCTATTGCAAAACGGAAATCAACGTGAGAATTTCAAGTTCTATTCCAGAATATTGAGGTTTTAATGTTTGTGGACATCGTAAAGGTAGCAGGGAAGCGCTGGACGCAGGCCGCTACCAATCGATCAACGTGGAAAGCATTAAGGGAGGCCTATGTTCAGCAGTGGACGTCTTTCGGCTGAAACAACAACAACAATGTTTGTAGCTAAGCCATTAACGCTTCAAACAAAGATCCCTGTTGAAAATAATGTTACTCGATAGAGGTGTCTTATTTATATTCTCTTTGGTAAGGGCTTGAATTGGTTCTGCTTCTTTTTAACCGACTTCAAAAAAGGAGGAGGTTATGTGATGATGTCAGCACTTAGTATACTTACGCAGACAGATTTTTTGTATGCACCGTATACCAAAATACAACGCTCCAATGATTTATTAAAACTTCACTTAATTAATTAATTTAAACATAACAATTTAATCAGATTAGCTTCCGGGTGCTTTTTTTTTTGTATTAAGCTTTAATTTAATTAGTAGTAGGTAACTCTGGCTTGGTAACTTCTTTTCTATTTTTTTATTGATAAACAAGCATTACTCAGGCTCTAAATGTGAAAACATGTTAATGGTTATAAGTTTTCTAAAATGTTAGTCTACATAGTTTCAACACTGTATTGTTTTCCTTGTAAAATAAAAATAAAAAAAAAAAAAAAAAAATAAATTTTAATAAACTTCTTGGGTTTTAAGGATTCATTAAACAGTTAATTAATCACTCACTATAAATTGAAATGTCAGACCTTACAATACGACGTTTATAATAAATTAAGCATCGAGTTAACAGGCTGGTTACAATAGTCAGTTTTGGATTAAGAAAAAGTAAAAAAAACAGAAATAATCTATACGATGCGAAAGTAACTCTTCCTGTTTGTGTCGCTTTCACGCCTTAAACACTGAACCGATTTTGATGAAATTTGGCATAGAGATAGTTTGAGTTCTGGGAAAGGACATAGGATAGTTTTTTTTTTCGATTTTTGAAACACTGACGCGCGCGATAAAGTTTTTCTGTCACAACAAAATTACACGTGCGGAAAGCTAGTTTATATTCCAGAGTAGGTAAGAAGTAACAGTTTGTGTTCTTTAGGTATTATGGTACTAAATTGTGGGTTGGCCGTCACTACCCACGCTGGCCAGACGGTTAAGAAAGGCTTGACGTTTGCACATTAGTCCCCTACTCGCTTTTTACGACATCCACGTAAAAAGAGGGAGTGGCCCTATACTATACCGAACTGTACAACAGGGATGTTATGGATATCCGTAACCGTACCCGAAATAAAAAAATATCCGAAACCGTAACCGATTCAAAAGTTTCAGATATTTTCGGATGTAGGCAGTTTAAATTGTTTTTTTTTGTATAGCATTATATTGTAAAGGCATAACAGCCTGATTTACCTTTATAATGCCATCTAGTATCAATTTTTACTTTTTTTATTACTTTTTATTCGATGTAAAGTGTGCGGCCATGAATGAACCGTGTTAGACAACTATTGCAAATTGCATTCTAAAGCACAGATATCCGTAACCGTAACCGAAACTTTCGGATATCCGAAATAAAAAAATATCCGTAACCGTATCCATAGCCCAAACTACATATCCATAACATCCCTATTGTAGGTACAGTTCACAAAACCTTTAACATGCATTTGACTTGAAATCAAATTAATTAAATGGCCACTGAAGCAAAACCTTTGTTTTTGCTAGGCAATGGACCTAGCCGGATCGATTGCGTATCACCTGAAAACATTTTGGGGTTGTGTGGGCTAGCTTTTAAAAAACAATTGAACCCAAAACATAATAAAACGGGTTGAATAACAGCCTGGCTTTTGTTATAGTTCAATGTTCTTTTTTCATATTTTTACAATTACCGAAACTAAAGTTTATTTGACTTGCGAATAAGTTAATTGGTGTTGAATTATGACACTGGGGTAATGTAGGAACTACTCTCAGCTTTTAACAGAACAATCACATTATCATTTACGAATAGAAACTTTTGAATAAAAGGCACATACAGCACATCAAGTTACATCTTGTGTGGCATCTATTTGGTTGCAATAGAGACGATTTTGCGACACAAATATTATATTCTAGTGTGATTGGTGTGACAATAGCAGGAACAATCAGTCTGGATTGCACTGGACTGGTCCTTTCATGTATTATCTTGTATGTCAGATGCATACTAATCACAAAACTACCTCTGGTGTATGGATTTTGTATGGCTATCACTTCTAGTAGTTGATAGAGACAGGCTTTATAAAGATAGAGTATGAAAGACTATTATTCAAAGTACTAATTTTACTATCTTACTTCTTCTTACTAATATTATAAATGCGAAAGTTTGGACCTCTGGATGTCTGGATTTTTGTTACTCTTTCACGCAAAAACTAGTGAACGGATTTTGATGAAACTTTACATTATTATTGTTTATAACCCAGAATAACATATAATTTATGACGATCTGTGACAAACTAAATTTCACGCGGGTGAAGCCGCGGGCAAAAGCTAGTCAGATTTATAATGCTATTTTCACACCTAAATTATATAAAATAAATTCCTAATTTTCACACATATTCTAGTTACATTGCTGATTATTTTTTAAAGTGTCATTTCTCTAAAATAACTGTTCTAAGGGCTTATCTATAAGTTTTAACTAATTGAATTAAATGCGGCCCATGATCATAACTTATTACACAGTTGACTGTACTTTTAAATGAAAACTATATTTATCCATCCGTAAATAAAAGGTCTGAGAATTAATTTAGTTGAAACTAGAGCGTGAATAAGCAGGTAGAAATATTTCACAGTAAAATTAGTAAATGTGAACTGAAACTTTACGTGCGGACATTTTAATTAATTTGGGTTACAAATAAGATTCGTTTTAACTTATTATATTAATAAAGGTTAGTTTACTATATTTAGAACTGTATTTCGTCTGATTGGAAACTAAATATTTTATTTTATTTATTTAGAATAACAAACAAGACAGAAACAAATACAAGCAAAGGGGTTTACATACATTTATTTTGACTAGGTACTGCTATCCTAATTATAGGCTGCCACATAAGTATATTTGATAAATACGTCGGTAAAGCTAGTTGAAATAGGACGAGCGTTTCTATATTTGAAATGGAAGGCTTTTAGGGTTTTAGCATTAATGTGTACGTACACGATGGCCTTAATTTGAAATTGTGTATCTATATTTGAAATAGAGCCTTTTGGGAATTTAACAGTAATACTATAGCTCAATGTTATTAATAAAGCTAATATTTTATTTTATTTTAACCGTTACTTTGAAGCATTTTTCAGAACTTAACTTAGTTTTAATAATGATATTGTTCTTTAATAATAGATTGAGCACAAAAAAATACCCTCAGGATCTGTATAAATATTCAGAAAGCAATATTTTTGATTTAGTAACTTATTTTGATCTAAGAAAATATTTCGCTTTCTTCTTGCTTTATTAGCCTTTTTTCTTGGAAGTGTATTAGATAAATCATTTTTATTTATTATTACGTCCTTCTACCAGAAAATTCTTTAAGAGCCATTTTACATTTTCGTGCGAATTTCTAAGATTTTGGAAGCATGAATTACTATCTTAAGCAACATCCAGATATTANGTTTTGATATCATTTATTAATATAATTTGGCATAGTGAGTTTGGACTGTTTTTTGCGTAACGTTACTTTCCCATAATGCCTATAAAACATTGTTTTGATTTAAAGTGAAAAATAAGTTAAAGGAAAGAACCCCAAAAATGTGTCTGTAGAAGAATCCAGAGTCACTTCTTCAAAAAATAGGTAGTTACGCTTGAGCCAACTTTTATGGCTATAAAACTGTTAAGTTAGGATTAATCGCTATCCATCTGCTAAAGAGGACACGTGAGATCATTATTTGGTTTTATAACCATAAAAATTGGTCTAATTGATTCCAGAGTTGAGCCCAAAGTGAGGTCTTTTTTCAAGTTTTTCAAGTCACATTTATTGTATATGTTAATCGTTTATTAGGAAATTAAATGTGTTTTTCTTTAAGGATATTTATTGGGCTTTCAAATAACACCAATATTGTTGGGGAACCATGATTGTGTCAGTAGAAACGAGTTTTCCTGTAAAACGTAGGTGGGCCGATTTTTGTGATGACCAGTGTAGATGAAGTGCTTCGTATTTTAATAAAATTATGACCTGACTAGATTAAAAAGGTGTAGAATGTTATTTTGGAGATAACTTGCTTCCATAGAGAGAGATTCTAAGTAATGCGCTGAGTTCGAAACTCAGTGTCGCATTAGAAATTCACACACACAAATAAATCAAAATATGTGCTCATTATCCACTCTGGTATTAGTATTTAACATTCGAATAGTCTTTAGTACTATGCAAGCAATGTAAACTGTTTACATTATGACGTCGCTGCTGTCATCATTGCTTTCACAAGCAATATGTTCTGTTTTTGGGCATATTGTTGCGACACCGGCTCAAGGCTCAAGGGGGCGGCTCTTGTAAAATCTCCCTTTAGTTTCTGTGATCTGTGCTTGCTTCGAAATTGATGTCAATTAAATATTCCTTAGAGCTTTTGATTTAAATTTTTTTTTATTTTGACACGTGTTTGAAAAATCAAGGTCAGAGGTGGAATTGTCTAAAGCAATCGTTATCATTTAACAGTTCATAACGTACGATTATTCTGTCAAACGCTTTGTATAACTGACTTTATCGTACGTTATGAACTGTCAAATGATTACGATTGCTTTACACAATTCCACCTCAGATTGCAAGAAAACGTAACATTGCAACTCGCAATGTCTCAATATTGATGAGGAGATTCCATTGTAAAGTCTGTATTCGTTCCTAGGATTCCTCTAATACCATCAAATTAAAGAGAATTCAAGAGAGTGCAGTTTCCCATCTCATGCTTAGGGGCCACGGTTTAAAATAGCGTAGTTGCATAGAGCCTACAACGGGCAACCACGTGCGCTGCTCATACTAATTTTCGATACAAAAGCAAGTGTTGGCGCCCTCACGAGTTTTAGCGGAGTGCCATATGGTAGCGGGAGTAGACTTGAGGGAAATATATGCTTCTCCGACGGCCAGTTGTATGTAGCATGCTCCAGAGTATGCGCACAATTCTGGTCAACGCTAGGGATGGATAAGTGTGTCGCTGTCGCTGGCGACAGGGTCTTCTTGTTCGGGGTTCATGGCGTAGGTCTCAGGCAAAATGAAATCCACTCGTAGAAATTAATAAACTCAGTGTATTCATGAGAATAATTACACACAGCACTAGAGTCGTATCGGAAGAGTAACAAACATCCAGACATCCATTCAAACATCCAGACATCCATTCAAACTTTCGTATTTATAATATTAGTAAGACTAGTAAGAAATAAGATAGTTAGATGAAATATTTTAGTTATTTGTTTAATAATAATTATTATATTTATTTATTTATTTCTTAGCTCTGTCTGATAATGGATCTGGAGGAGTTGCAATGGCCACCTCCATTGCAACTCCGTAACAAAACAATAGAATCCCATGGAGTTTGGGCTTGTGTGATTCGCCTTGACGAATACTTCGTCCCTAAATGATATCCAGGGTCCGATGATAGAGCTGTAAGAGGGCATTTTTTTTTTCGCTATGTGACTGTCTTTATTTTATACTTAATATATATTTTACATATTATACCTATTCGTGTTTCATTATTATTAATCGAAATATAAAAATTTTTGAAAGATTACATAAACTCTATTAAAATTTTAAATTAATTTATCAAGTTTTAATACCTTATTCTACCTTAATATTAAAGGGTACTTCTCATTTACACTCAAATTTGATGGTCACACAATAATAGTTCATAAACGGTATAAGTTAGAACAATAACTTTGAAATCAGATGATAAAATATCTATTTAGCTACATACAATATAAATTTTATCGTAATAGAAGCAAAAATAATACGAAAAAATCACATGAAACGATAAAAAACGGGGTGATTTTTCGCGTTCTCATCGTGTCACACCTTTGGTTGCAATGAAACATTTGGTTACTGCATTCACAATTTTCATTCAATTTGTGTGTAGCATATACTAAAATTATCGTAATTAAATATACTTTCCACACAATAGTCAAAAAAATATCTTCTTATAATTATTTTGAATTGAGAAAGCGAAATACGTTGGTCACACGATTTTAGGTACCTAAAATTTTGAGTAATAATACAAGATTGCCGTTAAACTGAACACCAGCAACCAATCACAGTGTTTTATTCGGTTAACGTTAGTCGCGCTCCGGCCATTGGGGAGGTGAGATAGGTCGATCGTCGCTCCGGGAAAAAAATACGTAACTTTTTGTGATTATCCATAGAAATACCGTCGCTTGCTTGAACAATATTTTCTACCTCTAAAATTTAAACAATTTAATTGAAACTTTGCCATTGAAAACTTAACATGTTAGACTTATTTGTGTAGTATTCGACTTGAACCGTTAAATTCAAATTTTAGGATAATTCATAAAAAACTNTTGTTGAGGGACTGATATAATCAGTTAGAGTTCTTTTTATTGAGGTACTGATAATCCGTTTTTTGCTTCTTTAGCATTTCATAATGCCACCAGTATCACCCTTAAAACCAATTGCGTAGAATCTTGTAACTTAATAGGTGACGTAATCGGTAAAATTTTATCATGTATTTAAGTAGGTACCTATTTATATTATGTTATTGCTATTTATCTATGAAAATAAGACAAAATATATGTTTTATAAACACTTAAGAGTCATTTACAGTAATAAAGTTTGTAAAAAATATTGCTGTGAAGTACAGAATCACTTTCGTGGCATCAAAAAATTAAAAACGTTAAAGCTTCCAAACGAGACTCACTATTTGACTGATTTACTGAGAATACAATCTTCACATCAAGCGCTACAATTTTTGTTTACAAAAAGTTGAAATAAGTTAGAAATAAAATTCGCCACGAAGGTGACGATGAGAACCGTGGCGATGAGAAATACCCAATAACTTATATCAAGTCTTAATACGGTCACGGCTCAAGATTTTTTTGTCCATTTCGCCGTTCTTTTTACTCTTTTTACGTTGCGTTGACAGTCTGTACCTAAATACGCGCGGAACTTTTTTGTGAAATGGCTCTTAAGAGGCAACGCCAAAAATGTAGTGTAGCATAGCAACATAATATCTATTGGGAACAAATCGTTCCTTTAACTTATACTCTGCACCAATACAATAAGGAAATCTTACTAACCAAACGGGTAGCCTAACATTGACGTTTAACCACAGAATAATAATAAGTACTACGTACAGAAGTTTTACTTCGCGAAGGTATTGAAAAAAATGTATGCTCAATGTCATTAACAATATTGTGTAATTTAGCCTGTCTCAAGAGTCAAGCACCATTTAGTTGACAAACGTCAGTGATCGGCACTGCGCCGAAGATATAGGGCTGACTTCGGTAAAATGATGAGACGTGAGGTGCCAAACTGCGGAAAATGGCGGAGGAAATACATGATTTCGCATGAATTATCATGAATAATATTAACTACTTATTTACCTCTCAGTGTCTTGAGGCAACTTGAAAAAGTACATTCTGTGTTTTTATTATTATTAAAGCAGTTAAATACTGCACGGTATTTAGTACACAATTTTCTTTATTTTCTTCCGTCATACACAAGAATACGCGTGCGTGAGTCAATGTTCGTTCGTATGTGAAGCCTTGTCGAATAGTATCCTGCAGGTGGGCCATCGTGCGTGTTTTGTTTTAGATGTAAACTCGCGGAGATGAACAGGCCTGGTTTAACTCTCAACTTTTCAAACTTTATGTGATTATAGCGAGTACTCCGATAGCCCGCTACAAAATTGCCTACGTCATGTGATATCATGATACAATGCATTAGGACACCGTTTGAAAAAGCTGTTCTGAGCGTAGATTACAAAATGAAAGCACACATTTCATAAATAAATTGTATCAAAAACATGTTCATATAAAATGTTGCGAAGACGAGTCCATAATGGTTCCCATTGTAAAAAAAGTATCAGATCTCATGTAGAGCCAAGCTTCTAACACGACACACTCTAAGGCTGGGTCAGATGGTGCACCATCTGACTTTAACTTTGACAAGCATCAAAAATATGCCAAACACCATACTTTTTCATAGTTACTGTGAAAGTTAGGTGGTGCAACTCAGCCTAACTCTACAAGACCTAACTTATTTTATACCTAAGTCAAAATACGTGCACGTGTCACGACCGTTTCATTACACATGAAGTAAAATATGACCTTAGCATGTTGACCAGTAGAGAAGATTTTCGAAGACTTGTAAATTTTAGGTGCGATAATCTTCAGATCCTCGCTCAGTAGATTTTGTCGTGATGTCATAAAGTCGTAGGCAATTTTGGAGCGGGCTCACGGACTAAACTGATCGCTTTTGTTTCAACTGTTTACATTCCAATAATGCTGATTCCGTATTCGACCCCTGAAGGGTAACGGTTATTCGTAGGGTTGCCAACTCTTGAAAGGACCAACCCGGGAGAATTGCTCCTAGAAGGGGGTTGCTCCATAGTTGCTCCATCACGCTGAATACGCGCTCGAATGAAGCATTAACAGAGACAGGAATGGAAAGATCAAACGTGACCATTTTTTTAATTCAGGACAAGGATTTCTGTCTTTCGATTTCGTAAAGAAGTCAACCCAGCGTAAATCCACTCGATTTTCTTCAATAAGATGTGGTTGCACCTCACGCAAAAGTCCAACCTCATCGTACAATTTGTCACTATCTATGTCAATATTTAATAATTCCTGGAGTTTAGTAATGCTGGTCCATGTGATTGGTTCTTTTAAAGATAAAATTTATACACAAGTACGAGCAGCAATGGATGCATTTAATTTTTAGAAATACCGGAGAAAATATTGCTCTCCGGGAGGTCGGGAGGTTAACCATTATTTCCGGAGTCTCCCGGGCAATCCGGGAGGGTTGGGAACCCTAGTTATTCGCTTAAGCAGTTGAGCCACACTTGGCTTTTAAGGTTGTGACACACATAAGCGGGCCGGCATTGTAGTTTTGTTAGTATTTGTTGAACAACAAAGCCGACCCAAAGAAATAAACACTTTTTCAGATACATTGGCATGTATTTGAATAAGTTTTTAAAAATAATTGTGCATTACAAATCACTAATAATCCCGTTAACCCCTCGGACTAAGCTAAATGATGCTTGTGGTTCACTATAATAGTCCAGCAACGGCAGGGTTTGAAACAGTGGAGCAGCGTTTTTATCTACCTCTCTCGAGTCGGACATCTTCATTGTTTGGCTATTGTCGTTTACAACATAAATGTAGATAATGATAATGTGCGTGTGACAAAGCGGCATTTTCCCAAACATTAATCTACTTATGACTTAAACCAGAGTAAATACAACCGGCGCAACCACCGCTAATCCCCGCTAAATTTTGACAGTGTGTGCGTGCGCGCTGCATACGTGTTGGCGCGCTCACATACAAACCGCGCCCGTGCGTTTCTATGAAGATGACCTACTCCATTTGTATTTACTCTGCTTAAACGCCCGTCTTGTCGTTTAATGCCGTCCCACTTATGTTTGTAGCAACCCTTAGCTTTATTGTGGTAATATTGGGGATCGTAACCGCGGATCTCAGTTCTCAACTTCGCCCTACGGATTAATTTCATGTCGATAGCAACGACATAATTCCGTATTTCGTAGACGTATAAGCACAGGTATAAGCTTGTACTTTGAAGCTTTGAAGATGTTATATTAAAGTAAATATTATTAATAATATCAAGTACTATTAATAACAAAGTTATGTGAAGATTTTAATATTGGTGTGGTTTTAGCCGTGTGTAAAAATGTGAACATATTTTCTGTTTTATGTTTACATTGAAACTCATGATTTACCTTTTTATTTTAGAATCTGTGATATTAATAAAATGTTTGGCTTCGTATTAGGCACACAGTAAGGATAGAAATTGGAAAGTAAATCCAAATCAAGATTGTTTTTTTATATTTAAACCGATATAATGACGGTCATTTTAAATTATTGATTTTACTAGTATTTTGGGACTATGGACTAAAACTATACTTTTTTAAAGTACTTACTCGTATACATTACCCGATAATTTTGTAGAAGCAAATAACATTTTATCAACGGGATGAGATACATGTTGTCAGTTTTACTGTTTCCATTTATGATAATGAACCGGAAAGTTATTGTCAACTTCCACGTTTATGATAATGAGAAAACTTTTTAACTGTTTGTGTATCGTATTCCTAATAACGCTTCAGGAACGGTTCGTTGCGCATCTTTCCAGTTAAAAGAGTAAAACGTTTTGGGTCAAAGTTGTTACAGCGTTAATAATGTTTTCGGGTTTTGTGTTATTTTATTGCTTGTGGCCAGTTTTTGTTAGGTAAAGAATAACATAATGTTTTTATTTTTTCATTATTGACAAAAACTTCAATTAATAATCATGTAAATCATGGTTTTAAATAATATTACTGGAAAATTTCAGCATTTTCCAATGTAATTTAAATCTTTGCCGTGTATCATATTTTTATTCATTCTTACGCTCATATCACTTATAGAATAAAATAATAATTTATTTTACATAGTTAAGCAATTTGACATACCCTGATTACTTTTAATTGATTTATGAGATTTACTTAAGTAGATACAAGAAGAAGGGGGAATAATTAAGTGGATTGAGGCTAGAGTTGACCGTTTCTATATCCTGTATCATTTATTATACCTAAGCAAGTAAAAAAATCTAACCTGTAAAACCCTTAACCGTAGTACCAGAGCCAGTGGATAAGAGAAAACGTGATGGAAGATGGTTGTCTCTCTCTCCCCCGTCAGCGGCGCTGCCGACTCCTTTCTCCGGGATAGAGCTGCCTGAAAAAGAAATATTTATGTTAAAAACAACATTCCAGAAATAAACTAATTAATCAGTAATTAGTTCGTATTAAACTAACTCCAGTATAAACTAGAAACTGAAGAAAAGTAACTTTCCTTTTTGTGAACGATTACACTTTAATTTGTTTTACTTTACTTTTTTCAAATAAAAGTTCTATAAGTTAACCGTATCTATAAAAACATTGGTATCAACTCCATTGACAGTACCATGTTGTACCAGGCTTCCATAAGTCCACTGGAGTTGACGCACGCGCGACTAACAAAAACAGTTGCAAGGCAACGTAATGATTTGTTTTCAAAACATCGGCACTTCGTTACTGACCACATCTAACTGAAAAACTATCCAGACTGTTTGTCAAATACTACAGTATTGAAGACTGAAATAGAGAATTTAATCAACTTTGCAAAAATAATTTCAATCTTGTTCCTACGATATTGAGTGAGATTAATAAACTTGAAAGCTCTTTTCATTGAGTTTTCGCAACAATGTTGCAGCCCTTAGAAAAGTGGCCTTGTGGAAGTGATGATAGTAGTGATGATGATGATGATGAAGAAGAAAAATCACCAGAAGAGGTTAAACCGAAATCTGATTCTAGCTCAGATGATGAGGTTGAGGAAATCAAGGAAAAGTCTGAAGAGAAAGATGGTGAAGTTGTCGGTGAGTTTTAATAACAAGTTATTAAAGATAGAAAGAGGTGAATAGACTTTTCAAAGTTCACGTGTAGATTTTCACCGACTGCGCCAGAAGGAGTGTTATGTTTTTTCTTTGAAATATAGGCTTTATACCCTTGATGTACTAATAAGATAATGTTTTTTACTATTTCAATTACCAAAATCAACTAAGGTCCATTTATGTTACGAGCTTTCATATAGTATTCATTATTATTTAATCTCTTAAATAACTAACTATTACATACTCGTGTTATATTCAAGTGGATTAATCTATGAATTACACCAACCTATTTATTTTCAATCAAGCTTGTATGTGTGCCCAACTGTACAAAGATAATAATTTACCTAGTTCAATGTTCATGATTGAGTACAAACTTATTTGCATATTTCAAAGGGGAATTGCTCGGAAATTAATGTATTGACAATGATTCCGTAATACGAATATTCCGTTTTCATCGATATGATATTTGCATATAAATACAAGCTCTAAGTATTAATGTTTTAGTATTGGATTATGTTTAAATTACATGTACATTTTGGTCATACATATTAAGTATAATGGGTGTGTTTTTATGTTGAAACTGCTGAACATATTAGTGGTAGAAGGGTAAGGAGAGTCTTCAGAATTTATTTTATTGAAATAAGTATTTAACAAAACCTTTTTTCCTTCATGCAAGTCACACGTCTTGTCTTTTTTAAAAATAAAACTTTGTTATGACAAACGTCAGTCATCGTCAAAATGTTTTGATGTATTGTTGATGAATTTATTTACTTGGTAAATAAAACAAAGTAAATTGAATTTCAGCTGAAAAAGAACCAGACATCATGGCAGCGCAGCAACCAAAACCTCGTAGGAAGAGGTTCATCCCAAAATATGAAGTGGAAGGGGTATACAAAGTCATATTGGGGGAGGAAACACAAATACAAATAGAAATGGTTATTGGGACCCACGTGAACGCTCAATACCCTTGGAAAAATATCAGCAAGGCCAAAATTATGGAGACCATTGATATTGGTGGTGAGCTATCCGAGTTTTTCCCTTTGAAAGCTCAAATTGAATCCTACACCGGCGATGAGATATTGATGGGATACATGGTAGATGAATCTAAGGACGTAGATGAATTTTACGTCTGTTGCACAACTGAGGCTCGAGACCACTGCAAGCAACAGTCTGATAGATTCATAAAAAGACAAGAAAAGAAACTAGAAAAGGCCGTACAGAAAAAACCGAGGCCTTGGAAGAGTTTGGGCAGTGAAGTTGAGATCACAGAACTGATTCCAGTTAATACAAGACCTCTTATGGAAATGGAGATAAAGGCCAAGTTTCCAACTGTCTATCAGCCGCAGAAATTCAAAGTTAGAGACAGTAATGCAGCGCGAGATGGTTATATTGAGTTAACACCATATAGACAGAAGTTCAATAACGTTTTTCGTAGGAGAGTAGATTGTGGATCTCAAATAGCTCCAGCTAAAGTCAGTAGACATGCTCAGACAGTTTTGAAGTATCCACAGAATATGTGGACGCAGTCCATAGCCGATGCTCTTGGTACAGTGGATGATGCTGAAGGCGGTGGTGATACCGGCGCTGGTGGTGGAGGCGATGAAGAAGGAGGAGAAAAGGAGCAAAAGAGCTCTGACGAAGATGAAGAAGAAGTGAAAGAGCCTCCGGATGAAGTCGGCCTTATTGCGTACAGAGCTGCTATGAAAAGAATGAGGCGGCCATCTTACATCAAAATGATAAATGGTTTCATGTCATCTAAAAGAGATGAAATGAGTTCCATCATCGAACTCAACACTGTAATGGATATGTACTGTAACGATTACCCTAACTTAGTAGCAGAAAAAACTGTTGATATCTACGACTCTATGGCTTTTGAAGAGTACGTCTGTTTCACCGATGTGAGGGCAAAAGATAAGTATGTGTCTTGCGCGGAATTTCATCCAATGTGGTCTGGAATAGTCGCTATTTGTTATGCCGATGGTTCACCAACAGTTATGAAGTCACTGAGCACTAGACCTGACCCAATTCAAAGGGCAGTCTATGGATTAAATCCAGTATTGATCTGGAGTCACATTGATAGCTTGATTCCAAAATTATATTTAGAATCTCCTCGAGAAGTAAAAGTTCTATCATTTTGTCCATTTGACGAGAACATATTAATAGGCGGCTGTATAAATGGTCAAATTGTTGTTTGGGATATCACAAATAAGTTAGATAATGTCGAAAAGATTGAAGTTTTGAGTGAGACGAGAGAAAAATATCGTATTGCCATGAATGCTCATATGGGATGGATGAAATCTGTTCAGGATAATGCAGTAGTTCAGTCGACAGCCTTGAGCAGCTTAATGACCAGTCACTATGGTCCTGTCACTGCCATTAGGTGGCTATCTCCGAACTTTCTAGTTACACCAACTGGCAAACCTGAAATGATGCCACCCAAAAAAAAGTCTCTCATGTTTTTCACTGGCTCTGAAGATGGTAACATTTTAATTTGGAATCTGTCTGTGGAAAATGTAACCTTATTTGAAGGTAAAAAAGTAAAAAAATCTAAAAGAGTTCCGAGGAGGCCCTCTGGTTTATTAGTTGATGTTTCTCCTTATAAGATATTAGACCGTAATTTGCTGCCTTCTTATAAAATTATATTAGGCGTGGCGGGGCAGCCGCAAACATTAAACTTGCAAGCTTTTGCTTTAAATCCTCCAACGTTACGGTACGTTTACACACCTAAGAATACTGGTTCAGGGAGAAAATACTTTATTTGCGAAATAATACCGCAAACCGAGGACGATATATCCACGACTTTATATTGCGGCTCTCAGCATGGGGAGCTAAGACGCGTTTCATGGGAAGGTCATAAATTTAACACTGGAGAAGTCGTTAATTCGGAGTATTGCGAGATAAAATTCAGTTGTTCTATCCACGACGGCATTGTATCTTGCACGGAGAGAAACCCCTTCATAAATCATATAACATTGACAGTCGGTGGTAAAATATTCGCAATTTGGTCTGACAAATTGTTGGATCGCCCATTGATTTGGAAAAAACGGCCGTATCGTTTGACAGCTGGCGCTTGGTCCTTGTATAAGCCAAGTCTGATATTTATATCAACTTCCGAAGGTGATCTTGAAACATGGGACCTATTGTTAAGGAGTGACAAGCCAATATCCGTTCAAACGTTATCTGGCACAATGCTTACAGGTGTCAGTCTGCACACATTGCCTTTGGCTAAAAATATAACTGGCGTGAGTGACGTTAATGGTTCTTTCAGAATGTTCTTGAACCCACTTATTTTTATGATAGAAAATCCTACTTACGTCGGCCGAATGCAGTCAATGGTAGCTAGGGAGTTGAAAGTTATGCAGTCCTTTATATTCTGGCAAGAAGAATGGATGAGAAATAATCCACAGATTTTACTAGAAATGAAACGGAAAGAAGGTGCTCTTTTAGCAGAAAAAGAAGAAGAAAAGCGTAGACTGAGAGAAGAAGAGGAAAAAAGATTGGAAGAAGAAGCAGAAGCTAGAAGATTACAAAAGTTGAAAGTCATAGGTCCAGAAGAACGATGGCAAAAAATAATACAGAAGCTGATTGAAAGAACTATTGCTGTCAAGAAAAGAATTAACAGAGCCGAGTTGATTGAACACGAGAAACCTTTACGAGAGTTGGAAGCTCAGCGTTTGGAGAAAGAAAAGAGAATGCTTGAGATTATGAAGAACCAGAAAACAATATTTAACGATACTGTAGCTATACTATTTCCAGAAGCTATAAAGAAGAAAGCTAAAATTAAGAAGAGTCTTCTATCAGATGATAGACCTGGGTTGAAGAGAGAGTATTTGGAAGACTATCAGTACTTAAAAAGTACTGCAATCAGGACAGTGAAAGACAACCCATATAAGGTTGCGTTTTCTTGGGACGCAACGCTGGCAGAGGGGAAAGAGAGAAGGCAGGCCTTGAATCCTTACGACGACTATATAAAGATACATAAGACAAGGATAGACGATGAGTTGGCAGGTCCTACTACAAAGCCATCTGAAAGAATAGTCCCAAAATACTCTCGTTCGGTAGCAATTGAGGAAGAAGAGACTGAGGAGGATGCTGCTTGAATGCTTATTTTAATTAACTTTCCTTTTAATTTAGCTTTAACATTTTTATAATAAAACAAGTACTAGAAGTGGATTTTTTATTTCTCTGACACTTACCTACCTAGTTGATATTTCAAGGTAATCTGCTTCTGAATTTATGATAGATCTTGTAACCGCGATAAACATTATTTGTAATTAAATAAACACGGATTTCTTGGTAGATGATATAGTTTGAAGTTTCCTAGTCTGTTTAGAACAGTCGCCGTCAGAATAATTTGATATTAATTTCAATGCTCAAATAAGTCTTTAGATCTTAGGTTTTGTTGGCTTAATGAATCCAGGTTGTTAATTGCTATTAACTAATTGGTAGGCAAAACAGAACTCATTGTTTCACAGTTAGGGTTAGGCTAAGAACTCATGGCGCGATTTTCAACCGCGCCCGCGGCGGTTGTCGAATTGCGGTTTTATTTCAAAACTCAAAACCGCGTCGAGAGTTGTGCATTAATTTTTACATAAGTATCTGCATTCTACAGAAGTTGCGGGACCGCAACCGCCGCGGGCGCGGGTGAAAATAGCGCCGTGAGTTCTTAGCCTTAGTATCTAGGTTTTTGTAAGACTATGCACAAAATATGTATGTTCAAAAGAGTCTAGAAAGAGTATGTAGAGTTGCTTGATATAAACTGATTCCAATAGAAGCTTTTATGGTTCGTACAAGTGAACACACATTTTTGTTACATTATCCTTTCGCACCCTTCCTGGAATAAGTACGCAAGTGAAAAATGCCAACTTTTCAGGAGCGTAAAAAAACTGTCCTAAAAATTTATTACCATTATTAAAAATATGTGTTATACATCAAAAGATAGCTAAAAATGTCTGTGAGGGGCCTATGTATTTATATTTAAAATACACTTAATAGGTTTTGAGAAAAACTTAAAAAAGAGCGTTGCGTACTTATTCCGCGAAACATATTTAACACCTTGTTGTTGTAATTATGAATATTGCATTGTTGACATGTAAAGGAATACATGCTGTTTGGTATTATTGCAGATAACCACTTATTGGCGTTCAGATTTAGTCTTGCATTCAACGTGTAAGTGTAGTTTACGTAGTTTTTCCTCGAACTATTCGTATTGAAGTAAATTCGTAAAAAGGATAACGTACTTTTACCTTGTGAAAAATTACATTACTTATGGTTATATTTAAAATTATAGCTTTATTCAAAATTAAAAAGTTACAATAATTTTGCATAACTATATTATAATTTTCGGAAATTGCATTTTTAGGGAGAGACGAGCTATCAAAAGGACTAATGCCCGTTTTCACCATCAATCCATAATTTGTAAGTGACCTCTATGGTGATACATAACAGGAATTTTGTTTTTATAGGGGTCACTTAAAAATTTGGGATTAATGGTGAAAACGGGCATAAAACTCATTTATTTTTGCAAGAAGGCTTTTTTAAAGCACTTTTATAGTTTTACACTCCCAGTATTAACCCAACCACTGCTTCAGGACATTTTTTTTTACGGAAGCGGTATATAGATATTTTGTAAAATTACCATTTAAAACAGAAAATCCACAATCACCATTTGCAGACACCAAACCGAGGAATGAACTGCCGTTTGCAGTATTTGCGGACCAATACGACTTAAAACCTTTAAGAGCAGACTCTAATACTTTAAAGACACATAATGTGCACAAAAGTTTCGTGGAAAAACTACGCAACTGAACTTGCACTACGATACCCACCAAATAATATCCTAAAATAAGTATGCAACAATAGATACGCGAAAATGTTTTTTAAAGTCTTCGTGGAAGATGTACGTAACTATTAATATGCTATTATTCACACGGAACTTTATTAAACAATTAAGTGCAAATGTATTTACTTCGTTTTTGCTATGGAAATTTAGATGTTTTAATGTTGCAATATTTTACATATTTGTACATAATTTCTTCATTTTTAAGAGAAAAATTATGAAAAAAATTGACAATATGTATTACCTCCTCCTCGATTTTTTAGTGCAATAAAAAAAATATCGCACAAGTGGACTTGCATACTTCTTCCAGGGGGGGTGCGCTTTATATTTAGTTTGACGAATATTAAATCTACGTTAGAAAGGTACTTACTACATTCAGCTCCTCCATATCGTCTTCACAGTTGAATGAAGGCGCAACGCATAATTTTCGCTTCATAGGTGCTATTTTCGTCGTCAGGCTATTAGGACTACATTTGACGTGGAATCTGAAACAAAAACAGAAACATGTTAGAACAAGGTGTATTTTTAATAAAAACTTGAATCTTGAATTTACACAATACACATTCTTGAGACCCTACAAATTATTTAAGGCGTCAGAAGCACGACAAGCGTGGCAGAGGCGTGGCGTTTTTGTAATGTGAAGGCAGGCATCCGCTGTCATATAAATTAATGTAGTATGAAATTATCAGCAGCGCGCTTGTCGCGCGTTTGTTGCGCTGCTAAAGTCGCTTAAAAAAGAAAGTCTCCTAATAAAGAAAGCGCTCTAACAGTGGCAAAAAGACGAGCATTTTCCCTAAAAAATGCTCACGCACTCTTTGACTTTTATTAAACGCAACAATGCCCTCACGCACACCTCGCTCATCATTTAAACTCTCCAAGCCCTCCCTATAAGTCACTCGGCCGGCAATTTCTCCCTCCAGATACTAAGAGGTCAATTCTGCGCAAAATGGAATAAATATTACAAGCTATCCGTTATCGAGGTTAGAATGGGAAATACGTGTTCTGGTCTTCAATAAGGCCTGGAAAATGTACTGTGATCAGTGGAAAATGAGATAAATGACCATAGGTTTAAGGCTCTTCAAAAAGTAATTGCTATAGATGAGGGTCTTTTTTTGTTTCTCGGCTTTTACGGTATATTTAGGCTTTTTTTAAAATAATTGTCGAATAGGGTAGGTGACACTATCAGCCCAATTGACAAAGTACTTACTTTTTACGAGCTTTACTTACAAATTTTTGGGAGTTCAGATCCAAAAATCTGTGATTTTTTAGAGAAGTACCTACTTATTTTTGAAAAAATTTTTTTGATATGAAGTATCCAAATGAGAGAGAGAGAGAGAGAGAGAGAGAGAGAGAGAAAAAGCAAGCATTATTAATACAAAAACTTAACAACCGCTGCTATCTCTATGTTAATTTCATGACCACCAACACAACCACAAGGGAAAAGTACGACCGATGCAGGGGTTGCTCTTATCAAACACATTTTCGATGCTTGGCAGGAGAAAAAGGATGCTATTGGTGTATTTTGTGACTTATCGAAGGCGTTTGACTGTGTTGACCATCAAACTCTGTTATTTAAGCTAGAACATTATGGCGTATCAGGCAAGGCCTTAAGCCTATTACACTCTTACCTCTCAGACAGATTACAAAAAGTAAATATTCACGGAACTAACTCTTCGGGCGCCCCCCTAAAAATGGGAGTGCCCCAAGGCTCAATACTCGGACCATTGCTCTTTCTGATTTATATAAATGATCTACCTTTTTATTCAAAGGACCTTTGTGAGATAGTATTATTTGCTGATGACACTTCTTTAATTTTTAAAACTGACAGGCGTCAGGAAATATTTGACGACGTGAATAATGCTCTTTCCAAAGTATTAGACTGGTTTACAACTAATAATTTGCTATTAAACGCAAAAAAAACTAAATGTTTAAAATTCACTATGCCTAATGTCAAACAAGTTAATACTAATATTACAGTAAATAATGAACGCATTGAACTGATAAACTCTACTGTCTTTCTAGGTATTACCCTAGACTGTAAATTACAATGGGGCCCCCATATTGCTGCCTTGGCGGGAAGACTTAGTTCAGCTGCCTTTGCGGTGAGAAAGATCAGAAACTTGACTGATGTTGAAACAGCAAGGCTTGTATATTTTAGTTATTTTCATAGTATTATGTCTTATGGTCTTTTACTGTGGGGCTCAGCAGCAGACATAGAATCAATTTTCATTTTACAGAAAAGAGCTGTTCGGGCAATATACGGTCTTAAACCACGTGACTCGCTTAGAGAAGTTTTTAAAGAAATCAATATATTGACTGTGGCTTCGCAATACATATTTGATAACATTATGTATGTCCGTAAACATATACATTTATTTACTA
Source organism: Ostrinia furnacalis (assembly GCF_004193835.3). Taxonomy (NCBI): domain Eukaryota; kingdom Metazoa; phylum Arthropoda; class Insecta; order Lepidoptera; family Crambidae; genus Ostrinia; species Ostrinia furnacalis. Next base: position 596,720 of record NW_021130561.1, read on the forward strand.
AGAAAAGTGACGTCCACTCATTTAACACGAGACATAAGAATAAACTTGCTGTTCCATCATTTAGGTTGCATAAGATAGGTAATTCATTCTTGGGGAAATGTATTACCATATTTAACAAAATACCACACAACCTTGTCGAATTGCCAATAAACAAATTTAAGATACATATAAAAAATACCCTTATGTCCAAAGGGTACTACAAGGTTCGAGACTATATTGATGACAAGGATGCGTGGTCAGTTCAGTCTGCACATATTTGATGTACTTAAATTTGACTATTCTTACCGTTAGATAATTCCTGGCAATAAGTGGTGACTGAGTTTGTTCCGGCGTTTCTTCTCAGCACTTGCCATATGTTTGTCTCGAAGCGCTGGTAGGGCCCAAAAGATAAGGAGACATGTAAAGTGCCCCATAAGGGCTACCTTTTCTTTTTTTATTATTTTCTATTGACGTTCATAAGTGCCACTTGTGGTCTAAACTGAATAAATATTTTTTTGATTTGATTTGATTTGATTTGACCATAACCTCTCTATAAAATACAGACCGTAATTTCAAAATATGGCTGAGAATACTCGAGTATGCAACATTACTTCCAGACTTTCTGCTCTCATTTTTTATTCATGACTCTAGCACGTTGCCAGGGGCAGTGTTTCTATATCAAAGTCAAGTCCTTTATGTTATCTTTTATTCAAATTAGTATTATATCCCCTAGGAGTCCTTATCGCGTAAAACATGGCCCGAGCATGTAAATTTCTAAACCAATGCCGATACTGCGAAAATAATCTGGATTAAAGGCTAAGCTGTGCTTGCTTATCTTTGGTGGAGGAATTTATTAGGGATCTTTTATGAATTTCCTGAGCTATTTTCAGGTTTTATTTAGTGTTATTTATCGGTTTAATAATATTAATATTGTGTAGTTACGCAAAAGACGCAGGGCTACCAATCGATCAACATGGAAAGCATTGGGGGAGGCCTATGTTCAACAGTGGACGTCCTATGGCTGAAATGATGATGATGATGTGTAGTTACAGTTTTTTTTACATTAAAAAGTTGATATCGAATGCGTTTGATGTAAACTCACACTACATACGCCCCCAACGAGTTACTACGAGTTTACTGACTGAGACTGCGTAAAAAAAAAATCATTAAATACATGACAGATTGTACAGCGGCTAATTTCAACAACTAAAATCTTCATATATTTTTTTGACGAGCACCGTAAACTCATGGTAAGCACAGTGTCGACAGTAAAATTACAGTATAATGTTTTAAAAGACTAAAATCACAACTACATTCAGGATACATTAGGCTGTGAGCTTTCCTTGATGTGCCGTTGAGCGTACAAATTGTGGATAAACCCGGCTTATCTGGCTAATTGAGATACATAGTTAACCTAAAACGTTTAGGCTTATTTCTAGAAATACTATCTACCTACCAAAATTAAAATATCAAAGCGAGGAGCGAGTTGTGGAACTACATATTATGTACTCGTACCTTAATGACGCCTGTATTCACAAACATTACTATGAGGTCTAATAGTGCGCGTGGACGCACAGGGTGATACACAAATCAATCATAGAGCTCTATACAACGATGTGCGTTCGATTTCCTGCTTCACTTAAGCAAGCATCGTTTGTGAATACGGACGTGATTTAATTTTGATTTTTCTGCTTCACGACCCATCAAGGCATGAGTTTACTTATAGAGTATTTAATATAGAACGATTCTCCTCTACCATGCGACTTTTTAGGGTTCCGTAGTCCTGACAAGGAACCCTTATAGTTTCGATATGTCTGTCTGTCTGTCTGAGGTTTTGCTTGGAAACTATTGGCACTAGAGAGCTGTAATTTTGTGGAGGTATGTATATTCGCTTGTCGACATATGCACATGTCGTATCGATGGGGATTTTTCACATTTCATTCATATGGTGCTCCGATCATTCGTACCAATTTTCAGCTGTATGCGAATTATTGCAGGGTTCATGTCTAATTTGACCGGACTAGATGGTACATATTATTATCTGCCCTGTAAGTCTAAATACATCACTCACGCCTTTAAAAGGCCCGGATTATAATTAACATTAGTATGATGCTATATTTTGTTCCAAATTTAATAACTAGGTAAGTTACAAAGTTACGAAATTAATCTCCAAATTCAAGGTCATCAATTTCCCCACTTCGGCTCTTATTAAACCCTGCCCTGTTTCTTATGATTGGCTTTCTAGCTCCAGGCCTTGTTATTAAGATATCCCTTTAGAGCTACTCAATTTTATGGAAATTCTAGCGACGACACTTTTAACGAACGAGTTTTTTAATTAAAAGATATCGATGGCTCTGTTGGAGCAGTCTTTACACCTTTCTTTCCTGTTAAAACAAGCTTTTTTTCTATTAGACGCTTCATTATCGAAGAGAAACTCTGAGAACAGTATAAATTTCAGCGTTATTACCTACATAGTATAGGTTAGTACATATTGGATTCTCAGTGATGTTTGTTAAGCTAATCACGCTCATTCACGGTTCAGTGAGAAGCAGCCTCTTATTAACACAGTTGGTAGGTATTAGGTTTACTATGTAATGTATAGACGACAGCACATAACGGTAAACCCTGTGGAATCTTAAGTACGTATCATAGGGGCGATTTTAGGGCAAAATGTTATATAGTTTCATGTACTGCCGACGCGTAATGTTACATCTTTTACCACTACAATAGATAAAATGAGTAAAAAAGCCATTTTTTAAGCGTCTACAGTGAATGATTCGATTTAGTTCAAACGTAGTCCGCTGGAGTAGTGTGGTGAACCCTTTCCTATATCCCTTAACTTAGCTGGAAGGATCAACGGGACTGCTTTAAAATCTCAGCTATATTCTTTCAAGAGTTGTTACATACAATTGAATTCCACTTCACTTCAAAACGAATCAAAATTATTTCCCTACCTGTTGAGTTGCGTTTGTGGAATCCGAATCCTGAATGAAAATTCATAAGAAAATCCTTTGATAACTCCTTGGAAATAGCAAAACTTTGTCTTTGGGATCTCGATTCATCTTCATTATTAAAACAAGAAAGCACTCATCAAAAAATTCATTAAAAATTTCATATCTGATCTAAGTTCGTTTTCCGTAGGGGTTAAAATTCATCATCATCATTTTAGCCACAGGACGTCCACTGCTGAACATAGGCTTCTGCCAATGATTTTCACTGGTCGGTTGGTAGCGGCCTGCATCCAGCGCCTTACTTTATGAGGTCATCTGTCCATCTTGCGGGTGGATGTGCCACATTGCGATTGCCGACTTATTACAGAGGTCCTTTTCCATGCATTAAGAATACTAGTTTACGATACAAAAGAAGAATAAGTTTTTGTAGAAAAAAATATAACAATATGTTCTAATGGGGCCTTTACAAAGCTCTTTATTTTTGCATCAACTCCGAAGTAACTTAAAACTCTGTATTAAGAAGAACAAAATAAGGACTAGACCTTTTTGTTGTCGCGCTAAGAATCACTATTGTGTGGCGTCATCATCATCATCGCAGCCATGGGACGTCCACTGCTCAACATAGGCCTCCCCAATGCTTTCCATGCTGCCCGGTTGGTAGCGGCCTGCGTCCAGCGACTTCCTGCTACCTTTACGATGTCGTCGGTCCACCTTGTGGGTGGACGTCCCACGTGTGGCGTCATAATAAGGTATAATAATGAGGTATAATATAGTCTCATTACAGTAATAGTCCTCATTTGCCGCAAGATAAGTTCTCTTTCCCACAATCCGATTAAGTGGGAATATACTTGCCGTTTTTGTAGGCACATTAAGAGAATGAGGCTAGAAAAAACCTTTTGATAAGGATAAATGAATGTTCTAACTGAGCTTCTAAGTAATGAAATGAAAAGAAAATTTTGATATTATTCTGAATCTTTCTAATCAAGAAAGAGGTTTATTTTTAGCTTATTACGGCTAGTAATATCAGAAGAAGCTCCAACAGATTTTAAATTCAAGGTTGCGTTCAAGCCTGCCGGGGCGTTTCATTGAATTAGAATATTCTGATTATTATAATACCTACAAATCACTGCTGACATAGGCCTCCCCCAATGATTTCCACAAGGTAGGTACTTATATTGTGCTAGACACTAAATTGACACAGAATATATGGTTTCCTGTAACGTGTTTGTTAGCAAAATATTTCCGTTTGCGTACTGCTTTAATTCTCAACTTTAACTCGACCCCAGAAGACGGGGAAATGTTTTTTGTTGCAACAACTCTCGAGATTAAATCTCTGTATAGCCTGACCAGGAACATAAAAACCCTCGCCATGTTGCGGAAAACTAATGGTACTAATTTCTTTTAATGGCAACAGTAACTGAAAACTTCATTGACATGTCACCTTGCATGTCAGTCTATTGCTGTCAAAGTGTAAACAAACTTTATTTTAAATGTGCGCAATTGGTTTTATGAATTAAATTGCTAAAATATTTTTATAGTCGTGAAAGAAAAGTGGTTCACAATGTGTTAAAGTATTTGTCGAAGAGAAATACTAAGGGTTCGGACAATATTTTCATTGAATAATGTTTCCGACAAAGGTTGTCAAATTGACTGTCATGTTTATTGTATAGTACAGTCCACTATGAAAATTAGCTGTGGTTTGTTTCAACTACCTATTTTAAAAAATTTGTCACTTTCTAAGTGTTGAATTTTATGGGATTGGGAAAGAAGTACCGAGTTTGAAGCGTTCATGAGCAGACATTGCAGTTGAATATTCAAGTTCTGAATTTGATTATTGATGAATAATAAAATAAATCTACTAGCTCGAGTGATGGTTTCATTTAATTTATTTAAATCAGGTTACCTATAATAATATTTTTTCGTTAATTTATGAAAATATCAAATTAGCCCGTAATCCTGAATCCTGATACATAAAGTTAGCCTATTAATTTAACACAGGTACGACTGTACTCAGTGTTGCACTATCAAATGCAATTGAGGCGCCTCTATGCCAGGGTTTTTATGTTCCTGGTCAGGCTATATACTTTTATTCGCTACCTGTTGAGTCCCATTTATTTTAATGAGCATTCTCTTATAAATCCTTTGAGAAGTCAGTCGGAGGTCGCGATAGCTTTGCAACTTTGCCTTTGAGCTTTACATTGATCAGAATACTAATTAAAATAATCTTCATTAGCAATAAGTAAACCGATGGAAATGAGATTCAAATCAGGCACCTACTTGGTGACTTTGTGTATTGTGTTAGGTAATGCTTAAAATAATATGCCTTCATACCTAGATCAAAAATATAAAAATATTATTGAGCTTTGTATTTTTATCCACATTTTTACATCATTATTCACAATTTCACGTAGGTATGTTCTATGTTTGTTTAAGTACCTATATGTTACCAGTTTTTTCATATTTTCCGTTGCACAGTGTCAAATTACTATGAATTTTGTGCCACATCGCTTATGACACTGTAGGCTTAAAAATATTTCGAGCTTGGGTAATGGGTAAGGCCGAGCTGATTGACGCATACTTATTGAGCGTGTGGAATTAATATTTCAAATTTGTACTTATCTTACGAGTCGAAAAAGTTGTATGAAGTGTATAATAAACCGTATCTACAAGTATCTCTAGCTACTCATCAATAATTTTTTGGCTGTGTGACTTGTATTTGCCGAAATTGATAATTGATCATCAAATCCAGCGCAGTCATATTCCACTAAAAACTTGATAAATGCTTTAATAATGACTGGTAGATATGAAACCCAGATAAAGCTCTTAATACTTTGGCAATAGGGATCAAAAAGTTTCGTTAATGGACTCGCCGGGATTATCAACGGTATGAATAGCTATCTGCAGCATTAATAAAAGCTGGGTTATCCAAAGTTTTGAAGAAAGGTATAAAAAGTATTGATTTGGACTTTGAAATGTTTTGGAATTACCTACTAGTGCTAGTATTCGCAAAATTATATTTTTACTTTTGAACAACAGTGAATGCTTTTTGATAGTTTCAAAAGTTGTGTTATCATCGATTTAAAAGCAGATTCGTTCGTTCGTTTCAGCCGAAAGACGTTCACTGCTGGACAAAGGCCTCAAAGTAGATTTAGTTAACATTAATTTGGAATTATTTAATATGGCGTTTCTATAGTATTTTAACTCGTCCCAAATATAACTTGACTCTACCATTTACCTAGCCATTAAATACGCTGTGTTAATGTATTTTTATTTATCGTTCAAAGAAGACACAAAAGAATTCTTTGCATAATGTAAATTGATCGAAAATTCAAGCAAAAGTTGAGAATGAAGAATGATGGTGTCTTACGGAAAATTACCCATAGCACAAAATGAAAAGAATACAAATCGCTTTAAGTTTGTTCTCCGTCCGTTGTTTAGGATTATGTCGAGGTATTAAGGATTGAAAATTATTCTGCAGCTGACATTAAAAGGGTTTGGAAATAAGTTTTCTGTAATATCTGGCTGAATAGTCAAGAATTTGTCTACTAGGTCAGGGGTCGGCAATTTGACCCTCGTTTAGTCGAATTTACTTAATAGTTAAAAACTATTTAACACTAACATGGTTTTAATCTAATATTAGACTTGAACCGTATGTTTGTGCTTTGTTTTAATAAAAAAGTTAGGTAGGTAGTTAGGTATATTGAAATACCTTTTAGTGAAGGTCATGAGTATTAATAATCGTGGAACTTACACGAGTAGGTTTAAGTCTCAAAATATTCTTTCCCAGTACTTTATTGTTTCTCAATACTATAGTCGGCTGCTACAAAATTGTTATTTTATCCTCAGCTTTTGGATATTGAAATATGATCTAGAAGTTATCAAAAATTGTTATATTCCCAAAATTATTCTTAAAGCGATATCTTTAAGGTCCAAAATACTATGCCTCACAAAGAATTTTACTTTTTATTATGTGATAAAGCGGAAAAAGAACATAACAAGGATGGGCGGGTTTGTTTTCCCTCAATTGAATTTTCCCGTTTAAATTAAGACAAAGGCTCGGAATAATAATATGGAGCCAAAAATAAATTGCCGTCTATTTGCACAACTGAAAAAAATGTAGTAAGTCCTCTTAGGGTTAGTTGCACCACGTTATTTTAACCGTAAAAATATCAATAACCGATGCTTTTTGTATGGAGTTTGACAGATTTTTGACGTTTGTCAAAGTTAAAGTAAGATGGTACAACCCAGCCGTAAACTTTGTTCACGACAGATTTTGAAAGATTTAAGTAAGTTTTTCTTGTGAATTCTACAATGAAACCTTGTTGGTGATCAAATAAATAAATAAAGATCTCTATTTTCTTCAGGGAGAAGTCTTATCGCGATTCTTATAGCCTCACTATATCTTCAGTGGACGTTCTGATTGATAAGTCGTAATCATTTGACAGTTCATAACTTACGATAAAGTCAGTTGAACAAAGCGTTTGACAGAATAATCGTACGTTATGAACTGTCAAATGATAACGATTGCTTTACACAATTCCACCTCTGAATTAATTAAAATAATGACGATGAAAGGCAATCTGGAAGGTATTGAATGTTCAAAGTAATAACCTATCGAAGGTATAAGGCAAAGCTCATAGTGCAAATCCCTTGTTGCAGCACTTGAAGTCCGTGCATACATTTTACCATCTTGGGCTGGTTTTAGTGTCACGCGGACCGTCCGGTGCGGACCCGCTCCGCACGGCCAATCTGTATGAACTTCTAGGGTGCGTTTTTAGAGTAATGCGGTCCGGAGGAACCGCTCCGCTCCCTAGCAGTTCATACAGATCCGCACTGACAGTCCGCGTGACACTAAAACCAGCCTTGCTACTTTTTCTTGCTACTCTTTCACTAAATATGGATTTATCTAACATTACTGAAGCTCTTGGCACCTGGACATTTATGGTATTCTTCACCTAAGTGAGCGTACCGGTTCTACTTCATGGGCGATTGCTTTGAGGGACTTTGTACGTTAATTTTTTTCGACAACCATAAAAGAGATGTTTTAATTAAATCTTTTTTCGCAAAAATAATTATCACGTTATGTATTTAAGGCTCTTCTTATAATTTCTTATAGCCAGTTTGCAAAACTCCAGACAAATATTAAGTACCTGTTACATTTCTAACACACAGAGTGAAAAATCTAAAGTATACCTACATTAGTTATGGATAGATTAGTTCAGGGTATAAATGTCGACCTAGATTTTTTTCAAGTACCTAATCTAATGGCCTAGGATATTCCTAGTAGTCTAGTAATCCTATATGTGTACTAAGTACCATCAATCTGCAAATGGCAGAGTGATAAATGTGCTGAACACTTAGGTACAATCAACAGTACATCAGACTGTATATTTTTGTAGTAAAATAGTATCTATTGCGACGACATAAGATGCTAAGCTGTTTAACTTGATGCTGTCGCTGTACTTGCTAATGGATCCAATGAAACGTAACTGAATGTGGTACGAATTATCATTGTTTTATGTGATGTTTATACTTATCGCTAAGACCATCGTAATAAGACAAATATCCACATTACATTTTGTACTAATTAGAGTCATAAAACAGCTCTCAATTTGTTAGTTCGACTTTGTAAATGTAACAATAATGAGACAATTAAAGCCCAGTTCACGTTCTAAAAATTAGGTACAATTAACTGAGAATGTAACGAGGACCTAAAACCAAAACTACAGGTACATTGCAAACTTGAAAACAAAACAAAAGAAAATTAGCTAGCTTTCAGCTGTTTCATGTGTAAACTAATATGTGTTGTTACAATGCAGTTACATGGAATACTCGTATAAGCTTTGCTAAAGCGTTTGCAGACGAGCGTTTTTTACGCGGTTATTTTTGTCGACGACGTGAGTGATTTTCATTGCGCTTGTAATGTAATATAGATCCACATTCCACGCGAGCCTCGTCGTATTACGTACTTTCATGACACAATACAGGGTGTGAGTTGTCTAAATGTCTAGATTTATTATACACAAGAATATAATATAGGTAAGTAGGTATACCGAATTTCTACGTAGTTTCAACCGTAGGTTGTTACTATGTATAATATGAATGTATTAAAGTATTTAAGTAGTTATCCGTTAAGCTAGCACCCATAACACAAGCGTATTAATGGCATACTTTGGGGCTAGATGGCGCAGTGTAAAATGTCTAAGGACATTTAATTATTATTATTTATTTATAGCTTTCAACTGCTGGTCTTGCGCCGCCCGCAATTACTTGCTTCTTGCAACTTTTAATAGATCGTCGCTTCGCGTCCTTTGCTAATAATGAATTTTGTGTTAGTACCTACGCGTGATTATTAATTAGTATTGAACAAAATATTGGATATTCCGAATCGTGGAAAAAAACGTCGGTTCTGTATACGAATCCAGTTATAAAATTTCATAAATGCGAGCGTAGCCTGTAGATTTAGTGAACACGCTTGTGTAAAGGGAAACAACGTTGCAGAATTATAAAGCAAGATCATAATAATATTATGCAGTTTTCTCGTATTTCACTAAAACACAATACATATAATAATTCACGATATCATAATATTTTATGATGTATGCACAAACCTTTTAAAATATACAGTTTTTTGTCTATTTGGTCTGAGTAATACATTGATAGCTGATATTTAAACAGTAACATATTTAATCTTTTTTTGTTACAACAATTCTGGTTTTACCTAAATTAAAAGTGAAATGAATCGAAATTCTGGCGACGGAGTTACGGGCTTAAACTAGTTAATACGTAAAAACATATTTTTATATTAATTTCCATCTCCTCCTGTTAAAAGGTAGGGTAGTAGTATTTGTCAGATGTTTCTTCCCGTTCGAAATAAAATGTGCTTGGCCTGACTTCTGAATTAGCTCGTGTCGGCTTTCGCTGGAGACGCCGACAACGCCGACACTGATCTGTCGTCTGATGTCTCATTACTTTGGAAGAGACTACAGCACATCAAGTTTCCCTGTATATGTTATGTAACAGTCGCCCGTATTCACAAACGATGCTTGCTTAAGTGAAACAGCAATTTGAACGCACAGCGTTGAATAGAGTAGTAATGTTTGTGAATACGGGCGTGTAATGGGTGCGATTTTGCTACAAAAAATGTTTATTCTGATGTAGTGGAGGATGTTTATAAAATGCACCAGGACGGCTTACGTAATGAATAACAAAATAATTACAAAAGACGTCGAGATACGTGTATTAAATTAAAAAAAAAGATTGACATGAAGTGATATAAATTTTCGTATTTTACACTTTAATTTATGAAGGTATTTCATTATTGTTGTCTGTATCAATCAATGTAAAATAATAAAAATAATTTCGAACGCTTGAGATTTTATGTTACAAAAAGAAAAATATAATTTACTTATAGAAACAATACTTTTAAGCATATTAAGAGATTTGTCCAGCGATCAGCTTTTTTCATGCCTAGAGAGGTGAATCTATTTTCACATTTAAAATAATATCAGTAGAAATTAACTTACGTAGATGGTCGACTGGTCGTTACATCGATATTTTTCTTTAGTATTATAAAGATTCTACTCCAATGCAATAAAACCATATTAAATTAATGTAGTTGACTTCCTGAAATAGCACATTAAATGACAAAACAAAAGCCATTATTTAGATTTACGAAGGAAGTTGTAAGAATTTTCATTTCTCTTTTCACGATTTTCTTCTTAATTATGACTGGGATTGTTATGAATAAGTTCGTTTAAAGTTGTTTGGAAAATGCTATATCATAATTTAAGATTTTGCGGCTCTACCTGCATATAATTTAGTTTTTTTAAATTGTATTACACAAAGAGGATCTGGATAAGTAATAATAAGTATACAGACACTCCAGTGTCAATATGGTGGACCATATTGTCCCGAATCAGTGGTAGAGTAACAGTAATACTGAGACGTGTAAAAGTGCAAAAATAAAATGAGTTTCTTTCTGAGTTTTTATACAAAAAGAGCACGTAAGATCTTATCAATCCAACCCTTTTTAGGGTTCCGTAGCCAAATGGCAAAAAACGGAACCCTTATAGATTCGTCATGTCTGTCTGTCCGTCCGTCCGTCTGTCCGTCCGTATGTCACAGCCATTTTTTTCCGAAACTATAAGAGCTATACTGTTGAAACTTGGTAAGTAAGATGTATTCTGTGAACCGCATTAAGATTTTGATGCAAAAATAAAAAAATAATAATAAATATTGGGGGCTCCCCATACTTAGAACTGAAACTCAAAATTTTTTTTTCGTCAAACACATACGTGTGGGGTATCTATGGATAGGTCTTCAAAAATGATATCGAGGTTTCTAAAATACTTTTTTTCTAAACCGAATAGTTTGCGTGACAGACGCTTCCAAAGTGGAAAAAAGTTGGTCCCCCCCCCCTCTAACTTCTAAAATAAGAAAATGAAAAATCTAAAAAAAAAAACATATGGTGTAGGTACCTTACTATAAAAACTACCAACGAAAATTGTTTTGAACGAGATCTAGTAAGTAGTTTTTTTTTTTAATACCTCGTAAATCGTAAACCGCTTATTACCGCGTAATCTTTCATACTAATAACTTAAATAAAAAATAATAATTTTAATTTCATAAATCAATGGTACGGAACCCTCAGTGCGCGAGTCCGACTCGCACTTGGCCGGTTTTTTACTTCTAAAATAAGAATCGGGCATTGAAAGTTACTACAGTGACTTTTCAATAAACCCATTATTATAATAAGATAAGAAAATCTTTTAAAATGATACACACTTTTGTGCCAGCCCATTTATCGAGTAAGGCTTCAGGCTTTATTACATCACCCTATAGCCAATAGGGACAGAGTAGTATAGAAAAATGTTGCAAAAACGGGAAATATTATTCAAACTATTTTCACGCGAACGAAGTCGCGGACTTCAGCTAGTCTTTATAAGCGGGGATGAATCAAAACTTTAATCAACCGTTAAAAGGTTAACCTTCTGAAGGCCATTAACGAAACTTTGTCCGAAAAAGACCGTGAAAATTTTCTTACTAAGCAATTCGAAGCACGTTTTGTGCTTCTTAATGGTCACAAGCTTTTACTTACTTCTATCACAGCAACTTAATTTATAAAAATATATAGATTTACGGAAAAACGTGCTGTTTTGCTACACTAATACTTTTTTGCTTGGCTACAGCAATAAAAAAAATATTGACGGAGAAAATCGTGTATGATGCTGTCAAATAAACAAAAGTAATCAAAACCTATAGCTCGAAAGTTTAGCAAGCTGAAATGGCAATGGGCTGGTTAAATTTGTCATGAAACCAAGGCTGAGTTGCACCATCATACTTTACCTTTAACAAACGTCAAAAATCGGTCAAACTCCATACAAAAAGCACCGGTTAATGTTACTGTTACGGTTAAAATAAGTTGGTGCAACTCAGTCTAATAGTTATTGGGATCGAAAAATTCGGTAGATCGGTAGTGGTTAGAGGAGAAAATACCCAGAAGATTTAATTTAGTAGAGTGCATGACGTAGGTCCCACTGTAGGACTGAAGCTTAAGATTAATTGCAATATAAAAATAAATAAAAACAACGTTATTATTAGAAAAAAACTGAAGTCTGCAACAGAATAATGGTTTATCAGTAATATTGAATTTCATGCCAAGCCAAATTGAAAAAATCATAATTTCAGTGACTCAATTATATTTTTTCAAAGAATTGGCTTTATTAAGCTAGTGTACCTACTTACTAGTGAAAACCTAACCTTTTGTCATCTACTATAATATTAAAATTACTTTTGTATGCTAAAGAAATATTTTCTTAGGAGCTTGTTTGTTTTTAATTTCATTACTAGAGTAGGTTCAATGAGCTCTTTTGATTCTTTCATTGTTATTGAATAATTTAGAAGTTGATTATTAGAAGATTTGTTGACTGAAACATTTATAAAACCCCATTTTATCGAATGCATTAAACAACTAGTATAGTACTACTTGCTCTTTATTTTATTCGTAATATGTAAATCAGGATGCGGGCAGCGCAGGACCGTTCATTGTGGAAAACCTTGGGGGAGGCCTTTGTCCAGCAGTGGACGTCATTTGGCTGAAAAAGAAATAAAGAAAGAAATGTAAATCAAACATTATAAAGTTAATAGGATTTATTAACTTCAAAAGTATTTTAATTTTTATCTACACAATAATGTTCGCTTTTAAATTACAAAGTACTATATTTTGTACAAAATCTGGCAACAGAAATCAAAAAATGTTCGGGCAAACTCTACGTACTTCACCTGTCATCTACGAGTATATCAGTGACGAGCTTGATCTGGAAAATGTTTTCCCAAAGTGACGTTGGAAATCTCCATAAATTTCCCATACGTATTTCAGCAGAAATCATATCTGGGGGCACGGCAGTGCCCCCACCAAGTCGAGCAAAAAAGCGGCACGGCCGTACCATCCTTTTCTCGAAGCAATTCAGGCCATTTTCGACCGCCTGTAACTTCGTTGTGGATAAAACTAGAAGGCTGAATTTTCATTAGCTATGCAGGCATTGTAAAGACACGGTATATTTAAAATTTCATTCAATTTGAACCAGTAGTTTAAGAATTATAACGGGTCAAAGTTACTTAATTTTGTCACTCACTGACTCACTGACTCACCGATCATCAAAACTCTAAGGCACTTCTAGCAGACCTAGAAGCTTCAAATTTGGAATATAAGTAGTGTTTGGTGTATGAATCAAGGAAAAACTAAAGATCCCATCAAAAACAATACTTGTCAAAAAAACCAAGTCTCGCAACTCAGTTGTTCTACGGTAAAAAGTTGTGAGATCCATGTAATACCAAGTCCAGGCCAGGAAATCTTTAACGTTTTACATAAATATATTGACTTGGCCATCGCATGAAAACACGTGTAAATTAAATTATTTAGTGCGATGGCCAAGTCAATAATTTATGTAAAACGTTAAAGATTTCCTGGCCTGGACTTGGTATTACATGGATCTCACAACTTTTTACCGTAGAACAACTGAGTTGCGAGACTTGGTTTTTTTGACAAGTATTGTTTTTGATGGGATCGCATTTTATTGAAACCACTTTGTGTGACGGTCTTTGACAGGGATATTATTTCAGGTAAGGCGGGAGCTCTATTATTTGTAAACCGTGGAGACTACGGCTAAAATAAATAGGCATATACTCGTGTATACTGTAATCTGAGGTTTGTTTTATTGTTAGCAAGTGAAAAATAAGTTGAGTGTTTCCGATAGTTCTTGTGTGCTAACAGCGGAAACATAATACGTTTTTCTAAGATTGGTATAGTTTGTTTCATCCACAAAGACGCGCCCCACCAATTTTTGGTCTTGGGAAGCACGGGGTGCGGGGTTTGATCCGATAAATATTGTAGTGTACTCATGGATAATTTAGCGTGTACCGAATACCGATAGCACTCAAACATTAGTGAAAGAATGGTGTGGCGCTTCTTCGTGGATGAAACGATCTAAATATGAGTAGTAAGTAAAAAACGAGAATTAAACGTGATGCAATACACAATTGACAATAATACAATTTATAAAAAAATATACATGTGGCAGATTTCATCGGAAACATTTCTATAAACGTCTACAAAAATGACATGTGTATTGCCCTCATAACTTGTGAAAGGTGTCAGCGTCACTCCTATTTCCTACCCAACAAAGGGAAAAAATGTTGCGGGTAACAGAAAAAAGCATAAATACTCCTATTGGCCTAAAAATGTTCTGTTGAAACCAATAACCTATAATAGCAAGGCCCACTACTTATAGTGTTTGGCGCTGAAAAGTAACTTAATTTTAACTACTTGGAAGAATTCGGGTATAAACTGTGACAACTGCTTATGTATTATAGAAACTTTATGACCTGAAAGAGAATTTGTGAGTAGAGGGCTAGTTTTCAAGAGGTCTCCCAGTATTTTCCATTCACCTCGTACGAGTAGCTATAGAATAAATTTATCCGGTGAAAATGCCTTCCTAAAAACTTTTCCAAGCAACGTCAGATTTTAGGATTTTTGAGTGAATATTCTAGTGCATAATGCATTTGCTGAATTAACATCATAAGTGCATAACCATAGTTAAAATTCTAGAAAGAGAATTTCGTTTTAACTTCCTGTTGAATTCAGACTTAGTCTTCAAAAGTCAAATTCTGAATCAAAGTACATAAAACTGTACATGGCTGCTGGAAAATTAAACGTATTAGTAAGTACTACATAAGGTGCCAAAGTATAAGGGCTAATAATAAGGCTTGTTCCCGTATTGACATCCCGCTTTTTGCAGGATGTCGTTTAGTACTAAACGTGTTTGCAGAGTCCCGCATAAAACAGATCTGTTCGAATTTGTAATTAGAATTTCAAACACTTAAAATTATGTGCCATAAGTTATCACTGGTAACACACATTGGTTGTACACTGTAGTCTTCAGGCACTGAGGTATTTTGGACGAAAAGATGTTGCGTAGTTTCCAGAACGCTGCCCAGCCGAGTTGGATTCGACGATTGACCTCCTTCTCGAAATTTGACCTACCTAGCTGGATCGTTTGTCCGAGGTAGACATACTTGTCAACAATCTCGAGAATTGAGCTCCCAACTGAAACTGGGTAGGGCGCAACATGACTCGGATACGTGGCCTCTCACTATAGGCCTTATACAGAAGCTCAAAGTTGCACAGCGTGCTATGGAAAGGGGTATGCTTGGTGTTTCTTTGCGAGTTCGAATCAGATATGAGGAGATCCGTAAACGAACTAAAGTCGCTGACATAGCCCGACGGATTAGCAAGCTGAAGTGGCAATAGGCATGGCACATAGTACGCAGAACTGACGGCCGATGGGGCAGAAAGGTTCTGGAATGGAGGCCGCTTACCGGAAAACGCAGCGTGGGACGTCCACCTATAAGGTGGACCGACGACATCGTAAAGGTAGCAGGGAAGCGCTGGACGCAGGCCGCTACCAATCGATCAACATGGAAAGCATTGGGGAAGGCCTATGTTCAGCAGTCCTATGGCTGAAATGATGATGATGATGATGAAAATTATGTGTATTCACACGAGTCTAAGCCTAGGCGCAGACCATCGACTTTTAGTTGGCCGATAGTTGGGTCGGGCTGTTGTTCAGTATGGAGATGTATGAAAGTGCGCACACTACACCGATTTGGTATCGGCGAGTTCTTCATACAAATTACAATCGGGCCCAACTATCGGCCAACTAAAAGTCGGTGGTCTGCGCCTAGGCTAAGAGGTTGGCGTGTCTCTGTCCGTACATAATGTATAGTTGTTCAGTCGACAGAGTTTAGTTTAGTTTTTGTTGCAAAATAGCCTGTACTACAACGAAATAAGACGCCATTATGTCAAGCTTGATGTGCTAGTCCGTACAACTTTGTTCTCATGGCTAGTTCAGAACCGGTTAATAATTCAGGCTGAGTCTGGGAAATCGAATTGTACCAATTAACTGTCTAATAATAGGTACGTCAGACGAAATTGGACTATGCTACCTATAGTTTTGAGCTTTAAATAACCTAGGACCTAGAGTCTAGACTATGATGTTTTCATTTGGGCTAAGACTAAAAGCAGCAAACATAGTTATTTTATAGGCCTCACTGGTTTTATACTTACAGTGACTTAGAGTGGAAAATCTTTATTCCAACTTTTTCTTGGCTTCGGAACGTCTAACAGTGGATTATAATAATAAGATCAACCTGTATTTAAATATCAAATTTTTTGCTAGTCACTCTTGCGCCTGTATTCACAAACGATGCTTGCTTAAGCAGCAAATCGAAGGCATAGCGTTGAATAGACCTCTGTGATTGGTTCGTGTTTGTGAGACCTCATAGTAATTGTAGTGTTTGTATCTACGTACAGATACAATACGCTGTCTCACGTACACAAGTGATAGGCAGTCACGTGACGTCGTTACGAGTGGGACGAGTCAGTCGTACGGCAGACGCCGACGAGTACGGACGTGCCGCAGTGAGACGCTTGGTGTGACGGTGAGCCAGTGTGCACATTTACAAGTGGCGACGAGGATAAATACACATTTTTTGAAAAATAGAGAAAATAAAAGGTCAGTAAAATACATATTTTGAAATGATACTTAATTTGTAACAAACCTGCCATAATAATTAAAGTTCAGTAATGTGTCTGATTTCATCGAGTTATGGATAAAATAACGATTATTCTGCTTTGGAAAGGGCATAATTATTTTGTTGTATGAGAATAGTCAAGTTAGCAGGCGAAAACATTTTGGTTTTTATCATTATAAAATCAGATTTTATTAGAAATACATACTTATTATCAGCTTGAAAATAGCAATAAAGTGATTGGTGATAATAAGTAGCGATATTAGAAATAAATAAGTATTCAGCAGAAATCGGCCAAAACAAAATAAAATAAAAATAAATAAAAAGAAAAGTAATCAGACCCATGGTAAAGCGTATCTACGAATTTTAATGTTGTTTATAACATAAACTACTTCCACCCACTCAGTTTGTCTAGATTTTTAACGTATAACTTAGTACTTTATGTATGAGAATAGACATACCTACTCACATGAAGTTAAACGCTGTTAATGTCGACGGCGTCCCAGCATTCGGTATTTATAAAAAGAAAGAATCGAATTTTTTATCAAGAGACCCCATATAATGACCTTTCCCAACGGTTCTAAAGCATCAAAATTTGTTCCAATAGTACCCACATTATTATCTTTCAATCAATACTAATAAAATTATGTTTGCTTTGTCGAATCTATCACTAGGCTTTTTGTGAAAATCTTTATAAGTAATCAAAGGATACCGTTTGGTTCTGCTGTCACGTATGGTTCCAAAAACTATGTAACTAAGTCTCTTTAGGTCGACAAACAGGTCGTAATTGGAAAAACAAAATGTTTCTTTTTCTTGTCTGTAACCCTATACATAAAGAGCCATGTTATTGGAAAAAGAAAACAATGATTACATACAAGAACTATGAAGAAATAAGTAAACACTCATTAGTGTTAAAATAATGACATTATTATTAAATAATGTCATTATTTTACTATTTTACGTAACATGTCAAGCGCCCATTGTACTAAAGTTAGTACAGCATCACTTTGGGAGTTATAGCATAAAAAACTTTCCATGAAATGAACATTTTTATGTATTTTTTATTAGGATATGTTGTTAGCTAATACACTAACAACTTATTCGGTATTTTGTGTAACTTAAACCTTGTATAAAAAATTGTCAACTATCCACTAGGAGATACGAAAAAATCACTGAAACGTAATCGTAAAATACCCCCTTAAGATTTTATAATTATGTTCTGTTTCATCGTAGGATGTAATGCATAGACCTTCGTTTACCGATTGGAATTATTTCCAGAGTTAAAATACCCTCTAAATCAGATTTATCGTAACTTAAAGTTGTGTACAAATTATTGTACGGCGGGCGTTAATGGGTTAATTAAATGTACTCTGATATTCATGAATTTGGATGTACCCTGATATCCATTAAATTGGACGTACCCTGATATCGATTAAATTGGACGTACCCTGATATCTGATATCCATTAAATTGGACGTACCATGATCTCCATTAAATTGGATGTACCCTGATATCCATTCAATTGGATGTACCCTTGATATCCATTAAATTGGACGTACCCTGATATCCATTACATTGAATGTATCCTGATATCCATTAAATTGGATGTACCATGATGTCCATTAAATTGGATGTACCTATGATATCCACTAAATTGGATGTATTTTTTTTTTCAGGCAACTGATACCCTTTAAATGGGATGTAACCCGGATCTGTTAGGTAGCCTTGTTGTTTACTAAATTCAAATTAACTTATTTGCATTAATTGAACGTAACTGAAATTGGATGTTTATTAAAGTAATGTATAATAGATATTAAAAAAAAAAAGAGAGTGAGACGTATGAGTACAATAATTCAGTCGGTGTTATCGCGGTATATAGATCTCTTCCATACTTCTATTACAATAATTAACCTTACATTTACTTGACAAAACTTTCATTAAAATTTATTAACAAGGAAGGGATGTAGTGTTTGTATCTACGTACAGATACAATACGCTGTCTCACGTACACAAGTGATAGGCAGTCACGTGACGTCGTTACGAGTGGGACGAGTCAGTCGTACGGCAGACGCCGACGAGTACGGACGTGCCGCAGTGAGACGCTTGGTGTGACGGTGAGCCAGTGTGCACATTTACAATAATGTTTGTGAATACGGGTGTATATTCTCGGACTGGTAAACCACTCGGACATGGCTTTTACTACAATAGTGGTGCATCGGTCGGTGCTAAGTAATTTAATACCTCTTCCACAGTAAAGCACTATGACGGCTAATGCAATTTATCGGTCGATGTGTCACAGCGCCTGGACACACCTGGACAGCTGGATAATTAAAGTGCGGCTGACTAAGCTTAACACTGTGGCAACATAATGTAGTTTTGTAATTACTTAGTCAGATTTTGCAACATAAATGTCCGATGTGATGTCAAATGTACATTTATCGCCTTGTAGTAGGTACTACTATTATTAATACTGTGCTTGTAGTCCACTCAAAAAGTGACCAAAAAGGAGGTGTAGAGTGAGTGAGTGGTACCTAAGTAATTTCTTCAGAAATATAATTCCCCCCCCCCCACTCTCCGGCGCCTCCCCATAGGCGGGGACTTTTAATATGTTTAGTCTCTAAGCATCCTGAACCAATTTCTGAAGAAATTGCTTACGCTCGTACCAGCTCATGCACTGTGTTTTTTGAGTGGACTGTTTGATTTGTATCGAAGCGTGTAGCAAACTAAAGTACTGTTTCATTTTAAATTTTCGCATTTCGTTACTAAGAGTATCGGTATTCAAATACGATATTTATTTACAGCTTGACACAATTTTCATTAATTTTAGCCCACTTAGTAGTACTATAAAATTATAGTCAAACGATTCTGAAACGTCTAGTGGCAAAAATTGGAAATAATAACCCAATATTGATACTCGTAGTAGCGCCCTTCTGCTGGGATGGTTCAGTTTTGTACGACTTTGCTCATATAAACTAGGGAAAGACAGGAATTAAAGCTACTTTCAAACTATAGCACATGCACCCGTTCGCTGTCCGACAGAGGTTTCAAGTATTTATGTCGATTGAACTAAAAGCTATTATCGGTTGTTGTGTCCTAATGGCCAGACACGCCCGGGCGACTAGATAATGAGGGTAGATCGATTGCCATATGTGTTTGGCGAGCCTTAAATAGCCCGACATTCGAGCCACTAATAGTATACTCTGATTTGTATGGACAAATGGCTTTAAAAACGAGAGAGTTTTGTCAAAGAGCAACAGTGCACATGCTTACTTTTAGTATCGGCAATCGGCCATTTAGCCACTTTTTAGAAACTGCAGCGGCCACACATTCCACACCGCACATTTAAAAACGCCAAACGCGGCGTTTGAGTCGCTTTTCAGAAGTTCGACGCAGCGATACTGTCGCTAAAACGCGCGATTACGATTCCGCGTCCGAACGCATGAAGTCGCAAATCGCGATACAGCATCGATACAGTTGCAAAATCGCCGATCGCCTATGCTAAAGTAGAATGTTATGTGCTGTGGCTTTTAGATAAATCTATACTAATATTATAAAGCTGAAGAGTTTGTTTGTTTGTTTACTTGAACGCGCTAATCTCCGGAACTGCTGGTCCGATTTGAAAAATTCTTTCAGCGTTAAATAGCCCATTAATCGAGGAAGGTTATAGGCTATACAACATCACGCTACGATCAATAGGAGCAGAGCAACAATGAAAAAGGTTGCAAAAACGGGTTTTCACGCGTACGAAGTCGCGGGCACAGCTAGTTGTATAAATAAATACATTGTTTTATTACCTAGGCTGTCAATTTTTATTTGAAAAGGCTTGTGATAAGGGTTCGCAAACTTAATTTAAAAAGCTATTCAAATTTTTAATTTTACTGAAAACTTAATACTTGAGTTTACTTAGTTTTCAGAGCTAGAAAGAGATCGTTATTTTCAAAGAAGTTGTGTCTTTGATTAATAAACAATCCAATTAAAAATAACGATTGAGCCGTTGCAATAAAGCTAATTGCTGCGGTTTTTGAAAACATTAGTACAATCTCGCGCCTGCTAAATTAAACTAAAAGAAATTATACCTTCTTAAATACATTGTAAATATTTTTTTGGTTTTCTGTCGAGGAATTTTATAAATATTTCCGAAACCACTTGCTAAAACATATTTTTTAATATTCTTATGTAAAATAATCACTTTAAGCTTACTATCACAATCATTTTTACAAATTAACAACAGTTTGGTACTTCGAAATATTTTCAAAAAGATACCGTACCACATAGGGTACGGTAGGGCTAAATGGGTTAACTGATAATTATAATTAAGGGCTAGAGCCGCTTTCATCTTGATGATGAAGGTAGATCGATTGCCTAAGGATGATGGGCACTTTTCTATGGAATCTGGGCGTAAAACCAACAGAAATGTAACTACTATTATTTGTTAGGATTTAATATCAGAAATATATTTTCATATAAATAACTACCAAAAACTCCCGGGTTTGCTTGGAAATTGACATAATGTGTAAAAGTAATAAGTGCTTTATTGCACAAACAAAAAATATTATTAATTAATATACTTATCTACTTACATTTTAAATACATTAAGTTATTTATCCATTATTATGTCCAACAGTTCAGGAGTGGGGCCAACAAATGGTATATTTAAACCATGTTCTACATTATAAGCGTAGGACCATACCTAGGTACCATTTAGAGAAATGACGTGAACACAGTCATGTTTCAATGGGATTTCTACCAGTTAAGTTGTAGTGTTATCGCATAATCGATCACGGACCGATTATTAATCCATATTGCCAAATAACGATTTATCGATTAACAATTCGATTAATCGATTTTATTGATTACCATCATTTGATTGTTAATTCAATTCCTTATTTTCAGCAATATAATCGATTATTGCAATCGAATAATCGATTATGATTTATTCGGTATACATACTTACTAAATCGATAGAATCGATAGTAAGATATGATACAGTACGCTCAATATGATCGATAAAAGCAATCTAATTGACCTAATACTATTTTTATTACCCTAATGTGATGTGCAATACTATGGAAACTTTGCATATTCAATGACCTCTATGTATCTCCGTATCCCCGCGTATTTCAGGATTGTTGTCATACTATGAAATGATGTACTAATATTAAGCTTTAATTTAGTATACTTTTTGTTTCTGTTGGTTTAACGCCCAATATGCCCATCATCCTTTGTTTGTCAAAGCCTGAATGCGTGAGCCAAAAATGTAGATTCTGATTTATGAAGGCGATGGCTGTGCGACTAAGGAGAAAATAATGATGATATAATGATAATTCTCTCCAAGGAGTGCTTAGTTACCTTTCAGTCGAATGATTTTATAGCCACTTGAGATAGATTTGCAAAATTAATGTGTTTGGCAGATCTTTGTTAAAATCATAATCCCATCAAAAACAATACTTGTCAAAAAAACCAAGTCTCGCAACTCAGTTGTTCTACGGTAAAAAGTTGTGAGATCCATGTAATACCAAGTCCAGGCCAGGAAATCTTTAACGTTTTACATAAATATATTGACTTGGCCATCGCACTAAATAATTTAATTTACACGTGTTTTCATGCGATGGCCAAGTCAATATATTTATGTAAAACGTTAAAGATTTCCTGGCCTGGACTTGGTATTACATGGATCTCACAACTTTTTACCGTAGAACAACTGAGTTGCGAGACTTGGTTTTTTTGACAAGTATTGTTTTTGATGGGATCTCATTTCTTTTTGTATTTTGTAGACAGCAGTTATGTATCTAGAAAACTGGACCGAAATTGAAAAATTTTACTCGACTTGGCGGTTGCACTACCGTGCCCCCAAATATTTTAGTTTTTCCTTGATTCATACACCAAACACTACTTATATTCCAAATTTGAAGCTTCTAGGTCTGCTAGAAGTGCCTTAGAATTTTGATGATCGGTGAGTCAGTGAGTCAGTGAGTCAGTGAGTCAGTGAGTCAGTGAGTGACAAAATTAAGTAACTTTGACCCGTTATAATTCTTAAACTACTGGTTCAAATTGAATGAAATTTTAAATATACCGTGTCTTTACAATGCCTGCATAGCTAATGAAAATTCAGCCTTCTAGTTTTATCCACAACGAAGTTACAGGCGGTCGAAAATGGCCTGAATTGCTTCGAGAAAAGGATGGTACGGCCGTGCCGCTTTTTTGCTCGACTTGGTGGGGGCACTGCCGTGCCCCCAGATGCAGGTTTTGATGATTTGGTTAGAGGATTGTTCAGGTTGTTCTTGAGAAGGTAAATAAGGCTTTTTTCCGGACAAAAAAGGTCCAAATACTTTCACAGAGCTCCGCAAGATAAAATAAAAGTCAGTCACAAAGTATCTCTTAAGGAAAAAATACAAAATATTATATTAGTACAGGCATCAGAAAAAGTATTTTGAATTTTCCGTACCTCGAGCTGTTTTCCATCAAGCTACTTATTTTTTTTTATTTTTCCAATTAGCTGAGTGGAATTATAACGAGTCTTTTCCCAGTTTAAAAAACTAGGTTAATGTTTTACGGTGTGCTCCAAATGACTGAGACACAATGCAGGTAGTTAAAGTAAGCTCCTTTGCAGGCATTGGTAGAGTTTTTTTTTGTACTTAGGCAGTTGAGTGGTAAGTAAAGTTTATAAAAGCTTTATAATTAACGATTCAGTAAAAAAAATTTTGAAAGATGATACGATGATACGACGCGATGATAGGTAAGTACTAAAATGATTTTTAATGAGGTTCTCATGGAAGCTATCACTATATTTTTGTTATTTTTTAGAACCAGCATTTAATTTCAGCAAATCAAGCTTAAGCAATATTGAGTTTTATCTATTTGTGAGTGGTACGTGTTGATTTGCAGCAGAAATCTAAAGTATTATTATTATCGACTAGGTACATTGGCACTAGGTATGTCTGTCTGTAAAAAAAGCCTGTCACTTGAATTTAATCTGCGATTGATAAACTTATATGATTACATAAGAATTAAAGTCATAGCAGAATTATCACCCCAGTAAAGGATCGTAACTGTATCAAATCGAAATCGAAACTGCAACGCAGACTTATCCGCACCGTAACGTATAAAGGCCTATTCAAATCTGAGCGATATTCGCTGCCGCTGTGGGTAGAGGTACATACCGCGCGGGTTTCGCTCAGGTATTTATTATCAAGTACCGCGGCTAGAGCGTTTTCTCTGCCGCAGACGGTAGCGAATACCGCTTAGGTCTGAACAGAATTATTACCGCATACCCACTGGGTTTTCTCTGCCGCAGACGGTAGCGAGTACCGCTTAGGTCTGAATAGGCTTTTACGCCTCGCCTCGCGGTTGACAGCGCGCGGAAGGCGATGACAGCTCGCGAAAGGCGATATGGTGTTCATCCCTTTCCGAGTTGATTTACACTAAAAAAACAAAATATTTCGCGAAGTGAACTTACCGTGTCTGATTTAATTGTGCTTTAGAGCAGTTAACATTTTATGTAAAGCTTACACTTCGCTACGTTAAGTGCTCGTTGTGTATCTGCAAGTTTGATGGCAATCGTGATCGTCATAGTTTTATAACTGTGAAAACTATAAAAATGATAGTAAAGGAGATAAACATGTCAAACTATACAATTTGTTTGTGAAAAATCGATCTTATTACAACTATTTAAGATTACCGCTGCTTGATGTACCGTGGTATGTATCAACAATGTTTCTTAGCAGAAAATTCAATGATTAAGTAATGCATTAATTATTATATTCGATTCGAACTTATGACTCGTCTGTAATTTTTCTATTCTAATTTTTGTTTTTATTTAACTTTTAAGTTCTCACAAGTTGGACCGATGACATCATAAAGGTAGCACGGAAGCCCTGGACGCAGGCCGCTACCAATCGATTAACATGGAAAGCATTGGGGGAGGCCTATGTTCAGCAGTGGACGTCCTACGGCGTATTCTGAAATGATGATGATGATGATGAACTTTTAAGTTGCAAAAGAGGTGATGTTTTTCGTACATTTAATTTTCTTTATGTTTTTACAAATATATACCTAAAATACTAACAAATTTAACAAAGAAATACATTTATAATCTACACTTTTAACCCATTTCGATCGTCAATCGGTCTTATTAAAAATACTACGTTTCTTTATCATATTTTTATTATTACGCTGTTTACGACCGAAAGAGGCGAAATCGAACGAAAATAATCGAATTCAATTCTCGCTGTTTGCCGTACGCCGGCTGAGCGAAGATAAATAAACGAGACGGTACAAAAGCTGCTTCTTTTATTGTTATATTATATTGATACAGAGTGCTTCAGTCAGAGTATTGAGATGGATGGATGTTGGTGGAACGTTTTTGTTTCAGCTAACTTCGAAAAATTAACCGCCTCTGTGGTCTAGTGGTAAGACCTAAGAAGAATAATATCTTGTTAGTACAGTTAGCGTCAAATATTTTATGACACACATAGCGGCAAAAGTTGATCACACAACCTTATTCAAATTGTAACAATAACGTGTTGCGAACTTATTGGCTACTTTATGTGCCACGAACTACAGGGTGGCCCAGAAGAAGATTCACTTTTGAAAATTCAAGGAAACGGAAACTGTACATTTTTATAGAACTTTAACTATTTCAATTTAAAGGAAATTTAATGCAATTTGTTTTTAAATTTACCTTTATTAAATTACATCACCTAGGAGATTTCCCTGACGCTTACAACATTCGATCAACATACATCAAAATCTTGAAATGCGTTCGTTAGTTACCTCGAAAACTATTTTAATTTTTTTGCCGAATGCTCAGCTTCAGTTGCTGCATGGTTGTTGGATTATAAAAGTACACTCTATTCTTAATGTAACACCACAAAAAATAATTTTCTGGAATGGGATCAGGGCTTCCTGGGGGCCAGGAAATGTCACCCCTGCTGAAATTATTTTTTTGTGGGAACATGTCTCTTACCATCTAAATGCTCTCATTTGAAGTGTGACACGTAGCCCCATCTTGATGAAACCAAGTGCTCCGGTCATATCCTTGCGAATCTTGCAGCTTTGAAATCAAAAAGCTTTTCAGCCTACCAGTATAGCACTCTCAAAAATTAATCATCCTTTCAATGCAACAAACCAATTAATCAGAGGTGAAATCTCACTGCCTCTAAGAAGCGCTAATCTCATTCCAGCAGACTTCTTTTTGTGGGGTTACCTTATGAGCAGATATACTCTAATAATCCTAAAACTCTGCAGCTATTCATCCATCCTGAATCCATTTCGAGGTACCTCTAACGAAAGTTTTCCAAAATTTTGATGTATGTTGACCGAATGTTGTAAACGTCAGAGAAAGGGAAGGGAATCACATGTACGATAAAATTTATAAAGGAAAGTAAATTTTAAAATAAATTGCACTAAATTTCCTTTAAATTGCAATAGTTTAAGTTCTACAAAAATAATCAGTTTTCGTTTCCTTGAATTTTCAAAAGTGAATTTTCTTCTGGGCCACCTTGTATTTGACGCTGACTGTACATTATTTTTTTACGTTACTTATCTTAATCTATCTATACTTATATTATAAATGCGAAAGTGACTCTGTCTGTCTTTCTTGCTTTCACGCAAATAAAAATTGCCACAGAGATAGTTTCGAGTCCCAGGAATGGACACAGGATAGGTTTATCCCGGTTTTTGAAACAGGGACGCGCGCGATAAAGTTTTTTTGTGACAGAAAAAAGTCCACGTGGGCGAAGCCGCGGGCGGTAAGCTAGTAATTCGTAACGAAACAGGGTTCGAACTACGGACTCTAGGCAAAGCAACAATTGGCAGTCCTATACCGACACCATTCTATTGTCGCCTCAATTAAGAACAAAAAACTAGATTTACCAAAACAAAGTATCGGATAAACCTAAGAGGAAAAGTTTTATATTTCTCTAAGCACTTTTTCTTGTAGAAATCTTTTTTCTCATACAAAAAAGAATTAAAAGAAGTTTTTTCATTAAAGTAGCGGTGTCGGATCAAACTTCAAGACCGTCTGAAAATAAGTTTCGAATTTAAGAAACCTTTCAATTTGTAAAACTAACTAAACTCATTTAAACATTTCATAAAACCAGTTTTCTAGATTTTATTGTAACTTGTTTAAGGAATTGAACTAATTACTTTGTAAAGTTATTAAATCCTATTTAGTTTTACAATGTGGTATGAAAAACTGAAAAGGAACGAATTGGTTTACTTACTATTTAATATTATCGTTCCAGATACCTCTGCAAGGAGAGAAAACATGTTTGCTGAGATGGGAGATATTTAGGTAAGTTTAAATATTTTTATGTTTGCATATTTTAAAACATAAATAAGTGAATCAAGAAAATACTTATGAATACAAGAATATTTTAAGCTAATTTGGAACGTCCACCCACACCCACAAGGTGGACCGACGACATCATAAAGGTAGCAGGAAGACGCTGGACGCAGGCCGCTACTAACCGTTCAACATGGAAATTGGGGGAGGCGTACTTATGTTCAGCAGTGGGCGTCCTATGCCTGAAATGATGATGATGAAGCTAATTTTGCGTAAGATCCGAAATATATAACAAAATCCTTGTTCTAGTCGGTACAAGGTATATTGCGCTCATACAATTATAAGCCAAGTAATGCACGTTCCATTAAGCAAATGGGTTGGGAGACAAATGAGAAGTAAAAGCAACGAATAGATACATTACGATGTACTTTATCTAATAAATAAAATAGCATGACATTACCCTCATAGGTAATGGGGCAAAAATCTTCGGCACGCTACATGACGTCTTCTTGGCTCAAGCTGTTTATTTTTTCTAATTCGAGATGAAATGAGGCGAGACCGCAGGCAAAGGCATAAATTATACTGCCTAGTGTTTTGTGAAAAGGAATCTGTGTCAATAAAGTGGCACAAATATGTATTAAATCCCCCTGTACTAAATGTCTAGAAAGTAAGTATTTCGACACTCAAAATACGAAGCGTAGCAATTACGTGGACTTACGCTTAGTATTACTTACGTTAAGGTTTACGTGGAGTTACGTGTACGTTAATCGAATAGCTTATATCTACAGGAGCACTAATCAGATAGATTTACTTACTTTGTTAGAAATGGTTTATCTGGAACACAAAACATTTTCAGTAATAATATAAGCAATTAAAATAACAGTACACAAACCTGAACTGATTATCAATGGATGACCTTGGGCTGATCATAATTTGAGACCAATTTTATAATGTAAAAGAGTTAAACGTTTATAAATAGTACCTAGAACCAAAAGAATATCTACTAGACGATAAAATTTATTAGCGATGAATATAATGAAATATCTACATATAAAAAGAAGCCTCCTCTCTTATAGATTTTTTTAAAATTTTTAGTTTGCAGTGCCCAACAGCACAGAATAAGTAATTGCCAACAGGGTCCTTAATGATCTACAAATAAATGTAACACCTAAATGTACTATTAAGGAAGCAATAAACAAATTGAGTATTGAGTATGGTTGTTCAAGCGCCCCTTAATTCGTAAATGTTCCTTGGTGTACATAAATAGCATTTAACTGTAATTGCGCCTGAAATATAAATGATCATAGACGCAAAAGATGTCGCAAGCACAAACTAGTTGTGTAATAAACTACGGTTAAGTTGGATGTGATGTAAGCAAATAAAAAGGATGTGTTGCCCCTTGTCTGGTAATGGGGCAGAATTGGGCACAGTGACAAGATACATCTGGGGCAGTTATTGTGTCGTTGCGCTGAAGAGCATGACCCTCGTAATCGTTGGGTAGTGTTAGGCTATTTTTAAAATATATTGGTACTATTTAGTATTACGTACTTCAGGACTTAGAGATATTATAAATATGACTAACTGTATGTTTCCCAAAAATAAATAAATAAATATACTCAGTCTATGGTAAGCTGTGGCAATTTGTTTTTTTTTTACTTTTAAGTACTTAAATAGTTGAAGTAATTTGGTCATAAAGGTAAAAAAGTAGCCTATCGTTAATAGGTCCAATTTTAGAAAACAATCCGTTAAGGATGTGACTTAAAAGTAACTTATAAGTACCTAATATCCGACATTGACGATGATGATTTGACAATAAACCATTCAGATGTTTCAAGTAGCTAACAATATCTGTGCTTTGTGCAGCAGTGACATACAAAATTAAATTAAAAGCACTAACTTTAATTCTTTATTGCTTTCATCCATCCATCCATCCATTAAAATAGAAAATAATAATGTACGTGATCATTCCACGTGACCAAAACAAGCTACTGGTGTGATAATAAATAAAAAGGTTGTTGGTAAAAGTTGGTGGGTTATGGGGTGGAATGGAGCGAATGACGAGCTACGAGTACATTTGGGGTAGTTCTTCCATAACATTGTGAAGGTTTGCAGAAGCTTTCCAAAGGTGGACACAGTATAAGATGTTTGCTAACCGAGAGAAGGATGCGATGTTTTTTAAGTTTATGATATTCAGTTTTCAGAAAATTATGTAAATGTAAAAAAGTAAGGAAAAATAAATTTAAGAATTTAAGTAAGAAATAAACGATAAAAGATTTTTATTCTTATCTCCAAAATCAAAGTGTAAAATACGAGGAAGGTATAAGAAAGTTTATCGAAAGTTAAAATTAAATTACTTATCTGAAGATTTTTGAAAGAATTGTTTTCGTAGCATTGGGTAATATTGCCTGAAACCACTTCTTAAGAATAATTTTATTAACACTTTTAGTACGATCCATTTCCTCTTATTAAGTCTAGGCGCAGACCATCGATTTTTAGTTGGCCGATAGTTGTGCCCGATTTTTAATTGTATGAAGAATCGGCCAAATAAAATCTGTGTAATGTGCGCACTTCGTTACATTCCCATACTGATCAATTGCCCAACTAAACTATCGGCCGATGAAAAATCAATGGTCTGCGCCTAGGCTAACTGATAAAAATTAATAATAAAGCAATTTTCACAAAATAAGTCGTTAAAATGTCAATACATTTACAGTTATTAATATTATTAAGAGAATATCATTTTAACCCTAATGTAGAATTGATACTGACGATCTTTTGGACCCTCTATAAAAGGGTCATTTTAATTTAAAATTATGAATGGTGGCAGTGACCCTTAGATCCCTTTGAACAATTGAAACATCATTGTCCCCGAAAGTAATTTAAACAGAGCCGTTATAAATACAGGTTCGGTTCCTTTTGTGACCTCTTAAGTAGGTATTTATTATTCCTGAAGAACTTTGAAGATGACTGTTTGAAGGTATTTAGGAATTCTACTTTGACAGCTTTACTTCTGTAATTACTAATATTATAAAGAGGACTTTGTATTATTGTATGTTTGAATTTAATAGGCTCCGAAACTGCTAGACCGATTTGAAACATTAATTCACCATTAGAACTCAATATTTTGTAATAAGCAATTTTGTTTGCGTTCCATTTCGACTTAAATAGAAAGACAAGCCGTAAGTATGTACTGCATTATGTAATGCAACTCATTAATAAATGTCGTGTTAAGACCCGTGTGTTTCTATTTAAGCAATTTTTTTATTTATAAGTGTTGTTAACACCTTCGCTGCCAGCCCAAAAATGGCTACCCGTACAAAGCTAGGCGGGCCGCTATATTGTATCTAAGGCTGAGTTGCACCACCTAACTTTGACCGTAACTATGTGTGTTTTTTGTATGGATTTTGACAAATTTTTGACGTTTGTTAAAGTCAAAGTAAGATGGTGCAACCCAGCCTAAGTAATAATATTTTACCGTTTCTTTGATCTGAAGGTAAGACCAGCCATCTGAGACCCAGAGGTCTGGGGTTCGATTCTCAGTAGGAGTAAAATATTGTGCTTGGTTTGGTTGGTGATAGAGCTTGTTCTTAGTCCGCCTACCGCCATTTTACCTAAGTATGTAAATAAATTGTGTTTCGGCAGTTGGAGGTAATATAGCCAGTTCCTCTGTAGCTGAGGATTTCAAATGAAGTTCGCTTCCACCTTCGGCCTGATCATCACTTTCCATAAGCGCGATACTGACTGAAAGCTTCTCCATGGTGGATAAAAAAGTATTACACTCTCCGAATTATAGTCAATTATATTTGAAATTATATTTTTAATGCCTTTATAAGGCACAAATTAAAATATGTTATTAATTTTGTACTTTGAATTTGATTAAACTTAATTTCTTCCCAAAAACTTTATAAAGTTATAAAGTTGAAACTAATTGCGCAAAGTGTCAGACTTCCGATTAATTTGAAATTAATTTAAACAAAGTTTCGCCACTGATAAACTTAAAGCCCTATTTAAGCTTTGAATATTATATTAATAGCGTACTGAAATAACTTTGACTATTGTTAATTTAATTATGACGCAATAAGTATTTACGAATAACTATTTTAATAACAATTTAGAAAGAATAATATTTATACCTTTTTTGTAATGACTTATAGTTAAAAAAAAATACTTACCCGGAATTCATTACGACGTTGAAATAAGTCGTTTAGTTTTTTAAGAGCTGATTTTTCAATCGTTGGATAACTTTTATCTGAAGAATAAGTTTGGCATATTGACATTTTCAGTATGGGAAATATGTCAAAATGACAAATTTATTCGCCAGTTAAAAGTTATTTGATGATTGAAAAATCAGCCCTAAAACGTGTTTATGCATCGATCAATTTATTTTTCAATACTCGTACCTATTTTAACAAAATAATTAAATTAATACAAAAGGCAAAATAAAAACAAAGTAACTTACCAAAAAGTTCGAAATAGTAGAGCAGGAAAAACACTAAAAGCCACTTCCAATTCCAAATTCAAAAACAAAAAACTTTTTCACAGTTCACTATTCACTTTTTTTCGAAGCAAAGGGATCTACATTAACTTTTTCCACAAGCGCTTCGATAGTGGGCGCTATGGCAAAGGAATACGTTTGCCCGCCTCCGAGGCTTTTGTCAGACTGAGGCTGTGTGGAGTTCGGGAGTCGCGATTGTGTACTGTTCTATTTCTTTGCGCTATTTTTGGAGGGCTGTATAAATTTTATTCCTTTGCGCTTTTAAACTGACAGCTATATTGGCGGGAAAATGTTTTTTTAAAACTTTGTTATATGCCAGTTCCAATACCAACCATTTGTTTTTTGTTTGTTTAAGATTTCATGATAGAGGAGATAATAATATGGACTTCTTGGCGGGAATCTGAAGCGTCATGTAAGCGGTTTTGTTTTATTTCCTCAAATTCGTATTTGGGCGACTATTAATGTGTAATAATGGTGGATTATTAACCATTAAGTGTTCGTGAACGTGCATGAGTGTGGGCGAGTGAAGCAGAACAGTGTGCATCGTGATTCTTCTGGTTCTCTCAAGTTGTCCATAGGAGGTCTCAGTAAAGCACCACAACTTTACTGAGACTCAAAGGGTGGGAAGGGGTATCATCTATCATCCTTCATTATATGATTACTTGATCTCATTTTGTAACTCGTATCACATAAATACTTGAAAATGGCACAAATCAAGTCGACCTCGATGTGTATTGCCAACATCATCAAAAAAGAAGAAGAAGAGGAGATAATATTTTTCTATCTTTACCTTTTCAGATTGTAGTGTGATACCTAAATTAATAGAAACATACTCTTACATAATTTTAAGTAGATACCATGTAGGTATTTAACCCTAGATTTTTGATGGAAAATTGAATTTAGGCAAGTAATGAGTTTATGTTCATCATTTTGCGACGTTTCCCGCCAACCTCAATTTTCGTTACAATTTCACCCTTCGATAACTTTGTTATAGACTTCCTTAGCAAATTTCTGAAAGAGTAACTTTTTCATTTACAGTCTTGTGCCCTTCTTATTGGTTTGCAGCCTTATTACTGTGCATTTGAGTTCAATATTGGGTAACAGTTAGGGATTTGTTAGTGGACACTAGTTGTTTGGGCAAATATGTTTGTATTGTGTTTGAGTTGTATTCAATCGAAGAAAATATTGTTTAGGAGAGCCTTCCTATTTCTAAGTCCTTGACAGAAGTGACAAGCAAGCAGCTTAAGGATTTGTTCAGTTATTTCAGCCACAACAATTAGGCTTGGGCTGTGTCTCACCTGATAGAAAGTGATGATCAGCCGGGCTTGGATACGCGGCACGATGAAATCTTATCGACGATTTTAGCCGACAAATGTATGGGCTTCTCGTGCAGAATCGATAAAATACCTTAATTAAAGTTTATCGTGGCGCGCATCTTAAGTCTATCTTAGGCGAAAGGTTGCCAAACATAACAATGCTGTTAACATTGTTCATTAACTAGTAAGGGTTGCTATAACTGTTGATTTTTTAAATGTTTAGACAAAAATAAAAAATACCCAAATTCTTACAACATTTTATTGCTAGTTATTTAAATGGTCGGTAATAAATACAAACAGTTTCAACAACTATTAAGTATCTTTGAATGAACTAAATTAATTATGCATAAAACATTCAAAATATATCAAAACGCAAAGCAATCAACTTTTTATTATAACTTTTATTTATAAAAAATCATTCAGCTTTCAAAAATTTCTCCTTAAAATATATTTCATGAATGCAAAAGCTACTTAAATATATTTCTATGTGTTAAAGTTCAATTCATTCATAACTATTTGGTATTTCAATAATTCTATTTTAACATTAAATTATTGCATAAATTACATTAAAGTATTGCTGGCAGAATATAACAATTTAAATTAAGTTGCATACAAATTAAGTTAATACATAATATTTATAAAATATATTCTACACTACTTTATTTTATACTGGATATACATTTACCCTCCTATTCATACAATTATTTAAAACAAACCTTTTATCTCTTTTCTTTACATTGAAATTAACTCATTTGACAGAAAGTGACAAAACATTTTACCTACTTAATTTATGAATAAGAGGTTATGTATTTATTTTGAGGTATTCGAATACAAAAATATAAGTACAATACTTGTATTTATATGAATACAATAAGACAATATTGAAGCCTAATAACAACTATTATCACTAATATTCTATTTTGCTTATAATATGGTCAAGTGTTTCTATAAATATTATATGTTTTATTACAAAAATATAAAACAGCTACCTAAAGAATCTTAAGGCCCTTTTACATCAGTCGTGTCGTCGGAACTATTCGACTAGTCAATTCCAATCAGTCAACTATAGTTGGGGTCTTAACCTTATTTTGAGCTAAATCATGACTTAAGGCATAGCATCTTTTTCAATTTTTTTTGGTGGATAATGCGTTTATATAGGTCATAATAGATCACCTAAATAAATATGTCGAGGATTGAAATCAACACCCTGTATCGGTAAAATTACTTTTCATTTGCAAATATCTATCCCAATTTTAAAATAAGGCGAACCCCGAACCTCTTTGGTCTACTCCACCTTCTGCGCTTTCTTAATCTCCAGCAGCTTCAAGATGTTCAGGCACCAGAACATAGCAGACACCACATAGAACACCTGCAAACTGGTGCCCAAAGGACTGGTGCCTACCACAGACCTGGTGAGGAAGGCTAGAGCTGAACACCTGATGACTTCGAGAACTGCAGCGTATTTGGAGTTGTCGAAGAGCATTCCGATGATGGTGAGCGAGGAGATGATGTAGAATACGAAGATCAGGACCGAGATTGGTGTCATGCCCTGGAAAGAAGAAGATATTTGTCACGTATTGATTTATTTGAATACTATAACTAAGAAGAAATAGACTATGGACTTGTGGTGAAAAATATTAGTTTTTTTCAGCACTTTTTACGCGCGTGACCAACAACATTTTAATTAATCATGCCATCTGCATGAGCGATGTTTAATTTCCCATACCATCCCTTTTTCACGGATTAAGGAATGGTTTTCAAGATTAAAAATGTCTTAAGTCCATTCCTGAATGTTGCAGCATAATATAATTATCATTTCAATCAGTACAGTAGTTTAAGCGTCAAATTGTAAAAGATAAACAGATGTTACTTCCGCATTAAGGTATATGAATAGCATGAATATTATGGATTATCGTAATCAATAAAGGATGTCGACCTTTTCAATTGGTTCGTAAGTATTAGGTATTGGCCCCGCGAATGCGAGCAGGAAATATTCTAGCAAGAATATTTAAATGTTCAAAGGAGTTTTATTCTTAGAAATGATCAAAACAATTGAATTGTTGGAAATTACGCGAATAACCTTTGAAAGCGTTGGATCAAATAAACAGCAACTTAAAGCTTATTTTCCGGAAGGAGGTATTCAACAAATACAAAAATTCAGAAGGGCTGCCCACGGATAAAGTTAAAAAGATAACAAAAACAGGAGTAGGTGTGAGAAATGAAGAGTCGAAAGACAAACATAAACATTGCGTTTTATAAACGAGGATATTTCAGTTTTAGAAAGAGTTCTTGAATGGGTAAACGAAAGGAAAGCTCACCATACAAACTTTTACTTCCTTTCTTAGAAAATTTGAAACTTTTGTTTTTAGCATATCTCCTTAATATGAAAAGTGTATCAATTATGGACTTTGCAACGTTTATATTAAAAGAAAGAAAGATTTTTTTATATAGTCAAAAATCTTTAGACTACAACATCAGTTTACATAGCTTGTTTAGTTTGAACCAAAATGGCAGCCCTCAGCATGTGTTATGCAGTTTTTGTATTGCAGTTTTGATACTTTATCAAATACAAAAGTATCAGTAAAATAGCTTCTATTATAACTACATAGGCACACAGTGCTATCTCGATGTGCTGTCTTCCTTAAAAAGCGGGAATAAATTACAAAACCGTGGAGAGGCAATTTGTGTAAGCGACAAGGCATTAAACGGGGAGCGAAATTGTTTCTTTTAAACATCTTTCAAGCTTTGAGCCCGATAGAATAAATTTCCTAACAAATTCAAGGTTTAAATTGCATGTGTAATGAAAATCGTTTGACTTTTTTATCCAAAACTAGCTGACCCGGCGAACTTTGTTCCGCCTTAATGGCAATAAATAAGCAGACTTTTTTTATTTCGAACGGGATAAAAAGTATCCTATGTCCTTCTCCTGGCTCTAAACTACCTCCCTGACAATTTTCAGCTAAATCGGTTCAGCCGTTCTTGAGTTATAAGCGAAGTAACTAACACGACTTTCTTTTATATATATAAGATATAGATTGTACCATTAAAGAGTTGGAAACCACCTTTCTGGAATTCAAATTTTTTGCTTTTGTGGTAATTTTATCAGTTTTTTTTTCAATGATTTACCCTATTTTTATAAAGCTTCCGTTTTAACTGTAAGCGGCGTGGTGGCAAGTAGAGTCAAATAGAGTTTTTTTAAGAAGTTGCGCTACACAAGTACCTACCTAATTATTAGTTAATTATGACATAGGTCACATAATAACATCTTTATAATATCAACGCTCATGCATGCTTTGCGTATGGATCATAGTCATGGCCACTTCCTTTAAAGGTAAGGAATCAATCAATTCTTTTGTTTCGAAAATAGAGCCTTCAAGTGAAATTAGGGGGTTCAGTTATTTCCTTACCATATATCTTCCGGCCAGCTCGAAGAATCCATATAAGACGATGGTGTAATGCATGACCAGGTAGATGTTGCACCAAGTCGGAAGGTAGATGTCATACTTCTCTCTTGGCAGAATCTGTAGCAAGAGAAAATGGACCTTAGTTAAATCTATATCTATAAAAGCGAAAGTTCACTGATTGACTGACTCACTCATCACGAAATCTCAGAAACTACAAGTACTAGGAGTCTCAAATTTTGCATGGGGGTTCCTTTTATATCGTTGGTGCTCACTAAGAACGGGTTTTACGAAACTCCACCCCTAAAGGGTAAAACGGGGTCCACGCGAAGTCGCGGGCGGCCGCTAGTTTATAATAAGGACAACTAATTACTGATTGATTGTTCTTTGATGTTCGGATCAAGGACTTCAATTAGATAATTAACTTGTTTTCATCATGCCTCTTAATTTGATAATGGGGATGTTGCCTGGGTCAAAAAGCAAGAGTTTTAATTAGTCCGTCAGTTAACTTATCAAAAAATACTCTACACGTATTTTTCACTTTTTCAAACTAATAAAAATTTAAAGAGATAAAGCGCCCCAAAGTTCATAAGAAGAGGCCCGTGACGTCAACGCTTGCTTAAAAATGCCGCACGTTGTGACGTCGTGCGCAACTTCAACGCACCATAACTATGTAATTATTTGTTAGATTGACAAATAAAAATATATGTGTCCAATATTTTTTGATATTAAACATTACGGACTAAAAAAATTTTTTTAGGCAACTAGCCTATTACTTTATTTCTTAACTAGCTTTCCGCCCGCGGCTTCGCCCGCGTGGAATTTTGTCTGTCACAGAAAAACTTTATCGCGCGCGTCCCTGTTTCAAAAACCGGGATAAAAACTATCCTATGTTCTTTCCCGGGACTCAAACTATCTCTATGCCAAATTTCATCAAAATCGGTTGCGAGGTTTAAGCGGGAAAGCGTAACAGACAGACAGACAGACAGAGTTACTTTCGCATTTATAATATTAGTTGGGATGATTCTCAGAAAACCAATTTTACTGCCCAGTCCTTGTTTGAACAAAAAATCTTCAAAGAGTTCTTTTCAGTTCAATTTCTTAAAGCAATAGGTAGGTAAGATAGAAATACGAGATTATATTTTTTGAAATTATACACAACATTAGGTATAACATAATCATCATCATCATAGTAACTACTTCACGTCATATCCCATCTTCATTCATTCTCATTACTTGCTTTTTGTGTTCGATCTTACATTTCTTTATCAGCAATAGGACGTCCACTACTGAACATAAGTCTCCTCCAATGATTTCCATAATGATCGGTTGGTAGCGGCCTGCATCCAGCGCCTTCCTGCTACCTTTATGAGGTCGTCATATACTAATAACATAATACTAATAAAGCCAAACTGAACTAACGTGTTAAGCGCCAAAAACTATTTTGCCAGTAAAATAGAACAGGTCAAATCCTTCTCAGTATCATAGCGATAAATCGTCGATCGATCGCAGCTGTGGACAGGAATGTGTTAATAACACTAGGCTGGACACGAGGGTCGTTTAGGTCATACGATATCAGTTTTTGCCGGACCTGGTTGACAGGTATTAGACGGGACTTCAGGGTTAAAGGACGTATACGCCAGAAAACTGCTATTGTAGAATGGTCATTACGTCATTAGTGATAGAGATGTATTTGCTATAAGTATGAAATTCCGTTTGGCCTAAAGCTTACGATGGAATTTTGATGTAGGAAGACAATATTACACTTTGGTACCAAACTTTATTCACCATTGACCATTAATAGCAAAAGTTGTAACATTGTTTTTCAGGCAGTCTACCTGAATTTTGGCTAAAAATACCTCAATATTGTATTTTTAAAAGTCTTCGTTTCTTTAGTGAATAATTTTCTAAACTTTCTGAGATAACTTTTGGGCTAAGCAACAGGCAACTAAAAAGAAAGATGTTGTGTTTTCATGAATGATTTGATATTGATTGACGTTTTACTACATTTTTCATCAATTTGCAGGTCTGTTGTCTCTACTCTGTAACATGCTTTTTAGACTAACCTCTTCATTATAATAATAATAATAAGTCATTTATTTCAACACAGTCATAGGTTTAAGGTTACAGTTAATAATTATTTGTAATAATAATAAAATATTTAAATTTCATTTCAATTCACATTAAATTAAATTCAAACAATTCAAACAAGTCAATTTTTGCATTTTGCTATTTGTTCGTTAGTCAGTACATTAATCATTGCTCTATGCAGTCAAATCTTGCGGAGAGCGCGTTTAAGATGATGTTGGGGCTGCCCCGGACCCTGCGCACTAGGGATGCGCACCGTTTCCGTAGCGTCGTATAGAAACAGTCGATGCGCCACTCAGCAAACATCCCCGAAGCGCTGCATTATAAACTTTAGTTAGGAGTATTAAATATCTTTGTGACATTCCAATAATGTTTTTGCTGTGTCTAGTTTCCCCGAAATTTTCATCTTTTTAATTGTCTTAGCAAGTAGTATTTAAGCTACGGGAGTATTCCCACTTCTCGTTCCTACCGCTGCAACTCTTGTGTAGCCAGGATCTACAGCTTGACTGCCAATAAAAACCCAACCAGTGAAGGTCAAGTTTGCTCCAGGGGAAAATTAAACTGTCATTAATTTTCCCCCGGAGTATTTAAGCTACTACAAAATTGTTATAAAATGAATGAGGCTGCCCAAATAATACATACATCAACCTTCAGGGCCTCTTCTCCGAGTCTAGGAGTGCCGGGTTCCCAGCTAGGCCCGTAGAACACTGCTCGGAACTTGTCCCCGAAGGTGGTGAACTGACGCACCTTCTCAATCACGTAGCCGGTGTAGAAACCCTGGAAAAAAGGGGAAAGTTAGTCTTATCTACATGGGTATAGAGGTGCTTGTAGTCTAGCGGTGGCTGTGCTTTGGTGGCTATCACCAAAATTACCCAATCTAGGCCACGGTATTTTACAATATCTGACAGTAAGGTGGACCACCTTCTACCACTTCGCACTGAGCCTGTGTAATGGAGTCCTAGAAGGCCACAACAGCAACCTAGGAATTAGGCCTGTGTTCTGAAGTTCTGAAGAATTAAATGTGATGAACATTATAGAAACTTCACACAGTTTCAGAAAAAAAAATTGCATGCGAATTGAGATTCGAGCGCTTATTAAATATGTTGCCTGGGGGCATAGACGTTATAAATGACTATCATTCTTTATTATTAACTAGCTGACCCGGCGAACTTTGTTCCGCCTTAATGGCAATAAATAACGGGATAAAAAGTATCCTATGTCCTTCTCCTGGCTCTAAACTACCTCCCTGACAATTTTCAGCTAAATCAGTTCAGCCGTTCTTGAGTTATAACTGGAGTAACTAACACGACTTTCTTTTATATAATAGATTACGTACGTGTCATTCTTTTCAC
Source organism: Ostrinia furnacalis (assembly GCF_004193835.3). NCBI lineage: Eukaryota > Metazoa > Arthropoda > Insecta > Lepidoptera > Crambidae > Ostrinia > Ostrinia furnacalis. The sequence continues at coordinate 636,678 of NW_021130561.1, forward strand.
AAATAAATTGGCTAGAGTTTAGATGATTATGCTGGCAACTAAGATTTACTTTTTAGGGCTTATAACTTAGATGTACGAGGCATATCAATCTTCAATTTCATTTTTATTTGGCACATCTTTCTAACATCTACTGTGATTAATAGATTTGTTATTAATAAGCCTTGAAGGTTAACTTTCTTTTACTTCTTCTAATTCTTATTTATTATTATATTATTCGTCTCTGTGTGTGTGAACGCACATTCTCAGAATCTCATACATTGCTCATCACATCTCGTTACTGGGAACATCATTGCATTAGTAATGTAATTACAACTCAAAGTTTCACTCTGAGAAATGAAATTACAAAACCTTGAAAGACTTTGATTAAAGTATAGAAATTGATAAACGTGCGTTGAAAAATAAAGACCCTGGGTTGCTTGCATCATCTTAATTTAACTGTAACAAACGTCAAAAGTCTGTCAAACTCTATACAAAAACAAGGTTATAGTTATAATTACGGTTAAAATCAGCCTGTGTGCACTGTGCATTTTTGTTGCAAATATACCACTTATTAAAGCTAAATAACTGTGGCTGCCCAGTGTTTATTTATGTTTATATGACGTCCTCCGTACATGCGAAATGGTTTCCATTGTTCTAGAATAGTTGTTTTGTAGTTAAGTTTATGGTTGAAAATGTATTTAGGACATTCTCAAAATTAGAGGTCTGATAAAGTACGGTCGACTAGAAACAAAGCTCAGTACTTAAGTAATACTTTATGGTTTAGAATACAATTATTTGTTTTCTATTATTAAATTCTAGAAACACAGCATCTGCCTTTGAGTGTTTCTGTGTAAACGGCTTAACTTACATAATCAACGGAACATGCACCTAACTACATTGTGATAAGATTTCTATTTAAACAACAAATTCATGTTCGCTCCCGCCGTTAAAAGCTCTTGATCTTGTTTAACAGTTAATTACCGTCGTTACTCGTGCCTTAAATATTACCCAGTTGCTATTAAATAAAGTATGTTCTCTCATTTTCATAGTGCAAAGAAAATACATAATTCATCGGTTCTCGCTTTTGTAGTGCAAGGCAAATTCTTTAGCATCATTTGTGCGTCGTTAAGTCTCCATTCCACGCATGATGACACCTCTCTCTACATTTGAGATTTAGCTTACACTCTTCATGCTGGTCTGGAGTTTGCATATTTCTGCTAATGGAGAATAATGGCCGCATTCCTGTGATTGGTCTCAATATTGTGATTCAACCACTCAAAAGCCTCAATCTATGCTTGAAACTGAACCGAGTTTGTGAGTTCCATTCTGAAATACCCATCCACATAAAAATATACGGGACTTTTCCCACTGCGACAACTCCTGTGTAGCCAGCATATGCAGCTAGACCGCCTATAAAAATCCAAGCAATAAAAGCCAAGTTTGTTCCGAAATTATATGACTTTTTTTAATTTATAACACAAGGTGGAAGAAATATTGCGATCGCTAGAAAGAATGTAGTTAATACCTATGTGCACCGACTGAGTTCTCTTAAGGTGTCATTAGAAGACTGTTATTAAAGGAAATTCCTGTGTGGTATTTTCGCGGTTAAAACCAGATTCAATACATGTTTGTGGAACTGCAAGCGTTTCAGTTTTGTAATTAGTTCAGTTTTGCTGTATAAAAGGATAGCAGGCGACCAAAACTACTTGTTACTAGTTGTTACGTGAATGTAAAAGCTTCGCCCGAAATGTTTTAAAACTAATTTAATTTGGAATGGAAGTGCTAGTGGTATTCCGTTTCGAATAGTGAATTTTGAATTAAATTTAGTCAACTCAAAACAATTTCAGTTTATGTGAATAAAGTTAAAGTTGCTTATTATTATAACTTATCTATGTAATTAATTTAAGTAATATTGCAATATAAAAGAAAAAGGGATAGAAAGAGGAAAGAGTTTAGATTCTATTTATCTTCATTAGATGAAACCTTATTTTACTTTGAATTAAAAACACATTATTTCTTATATTATGTTAATAACTATTTTGCTAGCTATGTAACCGTAGATAGAGACTGCGTAGGGAATAAAATTTTTAAACAAATTATTAGTTATTTGTGAACTATTTGACCAGAAAGTTTCACCCTATGAATGTGAGGCTTTACATAAGCTATAAAATTAATAGTGCAGCGCAAAAAGCGAAAATTCAGCTAAAAGCTTTAAAATGTCGCCCACCAACAAACCGTTTCGAATAATTAACGAGGGCTGTACCGAATCGCTAATTGGAAGCCATTTAGCTGTGGCCGAGGTGTGGATCAAGTTTTATTTGTGTTTGCGTAATTAAATATGCTTTTAAGGGTTGTTAATGACTGGGCAGGGAGTGTGAAATGTTTATTACTTAAAGATTGATGTACCTTCGACTACTAATATTATAAATAGGAGAGTTTTTGAGGATATTATTTTTAAACTATTTTGCCCGCGGCTTCACCCGAGTGGATGTCGGTCTCTCACAAAAAAAAAATATCGCGATTGTGATTCCATCCCCTTTTAAAAAACTACTCTATGTTTTTCCAGAGGTCTTGATAAATACAATTTTATCGAAATCGGTTCAGTAGTATTACCGTGAAAAAGGTAACAGACAGAAATAATATCTTTCTTATTTACAATATTAATATGGTTACCTCGTCTAGTTTTTCGGGACTATTCCCACCTCTCGTTCCCACCGCTGCAACTCCTGTGTAGCCAGGTTCTACAGCTTGACCGCCAATAAAAACCCAACCAGTGACGGTCAAGTTTGTCCCGGGGGAAAGTTGAAACTGTCATTGGACCCGCAACGAAATTAATCAGAAGTAACATAGAAATCAAGTGGCAGTGGGCGGGGCACATAGCTCGTAGAGACGATGGCCGTTGGGGCAGAAAAGTTCTCGAGTGGCGACCACGGGCTGGAAGACGTAGCGTGGGCACGCCTCCTACTAGGTGGACCGACGATCTGATAAAGGTCGCGGGAAGAGCCTGGATGCGGGCAGCGCAGGACCGTGCATTGTGGAAAACCTTGGAGGAGGCCTTTGTCCAGCAGTGGACGTCATTTGGCTGAAACGAACGAACGAACGAACATAGGAGAAGTGCGAAGGTTACCTCGTCTAGTAGCTAAAAATAAAATATCGATGACTAATATAAAATATAAGTTTCCCGACTCGAACCCGCGACCTCTGTTCCATATCTATTCCAGACGGCCGTCAAATGTGTTTACCTGTTATCCTAACTTGGTGATAAATGACTTTAGTTTTAAACAAACAAATCAAATTCAAGCAGTACTGATCGATTTTGAAATTGCAAAAGTTATACGTCATGTTGGTCACGATAGAGTTGTCGAAATAAACTCAATGTAAATAAAAAAAATCAGAGACCGTCAAAGGAATGTTTGCAGTTTTGGTACAAAATGAAGTTGATTACAAGTTGATAAAGCTCAATATTTAACAAAGATGGATTAAAACTTTATTGTACACCACACAAAACAAGAAATGTATGAAATAGAAAAAAGTGGTACAATTTAGGCGGTGTTTTCTTAAAAACTTAAATGTGTAATGTTATTTTTTTTTTAATTTAAAAAGCATTAAAAATGACAATCATCATCATCATCACAGGACGTTCACTGCTGAACATGGCCTCCCCTGAAAATTTCAATATCTACCCATTGGATAATAAAATTAATATTCAAACAAGACTTCACGTCATATGCTTGTAAAAATCACATCCAATAGTTTTTATTGTACCACAAAAGATAATTTTTATTCGTAAAAACAAAAACCAAAGTCAGCAAATGATGTCATTAAAATTCACCTTCCTACTTTGTCGGAATTACAGTCAAAATGCCAGAGAGGTACAATGGATGTAGGACAATAAAGAGGTAATTACACTCATTAGTACCTCATTACTTTTAATGATGTGCTTTACCCTTTGTTCTAAGCTTTTTAATGTAGCAGTTAATATCTTATATGGCAACATAAGAGCGTATCTAACAGCTGAATAAATTCGCAAAATAATAGTAGAAGGATTTCAGGAAAGTCGTATTGTGGTGGAATTTCATATTATTATTTCATATATTATTCAAATATTCTGAAGTTACTCGCATTTCATTCTTCGAAATAAATCTCGTTCCTAGAACACAGACAAAAGTCGCTCGAAGAAAAGCTTGGGAAAATATTCGAAAAGCTTTTGCTCAAAGTCGATTCAAACTTAATTGCAAACTCAATCATAAATGATTTTATGTGTTGTAATTTAGAGAATCATAATGCAGGTCTAAAAGCACGTCAGTAGGCCTAAGATGCGCGCCGTGATAACTTTTATCGACGTCAAAATGTATGGGCAAAATCGATAAAACGGCGTGCTAACCGCTTATCGCGGCGCGCATCTTAAGCCTACAGGTTAAATGTTCCAATAACATAATATTTTGGTATAATAAATAACGTATAAGGCATGATCTGCATTCTCATATACAGTGTGAGTCACGTTAAAGTGTACATATGAAAATAGATGAAACTAGACCTATTTTTATCGACAAAAAAGAGGTCAAAAATTTTTTGAGATTTTTTTTTAATTTTTTATCGAATTTTTTTTCTTCCAATTACTTATTGTAAAGAAAACGTAACAACTTTTAAACTAAGCGGTATATCCTGATAAAATAAAAACAGTAATAATGCTAAATAACAGGCGATACTAAAAAAATACATAAAATACACAAAAAAGGCTAACAAATAATAAAAAAAATATACTTTTTGAAAAAAATCTGCTTAAAAGGTTATAGGGGCATTTTTTGGAGAAAGGATAGTGCCAGGGTCTGGACCAAGTGCTGCCCAGAATCAACCCATAGTGCATTTTGTTCCTCAGGCCAATACTAATGTGTAAACCGAAGCGCACTGCAATCTATCCCTGGAGTTATGAGAAAAAAAGAGTTTTGTTTTGAAATATTTACATACAAAATATCATCGATATATACGTACTACGCATAAGATTTCGTGATTTTGGCATTAAATAACACTCGCTATGTTGAATTTACCCATACTGCATCCGTACACCTTACTTTAGTGCGTCTTAGACATTCTTTTTTAAGCGATCTAGCGCTGTTGCAATAGTTTGGTTAGTTGACAGAAATCATTATAATTTCCAAAATGAAGCAAGAAGTTTTAGTTCTCTATCCTTGCGTAAAATCAATTTATTGGTGTATTACAATCGATTATTGAAGTTATTGTAAGCTAAAACTTCTTAATTCGACTTCTTAAATTAATTTCTCAACTAACCAAACTACTGCAACAGCGCTTGATCGCTTATAAATAATGTCGAAGTCGTACTAAATTAAGGTGTACGGATGCAATATGGTTAAGTTCAACATAGCGAGTGTTATTTAATGCTAAAATCGCGAAATCTTATGCGTAGTAGGTATACATCGATGATATTTTGTATGTAAATAATTCCAAACAAAACTCTTTTTTTCTCTTAACTCCAGGGATAGATTTCAGTGCGCTCCGGTTTACAAATTAGTATTGGCCTGAGGAACAAAATGCACTATAGTTTCATTCTGGGCAGCACTTGGTCCAACTTCCATACATGGATTGGCACTGTCCTTTATCAAATAACCAAAAAAATACGAATTTTTAAGCAGATTTTTTTCAAAAAGTCTCATTTTTTATTATTTGTTGGCATTATCTGGGTATTTTATGTATTTTTTCAGTATCGCCTGTTATTTAGCATTATTACTGTTTTTATTTTATCAGAATATACAGCTTAGTTTAAAAGTTATTACGTTTTCTTTACAATAAGTAATTGGAAGAAAAAAAATTCTATAAAAAATTAAAAAAAAAAAACTCAAAAAATATTTGACCTCTTTTTTGTCGATAAAAATAGGTCTAATTTTATCTATTTTCATATGTACACTTTAACGTGACACACTGTATGATTGTGTTTGTCTAATATCTATAGACTTTCCTGTAAAGCTTTTTGTTTTCAATACATATGTAGTTACCTACTATAATCTACATAAGTATATCAGTAGTAATGGAGAAACAGCAGATTTTGTTACTTTATTTGTGCATATATTATGTGCAATTGTGCAGGATGTTATTAAGCATTATGTTATTCACTTTTTGAAACGTTCTATTTTAACCAAAATAGAGTAACACGGGTTTTAACGCGACATATTATGTAACTCATATAAAAATGTCGCGTTGAGACCCATGTTTCTCTATTTTGGTTGAAATGGAACGCGAAAGTTTAAAATCAGGTTTTATTTCAAATGGACACGAGCTCTATAAGCACGGGGAAAACTCACAAACAAAAGGGCAGTCCCAATAATATTAGCTATTGTTTAGAAAACCTTCAAAGGTTAAACAGAACAATGAGGACCAATGCTACCCCTTCAATACGAACATCAGAGGATCCCTTGAGAGTGATACAAAGAGAGATTGGTTATAACGGCATTGATCGGAACCCGGTTTTGTTTGCGTTTGGAAAATTCAATTTTCAAAACAACAAACGAAAGTGACACTTGTGTGTAACAAAATAAGGTAGGTGGGTTTTTCAGTAAGGTCATTTTATTGGAAATATGATCATGCTAATTACGGCTTAAAAGGCAACGTGAATTCCATCAGGGATGGGTATTAGTTTTGAATGTCTTTTGTATGGAAATGTGTTGACGTTTCATTTTGAGTGTTATTTTGGTACAGATGAAGAGATATACCTAAACACAAATACATCGATAAAGAAGAAAATATATGTATCTTCTGAAAATATTATGTAGGTTCTGGAATGGAGGCCGGAAAACGCAGCGTGGGACGTCCACCTACAAGGTGGACCGACGACATCATAAAGGTAGCAGGAAAGCGCTGGACGCAGGCCGCTACCAACCGGGTAACATGGAAAGCATTGGGGGAGGCCTATGTTCAGCAGTGGACGTCCTATGGCTGAGATGATGATGATGATGACTGTCGTGGATCATGTACCGCTTAGCATGCTCAGTTTGACCGAATTTGAACTGAGAACGATCTGAGTTTGACCATTGTTTGACTATAATTTCACTTGTACATAAGTAGTTGAACTCTTGCTCAGTAGGTAAATGCTATTTACTTCTGTAAATATTTGATAAATAGCTTACCTGTAGGTACAGAGGGTTGAACGAAGGCTGGTTATAGATGAGTCCATACACGATCTCCACTTTGTCTGTCTCCGGTCTGAAGGTACCGAAGATCCGGTCCCAGATGATGAGCACTCCACCGTAGTTCACGTCTAAGCAGTACTTGTTGCTGCCTGTTAAAAAAACATTTATTATTTTGATATGAACACGTTGGACGCCACGCGGCTCACCGGTGAGCCTCGAACAATACAATTTCCATTGTGTCTAGCGTCTCGGCGTTCAATGACTTAATAAACAAAGGCATGTGGCATCATTCAATATTCGCATGCTCTAATTAAAACAATTAGGTATCACCTAAAGGAGCTCATCTAAGCGTTATTTAATTAGGGTTTATGTTTACTAATATCCAAATTTTATTTATCAATTAATTAATTTTATTAATATTTTATCATCATCATCAATTTATAAATACCTACAATTAGGTATATTGTATTTTGTGAAATATTTAGACCAATTTTACTGTAACAAAAATTATCATAAATAAGCTTAATATGAATAATTCGAATTCTATTGAGACAAAAAGTTTGATCAAACCAGAGACGCTCCTTTAATCTGTCTGGTGTTCCCTTTTTTCCATTATCGGCGTGATTAGATTCGCATTTTTGCCTTAGAATTTAAGAGGCCTGTAATCCGCCGAAAATTGCCTGCTTCAATATTGAAATTTCGTTCGAGCAGATCCTCTTAATCTTTATTTAATTTGATTAAACTTCTTATGGATCAAAATTAAAAGCGTTACGATATTGCGTTAAAACAATCACAACTGTGACCTTCCCTGAGCTTCACAGATGTTAATGTTCTTAAAATATGAATTTGAGATGCATTTCTGAAATGCATCATATCGCACACCTAGATAAAGGCTAGTGCAACTAAGAATATTGAAAAATCGAGTTTTTGCGACTAGCGGAATCTACATCAAAAACTACGTATTTCACGTAATTTCTGATCCAATAAAAAGAAGTATTTTAAGTTGTACTACTCTTTATCTTAGTTTGTGTTGAAATTATTTACCATGATGTACTCTGTGGTGGCTGGGTGTGTTGAGGATGTACTCCAGAGGGCCCAAGCTCTTGATGGCTTCGGTGTGGATCCAGAACATGTAGAGGTAGCTGAACTGGTGGTGCATCACGAACTGGGCAGGAGGGATGGCCAGCGCCAGGGGCAAGTAGAATATCTGTGAACAATTAAAATAATTTTAGAAATTTCGGTCAGCAAGTTTAGAGAGTTGTTTGGGGTTGAAAGTGGGGCTTTCATAGCTTTATCTTCGTATCTATGTATTAACACGACTAGATGAAAGAAAAAGTAGTATCGAAGCTCTAATTTCTTTCCACCACAGGTAAAGATTACTTATTATTTATTATTAGATTACAAGCAGACAGGCTTTATTCCATTTCATATTGCTCAGCAAAATTCTAAATTATCGATACCATTGAGTACTGAAGCACGCATAATTTGATGGCTCCAATATCGCTAATGTATTCGCCGCCATGACCGCGAGCCGGGAGCGATGCGAGCTGTATCGGAAAACGGTCGTAAACAAACCGAAAAGTTAATTTGCGGAGCGATATTCAAAAGTTTTAGAGCGATATACACATATTACACATTATTGGTATCGAATCGCTTTTGATCAGAATTACCTGAAATATACAGCTTTGCAAAACCTACGTATTGCAACTGCTTATGATGTCACAGTATTTACCTTGATGTGCCGTCGTCCGTACAATCCTACTATCCTTCCTACTTCCTACTAATATTTTAAATGCGAAAGTTTGGATGTCTGGATGTTTGTTACCCTTTCACGCAAAAACAAAATTACTCTCTAACAGTTATTAGATCTAGATAGATTAGTAAATAAATCATCTCAATAAAGATAACGTAGGACAAACGATCGTTACTTTGTCCTAAGAGGGCTATCTTCAGCAATTATGATTACGTAATGACCACTTTAGGATAGATCTCAGAATAAATCGTCAGTTTTGACATATTTCCCATACTGAAACTGTCAATGTGCCAGTTATTATTATTATTCTGTGGTTATACCAGGAGTTATTCTCGGATAAAAGTTTGGTCGAATCAGGCCTTAGCTTATCTCTAATTATTGATGAAATTGTGGCATGTTTGTTGATAAAATGCTAAACACCCATTCGGATGCTGAATATTTTCAGTTGTTTTGTAATTGCAATTTCAAGATTTTAAGTTACTTAATTTGTGAATATTTTGCTCATGAAAAATATTTTTTATTCAGCAAGTTTTACCCCGATATAGCTTTCATAGTTCCTATACATCGCTTCCACCTTTCACCCTGATCATAATCCTAATTTAATTTTGGCACGTCCATGATAATGCCGCCTGACCCTTCTTTGGAAACAATACCAAGTAACCTGCCTCTATAAAGTTATTGAGCAAACTCATCGTATCGGAGCAATAATCTACATATATATATAAAAGAAAGTCGTGTTAGTTACTCCACTTATAACTCAAGAACGGCTGAACCGATTTAGCTGAAAATTGTCAGGGAGGTAGTTTAGAGCCAGGAGAAGGACATAGGATACTTTTTATCCCGTTCGAAATTAAAAAAAATGTCTGCTTATTTATTGCCATTAAGGCGGAACAAAGTTTGCCGGGTCAGCTAGTAATCTATATATATAAAAGAAAGTCGTGTTAGTTACTCCACTTATAACTCAAGAACGGCTGAACCGATTTAGCTGAAAATTGTCAGGGAGGTAGTTTAGAGCCAGGAGAAGGACATAGGATACTTTTTATCCCGTTATTTATTGCCATTAAGGCGGAACAAAGTTCGCCGGGTCAGCTAGTTGATGATAAAATTTAGCGACCTAGTACAGTCAGCCTCAAATAGTTCGTTACACCCAAAGTAGGCAATAAGCTCGCACTCTAAGGTAATCTTATCATCCGGAAGTATTATCTGTCTTATCTGCAGAGGCAGAAAAGTTCTCGAGTGGCGACCACGAGCCGGAAAAGGTAGTGTGGGCAGACCTCCCACTAGGTGGACCGACGATCTGGTTAAAGTCGCGGGAGGTGCCTGGATGCGGGCGGCGCAGGATCGGTCTTTGTGAAAATCCTTGGGGGAGGCTTTTGTCCAGCAGTGGACGTCATTCGGCTGAAACGAACGAACGAAGGTAGTCTTATACATTTTTTGGCCACTTAGGGTGTGTCACGTACTACATATTTTGACACTTTACTGTTCATGGCCTTAAGGTGATCATGCAAAACTGAAGCAAGAACAAACTGATATTATATCGGTGTTATTGGCGTGAGCATTGGCTTACAAACGGCCTTATTTACATTATCTAGCTGTTACTGTTCATTTAATATTGGCTAAATTAGTTGAAGAGCAAAGGGTACATCGTTATAATAATATTTAAAAGACCAAAAAAAGATATTTTATCCTGTTTTCGTTATTCGACACGATAAATACGATCTTACTCTATATTATGTGAACAGCAGATCTGTTATTTAAAAGCAGTCATAAATTATTTTACTCTATGTAGAGCCTCCCTAAATTGAATAAAACCACTGAATAAACACACAAACATGTAATTATGACCGTTTGTAATAAAGGGGTTTACGCTTTTAATATTACGAGTACAATAGCATTTCATTTCATCCCCTTCGGCAAGTAGCTACAATAATAATGTAATACTCACAAATCCACACCATCCCTGTAGAACCGACTGCCTGATCCCCACCCCCATGTTGAAGTCTTCTGAGGTATGATGCACTTGATGCTGTGCCCATAGGATGTGCACCTCTGAAAGAATAAAAAAAATATTGACCAAAGACTCGTTTAGCGTTCTATCACAGAATAATAATAAGTACTACGTACAGAAGTTTTACTTCGCGAAGGTATTTAAAAAAATGTATGCTCAATGTCATTAACAATATGGTGTAATTTAGCTTGTCTCAAGAGTCAAGCACCATTTTGTTAACAAACGTCAGTGATCGGTACTGCGCCGAAGCTATAGGGCTGACTTCGGTAAAATGATGTGACGTGAGGTGCCAAACTGCAGAAAATGGCGGAGGAAATACATGATTTAGCATGAATTATCATGAATAATATTAACTACTTATTTACCTCTCAGTGTCTTCAGGCAACTTAAAAAAGTACATTCTGTGTTTTTATTATTATTTAGGCAGTCAAATACTGCACAGTATTATTTAGTACACCATTTTCTTTATTTTTTTCCATGATACACAAGAATACGCGTGCGTGAGTCAATGGTCGCTCGTATGTGAGGCCTTGTCGAATAGTAATCCTGTAGGGGGCCATTGTGCGTGTTTTGTTTTCGATGTAAGCTCGCGGAGATGACCAGGCCTGGTTCTATTTACTCGACTGACTTGACTAGTATTTGCGCTCATCCTAATTCACGTATTTTGACAGTCAAGATCTCGCTGACGTTCAGAAGTCGTCCCATCGAAAAACAGTTTTAAATCCGTATTCACAAGAGTCATTTTTATAGAACGATTACTCGTTAGTATCGCAACTCAGCGATTTGTTGTAATTGACGTTTTGTTACGTCATCCCACTGAAAAACAGTTCTAAAACCGTATTCATAAGGGTCATTTCGATAGAACGATTACTCGATAGGATCGCATTCAGCGATTTGTCGTTGAAGTTTTGTTACGTGAATATAAGGCTACAGTTGGCGCCACTGGCTTGTAAGGTCTTATTCAACTAGTGGACATGACAATGCACTGAAAAAATGTTTGGTTACTGCTTACACAACAAAAGTGACCACCGAACACTTTGGTTATGAGGAACAAAATGTTGTGTTTTGTTGTGTAAACAATAACCAAACATTTTTTTCAGTGTGGCTTTGTCTGATGAGCAGCAAACACGATAAGACTAAATTGTATTAATTGCACTTGCCAGTAGGTGTCACTGCCGAAATGCCGAGTGAGGTCCTGTCATTGGCCAGTAATTATTGAGCGTAAAGGTAAACACGGCAGTCCCTATTGATTTGGGGCAATTACGCTTGCCAGGTGTCTTGATAAAGCCAGTATTAATTGCCATGTTCAACAAAGACTTTGTCTTACTGAAGTAAATATTGACAAAACCTTGGATTAAATTTTTAAACACTTAATTCCTAATCATCCTTTTAATTTGGTCGACCAATCCGTCTTTCTGTTTTAAAACTTGACAATCCTACGTGGCTTAAACGAGGCAATTGAAATATTAATGTAAAATATCACCCGGGACGTACCTTTGTCTACCTTTGACGTTAATTTAAGAATAAACGTTTAGAAATACGACCCATGTCAGTGGTTATGATGATGACAATTTAAGTATTTTAGGGTAAAAATATTTGTTTAATATGGAAACAAAAGCATCTTTAAAGCTCTTTAACGTTTGGTTTTATGTAGAAAGGCGTCTTATAATATTTATTTTTACCATTGTTTTGGCATTTTACTAAGAATTTTTGGCAAAAGTACCGTCAGAACATCAGACTGTATATTTCTGTAGGTACCTCAGTATTTAGGTGAATAGGTCTTATCTTTAATAGGACTATTCCTTTATAAACTTTGTTTTGAAACTCACCATGACAAGCTCTATGCATCCAGTAGTAGCAGAAGTCAACCCCAAGGGCCGCCGCGTACCAGGTGAAAGTGTGGTTCCACGGCAGATCCACCAGTCTGAAGTTGGCGTATATCCAAGTGTAAAGGTACGACTCTGCCCCTCTCCATACTAGCCTGTAACAGAACATAAAGTGGAATTAATTTACTGATTGCTGGTATTATTCTTCTGCTGGTTTTAGATTGTAGAAGACGCACACTTGAGGGATGTCCAGCATCCACCCACAGATGGACAGATGACCTCATGAAGGTATCAGGAAGGCGCTGCAAGCCGCTACCAATTGGTCTGGAAATTATCGGAGGGGACCTATGTTCAGCAGTGGACGTCCTAAGGCTGAAATGATGATGATGATGATGATGATACCATATTATGATGATAATGTGTGAGGCCTCTGGATCACAACAATACTGTGGTCCAATGGTTCAATCAATTAGTGAGTAAATTTATCGGCGCTGCCAAGCCTCCAATGGGGCGAGGTATAATCTCAATTGGTTTGAACAGACATGCCTAATTGATTGTAGCATGCGTTTAATCAGTTTATACAACTTCATCAAGCCTGGGCGAAAATGACTCTACCAATAGGTCGAGTGTATAAAATTGCACAAATTCTTAAACATGGCCTATAATTTTCAACTGCTGACCACAGAAAAGTCATTGTACGCACTTTGCGTAAAAGTGCACACTATGAAGGTGCTCAGATTTCACTTGTATGTTTAGTATTAAGCAATACTGTTGAGGATTATCTTCATTTAATACTCGTACTCGTATAGCAAAATTGACAAGCAGTTGTCAAGCGGAAACAAAAAGTTGCTGATCCATTGACGTTTTTTTTTACCCCTGACAAACTTTTTGACAAACTTCGGTCGTCATTGGTTGGGTTTTATCGGGGAATAAGAAAAAAATAAAATACATTTAATTTGGCACATTAAAAACTGCAAGTTACAAAACTTAGCAGTATTGTATAAATTAATTTGGAAATGATGCCAAAAAGGCTTCCACTCAGCATAATGACGCAGTGCGTAGTACCACGACTCTGATTTTCAGTCTGATTAAGCTATAGCTCCCAGCTATAAAGGAGTTTCAGCAGAGGGAAAAATAGTTGGGAAATAGTCCCGTGAGATCTACATACCTTCCGCACTCCTGTAGGATCCCGTGGGATATGCTAGTGATGCCGTCGTTCAGTCTGATCCCTTTCATGCCCTTTAGCCTCAGCACGATGTGTTCCAGGATCATGAATAAGAAGAAGTACGGCCATGACTGGAAATAAAAGAAAATACAGGTGTAACGGCTAGTTAGATAGTTTGCAATGTAAAAATCACTAAAATTTCGATAGGTTTGAAAATTTAGAGCAGTCACTCGACTAGTTAGGTCGTACGATAATGTCCCAACTGAAGGATATTTTCCTCCCATAAAAATATTTATAACAAAAATTAGCGTTAACATTGTGAGGAGTAAGCGATTATTTAGATAACGTTTATTAATGTAAAAGTAAAATTATGCCTACTTAAATTATACTCGTAGATTCTTATGTATGTACGTCATTCAAATACCTAATTACCTACGGACTTGAAGATTACAATGAAATGTAAAAAATAAAATGTGTTCAAGTATTGTTTCGTAACAATAACAATGCCGTGAATAAATTGCAAATAGTGATTTGTATTAGTAATATAAAATACTTAGTAACACAATTAAATACTCAATACAAATGGGAATGAAACATGCCTTGACCTACACGATCGTTTATAAATTATGCTTGAGATAACTACATAGTTACAATATCTTTATTGATAAGGATAATTTATGTAATTGACACAGTGTAAGATTGTAAATAAATCATTAAATAAGTATTTTTTTCACTAATCACACTAATTTAATTGGCTAGTTCGAAATTAAATGGTACGCTTAAAATTGCATTTGAAAATAAAATAATGAACTGAAATTACTTTTTGTCTATTTTTAGAACATTGAAACAAGTTAATATTCTCAAATTAATTTTAAAATGCTTTATAAGGTTTAATAAGCACAAAAAAGTTTCAATTTTAAATTTTCTTTCACCTTTAAAATAATTTTATGAAAAATTCGTGACACTAATCTGACGGGACAAAAACTTTTTTTTTTTTGTACAAATTAAGAAACGATAAACTTTTCGAAAATAAATGTAAACACAAATAATATTTTCGCCCGTCGTATTTCAGAGAATCGAACCCGACCCTTCGCCCCAAAATAAGGCTTTTACGTAATTGGGTCATTTCTTTATCTATTTTACTACGTTTTTTGGAACAAACTTTGTATCCTTTAGAGTTTTCAAGGAATAGAATTGTATTTACATAAAGACCGGTTCAATACATTAGATTTGGTGGAAGTTGGTTGAAAAAGCGTAGTCGAAGGGATGTATTTTTTAATATTGCAATTGGTTTATGGATTCTTTTCAGGGTCCTTACACATACACACGTCCTAATATACAATAAATTAAATAATAAATATCCTTGGGTATTTTACACTGCGCATCTAGTCCCAAACTAAGCAAATCTTGTACTATAGGTACTAGACAAGAAATATAAACAAACTAAAACACTTTTTTTGTAAATACATAAATAATATAGATAGAAAACACCCAGACCAATACAAACAAATATGTTCATGAACACCAATGTTTGTACTGTGCGGGAATCGAACCCACGACCCGTGAAATAGTAATCCGGTACGCGAACCACTACACCAAATGGCCGACAATATGGTGTGTCATAATATAGCTAATAGTGAGATGATATTTTACTCTAATAAACTTATGAGCAGGCGTGAAATTAAGAGTAGTTACTTCACGCCCGCTAACTACAAGTTTAACTCAAGTTACCGGTTACCACGAAACGCAATGCCCTATTTAACACCAACCTGAAAACGTCCCAAGTTACTCATATGTTGCAGTAATTACGAAATATCGTAACCACGGTAACTTGACTATTAGACGTTCACCGCGTAACACGATGAGGTTAAGCTAGCCTGAGGTTTAACCAACCGGTACTCTTGACAAATCAGTTTGGGTTTCTCAGAGAAGCAAATTGGGTATAGTTTAACTGAAAGGGTATCGATTACATGATTTATTAGGGTAGTTTACGCAAGTGAATTTACACCGACAATTAATTAATCCCTCTTTTCACACAATACAGGGTGTTTCTTGTAAGGTGTCAAGCCGAAGGCAGGTGATAGGTGAGGACTAGACCTATCGATTTCACCCCCATGTATGTTTTACGATTTTTCATAGTTTAGAGGTAATCGTTAATTTTGTGATTTTTTCAAATTGTATGACCTAGTAGGCTTTAAATTTTTTTATCTTTTTTTTGGGTCGACTTTTCTCAGATTTCTTTTTTTTGACAGATTCCCTATTAATTGCAGATTTTTGAAAAAAATAATCAACTTCCTATCTTTGATGCAAGATACAAAATTTTTGCTAGAAACATAAAAAATATGCTTTTAGCGGAACATTCTAAAATTTTCAACTTAAAAGTTTAAAAAAAAAAACAAAATTCCATAGGTCCAAAATAATTTTAAAAACTGCGCAGTTTTCTGAACTTTCATAATAACACAAAAAAACATGTACTTAATAGGCCATTATTTTCTGTAATCGCTCCACTAAAGTGGTAAGTCGGAGATTCCGTTACATGTTTTTGACTTTCTTAGGACTAAGTAATGTTTGCAATCCCTTAAGTTTACGTTATGTAGAACACATTTAGAGACAAGGGGCCATCCATAAAGTACGTCACACGAATTTCATGATTTTTTTACCCCGTGCTTGTCACATTTCTGAGACCCCCCCTCCCTAGTGTGACGTCACATGTTTTTCAATTTCACATCGAAAAAATATTAAATTAACAAAAAAATTGCAACAAATAGAAACAATAAAATCACGCGCGAGGTACGGTGCGTTTGGCGGCATTAGATATAGGCCAGTAGAATTAGATCTGAAATAATTCCTACAAAAGATTTTATTGATTTAATGGCTTCATTGGTTGCCCATTAAGACTCTCCTAGGTTTTCGACTTCGACGGAGTTGTGCTTAAGTGGTGGGGGTATTTTTTAGTTTAATTTATATTTCAAATTACGCGATTAGTACCTCTAGATATATTAGATTTTGAAATGTGATGACACAACTTAGGACCCCCCCCACCTCTTGTCACACCATGTCACACTTTGTCGACCCCCTCCCCCCCTCTTTACGTGTGACGTACTTTATGGATGACCCCCAATAACTGAACAGAACATTGTTTTATCCACAACGAGGAAGCTCTTGCCCTTCATCTGGTATACAATAGGGAATATGAAAATATTGATGAACTGCGGACAAAGCTGACTGAAGCACAAAACCAAATTAAAATGAAGAAGAAGGTTTTACGAAGATTTTTTTTGCGTCGTTGTCGAATGTGCATTCAGGTCAACGGCGGACATTATGAACATTTACTTTAAAATAAATCATTACACCCATTTTTGCTCTCTCTCTCTCTCTCTCCACACACACACACACACACACACACACACACACACACAAACTCTTTCCCTTTCTCTCACACTCTAATATGTAGGTAGTTATATCGAATTTAATCGTAAAGTAACAACCACCACTGTGGTCTAGTGGTAAGGCCACCTATTTAGGACAGCCAATTCCTCTGTGGTTTAGGATTCCGAGTGAAGCTCGCTGATCATCCATCAGTTTTCATCAGGTCAGATGAAGGGCAAGAGATTCCTCGTTGTGGATAAAAAAATGTTCTGTTCAGTTATTGTCTTTAAATGTGTTCTAAGTAACGTAAACTTAGAGAATTGCAATCATTAGTTAGTCCTAAGAAAGTCAAAAACATGTAACGGAATCTCCGACTTACCACATTAGTGGAGCGATTACAGAAAATAATGGCCTATTAAGTACATGTTTTTTTGTGTTATTATGAAAGTTCAGAAAACTGCGCAGTTTTTAAAATTATTTTGGACCTATGGAATTTCTTCTTTTTTTTTTAACTTTTAAGTTGAAAATTTTAGAATGTTCCGCTAATAGCATATTTTTTATGTTTCTAGCAAAAATTTTGTATCTTGCATCAAAGATAGGAAGTTGATTATTTTTTTCAAAAATCTGCAATTAATAGGGAATCTGTCAAAAAAAAGAAATCTGAGAAAAGTCGACCCAAAAAAAAGATAAAAAAATTTAAAGCCTACTGGGTCATACAATTTGAAAAAATCACAAAATTGACGATAACTTCTAAACTATGAAAAATCGTAGAACATACATGGGGGTGAAATCGATAGGTCTAGTCCTCACCTATCACCTGCCTTCGGCTTGACACCTTACAAGAAACACCCTGTATAAAATATTACGTCGCTTATGATATAAAGACCACGCTTTTATTTTTATTTACATTAAAAACATATATGTAATTAATTTCCATTTCATTTTAGAAAACGGCAATGAAATTATATTTTCATAAACAAATACACATTCTATTCATATTTCCCAGTACAAAAAATACTTTTCAAACATCCATTTGAAATATAAAAGCTCGGAAGCACCCCTAGGGCGTTTTGTAAAAGCACACTTTACGAATTGAAAAATAAAATTCATTTTTCACAACAGAAAACCATTTTACTTAAATTTTAGGCTAAGTTGCACCATCTTATTTTAACCGCAACATTAACAATAACCGGTGCTTTTTGTATGGAGTTTGATAGATTTTTGATTTTTGTCAAAGTTAAAGTTAGATGGTGCATTCAGCCCTAATGTATCATTTTCTAAAGAACATTCTCAAAGTTTTAAAAGCTTCTATTTCTTGGTAGAGTCTACTTGCCGTTTCTTGACAGTCACGTGTAAGAAACTTGGTAGTTAAATTTGTTATTATACACCAAAGGGAAATAAGAAAAAGCTCTTTGTGAATAAGATACCTATCGCTGGTGATGTTATGTACTTCAAATACCCGTATATTTTTTAATACCTTTTTTTTGTCTTGAATTACAGCAAAGGACTTTTTTAGAAAATATTCATTGAATGTTTTTGTGACCTGTTACAGAGCTAATGTCTATTGTTCACGTAGCGTTTTGTTGGTCTTAGAAAAGCTGTAAGTTCTATAAAACCCCTTAGAAATAAGGCAAAAAGAAGGAAGAATATTTTTAGAAGTTATGCCTCTAGAAACGTGAAACACGGTCGGTAGGTAGTACAAAGGTATTTTATAATCGTCTACTGTTGACTAAATGATTTAATAACTGCAAAAATACTATATAGTTTTTATAGTATGTACTAAAGTATACTTACAGTCGTCGTGGTAGCTAAATCACGAACTACTTAATCACGAATGCACTTAAATAAATGAAAGTTGACAAAGAAGATATTTAAATGAAATTGCATTGTTTTACTATTAACTTCTTTAAAATACCTACACTTTCTAACGGCGCAGTTACACCATGCGGGAAATTGATCTAGATTTAAAGTGTAAAAACACACTTCACTTCGTTTCGCCCATACATCGGTGTGCGTCATACTTCGTCTCGGTCAATTTATCGTGTAGTGTAACTGCGCCATTAGTAAGTGATAAAAATCTTGAAAGTTATCAATCTTGTCTATTTAGATCTACGAGTAACTAACCGATGTCACAATATTATATTAAAAGTCAAGGTTTGATTTGTCAACCATACGTGTGACTTTTATACACTTAGGTATTTACTTTTATAACTGAAATTGAGGTCAAGTTCAAGTCAAAAGAAAAGAAAATGTAATTAATAATTAGGCAACAAACTGAAATGATTTGACCCCTGACCCCTTTTTAAATCTTTAGGCACAATAAGTTACTTATTATACATTTTAGTTCGAAAGGCAAACGATTATAGTAGGTTAGTGTTAAGTATTTTAAAAATAGATGCCAAGAAATGCAGTCCAATAAATAAATATATAAATAAGTACAAAAAATATTTATTTAAATATTTACAGCAATCGTAAGCTTGAATCTACCTAGCTGAGGACCTACTTCAGTTGAAATCGAATTATGAGATTCCTTTTAGTCTAATAAATGTAATAAAGTCTAAAAAATGGTATTTCGTAAAGGTATTATTTAGGCCTAATTGACAAAAAAACTCTAGTTTATTTTTAAGCAGAAAAACATTGCTTACACTTTTTACCGACTTTAAAAAAGTAGGTTATAAATTAGAGCTGTAGGTACTTATGTATGTAACATGATCATAATTGCAGTTTTGTAATACGTTAGTCATAAGTCAATACCGGCTTCTGAACATTAGTGCTGAATTTCATAATCATGTCATATATACAGGGTGGAAACGTTAAGTGATCTCACTCGATTATTTCTAAGCTATACAAGATATC
Source organism: Ostrinia furnacalis (assembly GCF_004193835.3). Classification (NCBI taxonomy): domain Eukaryota; kingdom Metazoa; phylum Arthropoda; class Insecta; order Lepidoptera; family Crambidae; genus Ostrinia; species Ostrinia furnacalis. Next base: position 656,776 of record NW_021130561.1, read on the forward strand.
GAAAAACTGATTACTGATTCTGAAAGTGCTTCACAAGCTCTTTCAAACGGTACCAATATTAATTACATAATAAACTGGATCTATCCAAAAATTCAATGATTCCTGCTTCCATACATTTAGTAAAACCAAATAATATTAAAAACTATACAAGATATTCACTAACCAGTTTTTCGATATCTTGTATAGTTTAGAAATAATCGAATGAGATCACTTATCGTTTCCACCCTGTATACAGGGTGTTTCATAAAGAGCGTGATTAAGGAGATGTTATATAAAATAGAAATACTTTAGTAAAAGTATCACCGTTTCAGAGGTAATGAAAAAAAATATGAATAAAGAGTTCATATTTTTTTATAAGCCCAGTTTTGAGTCTATCTTTTGATGTTCTGTGCTGAGCAAATATTTTTCATGATGAATAAGAAGAAAAATAAGAAAAATATCAGCTCATTTGTCAGATAAAGGCTCTTAATTGAGGATAAAAAAAATGAAAAATCGTTTGTATAGAAGATGGCTATCCATAGGCTATCATCATATTTTTTTTTTTTTTATTTATTATTCATTATTGAGCAATTACATATTTGATCCAAATAGCGTCCTAAATCCTTTTTAGGTTTGTCTAGACACTATTGTTCTCTATACAAATAAAAACAAACGTTTTAGTATAAGCATTCATGATTCACCTGTACTCATGATTGTTCTGCCTTGAATCCCTGTATTTATGTTAATTCTGGCATATCGCAAAACCTGCAGATTACAATTAGGGTTTTAGCGATTGAAAAATCCGCCAGATGGCAATACGTAGACGCGAGGTCCAAATGCTGCGTGATTGTTGGATTTTGACATATCTGTCAATGTCATGTCAAAAATAACTATAGTCTTTTTCACGTAAGATGATCCGTATGACACTTCAAGGTTATCCATATTACGCATACTACATATGCAGAATATTTTTGAAAAAATATTCGTATTTTATTAGCAATATAATAAAAAAAAATAACTACCTTGTCTTGAAATATATAGTAAAATCTGAGTCTATTGATTATATTTTAATTAAATACGATGTAAAAATATCATTTATTTCATGTACGCAATGTGTGAAACGGAATAGATTTAGTGCTGGGGTATTTCTTGTATAATAAAATCGATTATTACCGCGGTTCATTAATCGATTGCAGTGAATACTTAGTTATTAAAAACATTACAAATATCAACTATATTTTTCGATTATTGACTATAATAAACGCATTAAAAATAAATTAATGGTTTTTAATTTAAAGAAACAGAACCAGTACTTTTTAGGAATCGTTTTTTTGAACATGAACCATGAAATTTGAATATTATCAATAAAAAATTGTTACAATAATATTTGTAATTGTAAAAAACATGTTTTTTGTTAAATAACACCTGTACAAAATATTTCTATAAAAGTAGGTTTTACTAACTCTTCGAAAAAAATCGATAGATAAATCGCTATGGTTTAGTTATGTGACATCTCTAAATCTTTCAAACTCGAAACGTCATACGGATCATCTTAGGTGAAAAAGACTATAATCATGCAGCATTTGGACCTCGCGTCTACGTATTGCCGCGGATTTTTCAATCGCGAAAGCCCTCATTAGCTTACCTGTCTGAAGAAGTTGGGCACATCTTCTTTCTTCTCGTACAAAGTTTCTTGAGGGTAGTGGATGTAGAACAGCCTGCCTATGCCTTTAAGGTGCTCGCTGACCACATCAGAATACCCGTTGGAGGTTGACGCGTTGGCGAACGAGTAGTCCATCGCCATGGTGACGTCAGATCTGGGGACAAAATAGTAAAACTTTATTGAACACAACTTTAATGCATCCTTTCGACCTGACACTGACTCGAGATATAAAATAATCGAAAGATTAAAATTATTTAAAACATTGAACGCCTTTGGGCTATATTTCACCGGGACACCATGGCGGCGCAACCAGTCGCCGCTACCAACAAAATGTCATAGAATAATTTTAATACTTGACAAAGACAAAATCTATTGCCTGCGGTGGGAATTGAACCCACGACCTTTCATTTACCGCTAGCGTTGAACTTCGAAAGTTTAAAATTAGTTTGAGATATATGTTTTGCAATTAAAATACAGGTAGGAATCAAGAAGAAGAGTCACGCTGCTAAAAATAGCTTCTAGTTATAGTTGTTTGGATCATTTTAAACCATCTCAGCACCTCTTTAGTGTGGGCTGTTCAACTTTAATAATTACTACCGCTTCTCTCCGATATCTTTCTTCAAGAATTTTCCACGTAAACAACCTATTTAATAAATAAACTTTATGTAGTTTATTTAATTAATAAACTGATAAGTAGCATCCAAGCACTCATTTTTGATATCGATAGAGAATACAAAGTAAGTTGTTTTATAAATAAACAAGAGTGTAATTAAAACCGCAGTATTCTAGTAATTAAACCCCGCTAGGTAGAGTTGTAAGAAACTCGAGTATTTTAGTCTTCATTTCGAGACTTGAGTCTATTTTCAAGACTAGGAGTCGTTAGTCACACGAGTCCGAGTCTTTTCGAGTCTTCTGAGTCCTTTCGAGTATTTTACGTTCTTTGCTATTCTATTTATTTCAAACTACAGCTATGGTTTTAGAGGACTCATGCCCGTTTTCACCATCAATCCCTAATTTTTAAGTGACCCATTTGAAAACGAAATTCCTGTTATGTGTTGCCGTAGGGGTCACTTAAAAATTAGGAATTGATGGTGAAAACGGGCATAAGTCTTTGTGTTCTTTTAAAAGGACTTAGTCTTTGAGTTCTTTTTGACAGGTCTCGAGTATTTTACAGAGACTCAAGGATTTAAGCTCTAAGTTTTATTAATAAGACTCGAGTATTAAAAAATAGCTCAAGTTCTAATAAATAAGACTCCAAGACTCGGGTTTCTTACAACACCACCGCTAAGAACCAACTGACGGACAAACAAAAGCTGTCACGATATAAACTTGGAATTGGCAAAGTTGAAAATGCTAAATCCATCTTCGGAGTTTGCGAGCAGGCATTTCATTATGGTGCTAATATTGTTTTAGAGGCGGATCGTATAACTAATTTTAATTTTGTGTTGACAACGAATAAGACTTGTCACACTTTTATTTATTTCTTTACGTAAAACATAGTAATTTAGGGATAACTTAATGCCATTTGTTTGACATTCTCCTCCAGTTAATCTTTTAGGGCCAAACTGAGAAACTTGATACCTTCAAGCCTTTGCATCATGCGCTACGCGAATATCCCTTTTCTTGACAATGATTTTAATAACACTAGGGTAGTTGGTCACATTTTCTAAAGTTAAATAGGTAGCCGAGGAAGACATGTTTTTGAACTTATCTGTGATTTTCGTCATTGTTATATTCGATTTTCTTGTTCCCTAGATCGTACAAAAGTTTCGCTCGTATAAAAAGTGTTACAAATGTGACAGTCGTTTCCGAAGTCGCTACGCCGTTATCTGTATTTGGTTTGGTTTCTTCGCTAGGTGAATGTCACAAATGTTACATTATCTATCCCCTCAATACCATGGGACCCATACCGTCTTTAAATTCACACTTAAGCCTTTGAACTCACTATTATTAAAAACTAAGAAAACAGAGTTTTTTGTCCAATACTTTCTCTTTTACTACTGAAAAATAGAGCAAGTTGATGATCTACTTCAGTTTTGATGTCTTGCAAATAATTGTTTGCACGATTAATATCAAAACGTTTACAAAGGTTTATCATGCGTAATGTTGTGAAATGCCTGCTCTTTAAAATAATCTGGACAGGTCAATGTACTGACGACAACATATCAAGTTAAATACGAGTACTTATTTAGTTATGATAGGTTCAATTTTGCAACAAAATGTGCTGGCGACTGGATTTATTTTGTAGGTTGTGGTTTGGGGCTGACAAAGCTTATTTATTGTAGACAAAAATTTGTTAAGTCGTATAATTTTTTGAGGGGAATTTTTATTAAAAGCCTTTTCAATTAATTTAAATTAAGCACCTCAGATCATTTTTTGTAAGCAACACATTTGAATGAGCCTATTTGTGGGAATGTACGTGAATGGTTGTTACAGACAATAACTTTCATACTTCGATTGCGGTTATGTTTCAGTTTATATGATACGAATGCTTAGTTATGTTATGTAACTCATGGTATATACCTACTCATTTATTGACGATGCTAAACATGAAGTTTACACACTATTTATACATGAACAAGGCAAGTAAGTACCTAACCTCTTCTGAGCTATTAAGTTGTAGAGTACACTTTTATTTCTAATTTTATTGCTATGTGCGCTTTTAATTTTGTATTAAAACAATTAGATATCACTCTAGAGACATATATTATTTAGAATTTGCTAATTCTACATCGCATTTGTTCCAACTCCAACTCCCGGCCTCAGTTTAATCGGCACAATGGGACTAATTGCTGCTCCATTTGGCTTCATTAGTCAGTTTGAATGGCAATCCGAGTTATCGTTAAGGGAACACCACACTAATTTATATCTTTGGATTACAAACCCATTTCAAATTAAGATTTAAAAGATAAACTGATTAAAAATAAACGGTTTTGATGCAGTTGTACACTAGAAAATAAATACCTAGGCTATCTTCGATCAACGATACCACTGAGATCATCGTTTTTATTCATTGGCAGTCTAGGTACTGCTGCAAATAAGTCTACCCTAAGACATAATCGGCCTTTTGGTGTAGTGGTTCGAAACTACTGTGCCGAGAGGTCACGGGTTCGATTCCCGGACAGTACAAACATTTGTGTGCATGAACATATTTTTATATTATTTTGTTTTAAGTAGGGGATGTCCTAAACTAAGTTTCAAAATTGATCACCCGATTCTTGATTAACAACGTGTTTTTTATCACTATCAAATAAGTGCTAGTATTAATAAAGTAGGGTACCTACGTAATATTTGATTTCAGGGGAAACATGTTGGCTATTTAAGTTTTTAATTAATCAGAAGTAAATTATTCGCAAAGAACACAGAATCACAACTTTGTAATATGATCACGTCCGCGTTTTATTTTTAAAACTCCAGCCGTTCTTTAATCTATGGGTTATCATTAAGCATGTACAAAAGAGATGTACAAACAATACAGATTACAATTTGATTAATGAAGAAATGTTTCTTACGAAGAATTTCCTTCCAATAAAAGTTTTAATTAATATTTTGTCAGCAGATCAAATTACACCTTGATTAATTATTGCTAATTGCAAATCTCGTAAAGGACTTTATCAAGATGTAATTTGATATCTTGAAAGCCGTAAACTAATATTGATTTGGAATAGATAAGACATTTTTGATACAACTTTTCGTTTCATTCAGCAGTCTAAAATTGTTATAAATTAATCTATAACTTTTTTGTATCAGTTGATCCCTGCTCTCTAGCTCTCTGAGATTATACAAACTAATCCCAAATAAATAGAAAAAAATATTATAATAATATTGGTAGTAAAAAAATACTGGTTTCAGATACTTATTATGAGCGTCTGTCGCAGTTCAGTTATTCTCAGATTTTCAGGTTGAATTTAGCCTGAAAGTTCTAGCCCAACTATTATTAATAAATTAGTTACAACAATTGAGCGGCAAAGTAGATTAGCTCTAAGAACTATCCTATTTATAGCAAAGGCTGTTTAATATAATACAAGTAGGGTATAATAGAGCAGTAAGTACTAGAGGTTACGTAAGACAGTGTAGTGTAGCACGATTCTAAGTTTCTATGGTATCTTAGTTGTATATGTATAATATTGTTATGTATGTGCGGAAGGAAGCAGTAACTAGCATAATGAGATTACGACCGGCACTGCGATTGACAAGGCAACTGTATTGTTTACGTTATAGTTATTTGATAAATGTGCACATTTAATAGTAAATTATGATTGTAAAGGCCTTTTTGATACGAAGATATTTGATGAAACATGTTAATTGTTTAGAGATGTTCGTTCATTCGTTCGTTTCAGCCGAATGACGTCCACTGATGGACAAAGACCTCCTCCAAGGTTTTCCACAATGAACGGTCCTGCGCTGCCCGCATCCAGGCTCTTCCCGCGACCTTCACCAGATCGTCGGTCCACCTAGTAGGAGAACTGCCCACGCTTTAGAGATGATAATGTAATAAAATAACTCTTCCTATTAAAGTAAAAGTTTGTAAGGATGGATAGATTATACCTAAATCATGTTTATCATATTGGCGTATTGGCCGTAACACTTGGTGCAAATAAGCCAACATGTTGACGTAACTTAGGTTTTCCATAAAAAAAAGTTAACCGATGAAAAATTACCTACGTAAATAGATACTTAGTTATGTGTTAAACAATTTCAATAATGATAATAACAACTATTTATTTATTTTTAATTAAGCCTAAACACTTATCTTGAACAGTTCATTAGGGCATCAAAGCGGTACGAAAACATTAATTGTTTTGTTAAAATCGTGAAGTTGACATATAAATTAAATAGGCAAGTAACATCTTTTACTTGTTGTGCAATAGAAAGAAATCGGTATTGTTAAACCACAAATTGTAAATGTCATTAAATGATAGTTTAAATTGCTTCGGGTCAATGGCTTAGGAAGATTTTTATTATTAATGGCTCTATTAAGTTCGCTAATTGGTTGTCGTTAAATTGTATTTTTATTTTATTTTTTCTTTATTAAGGAAACAAACAGCATGAATAAATTGATACATGTGGTTTTTGTGATATTAAGTTGCTCGCGCTCTGCATAACTTTCGATTAACTTGTAAAGTTTATCAGTGTAAACGGATTAGGCTACTGTACTGTTTTTATTTTTAAGTTCACCTGTATCAATTATTATGTTAAGTATTTCAGCCACTGTCTGTTAGGTACCATAATTTGGTAGGTAATGTTGATGCATTTTCTATTTTGTATGAATGTATATTTCGTTTCGTTTTAAACTGGGTATTGTTTACATAGTATTAATACTGTGGTATTAATCTATCCAATCTAGCCCGAAGAAACTTTCACCTTTTCAGTTGCAATTATAATAATTATTATCTACAAGCATGGACATTGGACAATCGTATCTTAAACTAGCTATTAATAAATATGACCTTTCAAATTAGCCTTGCAGTTTCGTCCCATTTACAATCAACCTTCCTTAATCGGATAGAAAATTGACACAGTATCGATAATACATTGTAGATAAAAATAGATTCGATTTATCGATAAATCGTGACGTATTTTGTTTACATTAGTGCCGTAGGTGGCAGTAGTAAGTTATGTTGAAACAAGTTTGTAAATATTACCATAGTTTATTGACAACTTGACCTTTGCTTTGCTTGGTCTGTGATATTATGTAAACTGATTTGCATGTCGTGACCCAAGGTAAGGAATATTTCGATTTAATTACTGGAACTCAAAAATGGTAAGTGAGAAGGAATACTGTGGTAATACATAAGGGACTTTTTATAAGCTGTCAAAAGGAGAGTAAGTTTTTAGGGCAATACAAGAGACGTCAATCTTTTCTGATTTTTACGATAAGTAGGTAATTCAACTTTTATTTAAAAGTACATCAAATGATATTGCATTTGGTTATTACATTGTCTGTTTGTTTATTAGTTTTTTACCAGATTTTTTTACAAAATGATTAATGTATCGACAAATGTACGTAATTATAACTGCCTAATTCTTCGTTATGATTTTTCCGTTACTCTAACTGATAGTTTTTTGTTAACAACACGTGGCGTAGAGCGTGATTGTTAAATGATATCCAACTAACAATTAATTATCATTAAAATTCTAAAGTTTTTTCGTGAATGGGTCGAAAAAATACTAAAGATACTATACAAATAAGGTTATTAGTGCGCAGTTCATAGGGCAATGAACCGTCTTCGTTAAATATATATTTTGATGAGTGTTGCGATTGCAATAATCGAGAGATCGAGAAGTCTTTTGTTATGAAGAAATGCTTTTTATTGAAAACTTAAGTATTTGATTTAATGATTTTGGTTCATTGGGGGTGTTTTTGAGTTCAAAATTTAACAATGGTGTCGGGAATTTAACGCAAATTAAAACAAATAAATAAAGAGATTAAAAATGTAGAGTTTTTTCAAGAAACCTGCAAACTGACTAGTATTAAAAACATAAAAGTTAGATACTATACAGAAGAAATGTCATCTACCTATTGAAGTATTAAGGATATCGCACAAATGCCTACATTTTAAATGAACTTCGGACTCAATCACGCGTTATCCTTTTAGCTTATTAATTTTAGCTTATTAATGCAAATGATCAAACCGCAAACCATAAAAGTATCTTTTTATTGACGAAAAGCAAAAAAAAACCTATTAAATTCAAACACGTGCTACAAAATGAACATTTCCGCGAAATACTAAATTTAAAGAACAGTACCAGTACCAAAGCAGTACCAAAAAAAGTAGTTTTGTAATTATTTATACAGTTTTTAAACCACACAAAATAGTATGACCTCCAATTAAGGATCTAATTATCGCTTAATGATAGTTAATTCTGCATTATTTTTCCGTCTAAAGTTTGTTTTGAATTGCAAATGTTACATCATAATCATCAATACTTTTTTTTTATGTATGACAAGGCAGGTATTTGACCACCGCGATCGCACCTGGTGTTAAGTGAGATGCAGTCTAGGGTGGTACATATCTGCCCTGTAAGTGCCTTTCACTCTCGCCTTAAAAAGGCCCGGATTAGTGTTCAGGAAAGACAGCAGCAGGCAGCAAATTCCAATCCTTAGCTGTTTGCATTTTAAAAGAGTTATCAAAACGTTTAGTGCGAGCTGCTGGAATTCCAGATTTTTGGCTGTTTTTAAGGCCATAGCACCCTCTCGGAGCTCTCTTTGCTCGCCTATATGACTGTGACTTTCAGACGTGTACATCAGACAATATTTTTATTGAATAATTAACTTTTAAAAAAAATAAAACCGACTTCAAATGCGTGAACACAAAAAAAACTAATAATTAAAAATATTGCGTATAAAAAAGTTCATCCCCAATTTTTCACCCTTGGGGGTGAAATATTTTCTTCAAATTCGCATGAAACCACCCTCTTGATAATACCTATTCAACAAAAAAATAATCGTTCAAATTGATTTATAATCGGCGGAGATATTGCGTATAAAAAAGTTCATCCCCAATTTTCCACCCTTGGGGGTTGTTTTTTCTAGTATTAAATTTAAATGGGACTACCCTTGAGGTATTACCTATACGCCGCAAAAAGATTTGTTCAAATCGGTTCATAATTGGCGGAGTTATCGCGTAACAAACATAGAAAAAAAAAACATACGGGTCGAATTGAGAACCTCCTCCTTTTTTTTGAAGTCGGTTGAAAATAACATACAAGTGTCGCCGTGTATAGTTTGACGTGCTGTAGTGTGTAGGTACAGTCACGGAATGAAAAGGTTCGTCAGTTTTCAAATTGATTCCTTCAACGAATCGCGAGCACATATTACCTTTTGAAACTATGTTACAGAATAATCTCGAGTTAGAGAAAATAATCTTTAACTGTTCGTCAGTAAAGTTCAAAATTATTCAGATCAAAGTTGTTTGACGATTTATCTTGTCAAGAAGATTATTATGATTGATAAACTAAAACCTTCTTGTTGGTTCAACCTGCCATTATTATTTCTTTTAAATAAAAAAACTATTGTCAATTGGTCAATGTCATCATTGCATTGCACTGATGGGATAGAAAAATAAACAAGCAAAACCTTATTCGTTAGCAAACGTCATATTTATTTATTAAATGTTAGCAGCACTGTTTCTTGCACTGTTATGTTGGCAGGTTTGACTCTCACAGTACCTAGTGCAAGCGAAAACCGACACTAAGGTGACGAACCTTTTCATTCCGCGACTGTACTATGTTATTAAATCCTTTGTTATTGTCGCTCGGTTATTGACATAACTGTTATCATGGCCTTGATAACAGATATCAATATCTATGTTGCACTGGGCGTGCAAATCTCATAATTGAATTGTATTTGTATGTACTCGTATATGTTACGGACAGGTAGTTAAAATAATTGATTCCAAGAAAATGTAATATTTATTAAAATGAAATGTTAGTAGAAAAAAATTATATCGTAAAAATCTGGAATAATTGCCATGGTTTAGTTACGCAGTTACCATCACCTAGTCTTAAATTAAGTAAAATTAATTGTTCTATAATAAAAATCTTTATGAATTAGAAAACCGCTTAAGTCAGTCCAAGCCGTATACAGGATGGAAGTACTGTAGATAGAAAATTTTACTCAAAGAAAATATTCCTTTATTTTATAAAGAAAGATAACTGCATTCAAAGATGAAATATTGAAAAATGCATTAACTAGCAAATTATTCCTTAATCCCGTAGCAATTGCAATAATTGATCTTAAATAAACACTTTTAATAACAAAGTGGAATTTCCAACCACTAAGCCTTCTAAAGAACAATACATTTAAATCACTTGCCTTAAAACAATATAGATTGTACGTAAATTAGTCACTATGAAAACAATAGTAAGTGTCAGATATCATAATATTTAGTAGAGTCAGTCGCAAACATATTTTTTATACGTAGCCGGTGTTATCGAAAATTCTAATAAGTTTATTGTTAATGAATATTTTTTAATTACGTAATAAGGCCTAAAACCTGTGTAATTAAATAAATAAAAACAAACAAACAAAATATCTTCTAATGATCTTTGGATATCCTTACGATTTATAAAAAGGTTGATTTTAAGCGTAGGTATTACTGTCATGAATGAGTTTTAAAGATTATATTCAAACACAATTTTAATTTAATACATAGCGTACATAGTTACTAAAAACTATTAAGGGTGAGTATCTATAGACTAGATAATTTCGAAATAATGTAACGTTCTTACTAATGGTAAAATACAGATAAAATGTAGGACGTTTGGTCCATGAAAGGGTGACATTGACATTGACAATAGAAAATGTCATAGAGCGGTTCATTTGTTCTGTTACAAATCCTCTATAGTATAACATTATCAAAATGGTAAACATTATCATAATTTTTTGTTGTAGATCGTACACATCACGTTTGTATTTAATTATGCGAGGCGAAATAGTATCTCAATACTCATTTACATACAACATTGATCGTGGTCACGTGTATCGCAATGAGGATATCATACGAAAACTATGCTACATTTTTTATGCATAAAATTAAAATATTGTAGGTACATATACAATAGTATTTCAATGTCTGTTACATTAATAGACTGTTGCATTCCTAATCAATCATTAAGTCTTATGTACGCTTATACAGATGCACAGTTAAAGACTTTCCCCAAGGTTGGGTTATGTCCCCCAATTTTATAGTTAAAAGATAGAGTTCCCCAATTTTAAAGTTTAAAGATACGGGACTAGTTATTCCCACCTCTCATTCTCTCTTTCTCGAAGTTAAGCCTTGATTACACGTACCGAGAAAACGGGCGAGACAGTGCTCTCGTAGTAGTAGACGTATGAACATACGCACCGAGTAGGTACGAATTAGCGAGAGCGCTGTCTCACCCGTTTTCTACGTGTGGTCATGGCTTTAAGGTTTGACTTCCCTCCATTGCAAAGCGGATGACAGGTGACAAACAAAGGTGTAATAACCTTTAAGAAAAAATATGCACCACGGACAATTAATATCAATTAAAGTTAAAAGATGTTTGATGCACTTTTGACTGATTATTTTACATGACAATATACAAAAAATATTAACGACTTTCTTAGCCGTTTGTCCTAAAATGGGACCGGAGTTACATTAAGTAGGACCTATGCCACAAAAATGATAGAACCATCAATGAACGACTACAGTATGTAGCTTAATTTCGATCGCTACTAAAGCGCCGGCGATGGCGCCACTGAGCTTACGTATAAGCACACTAACAAGGCAAGGAGAACGGAAAACGTAAAGTACGGAAATGTAAACAGTTCCTTTATTTAATGCTTAGTTGCATTTATTGCAGTAGCTGCAATTGCAACGATGAAAACCTTCCGTTTTGACATTTAATTTTAATTATTAAAAGGATAATTCAAGTTTTACGGCGTACATGGTTTTAACGACGAGATTAAAATAATAAAAACTTTTGTAATGGTTACTTCTTGATTATAAATAACTTCATCAAAGGATTTTTGTATAAATGCAACTACCTATTTGTTAAAACAAATATTTTTATTTTATTGAAATCAGTATAATTCTTTTTTAAATTATTTTTTAAAATGTGTAAAACTCATCAGAGAACAGATTTAAGCCTAAATAAATATTTATGCTCATGCTTATTGTGCATTAATATTTATATTCTATGGGCATCGAACCCGCGACCTCTATCATAGAGTCTGGTATACAATCCACTAGGCCAGACGTTCGTCTAGTCTGAATGGGCTCAATCAATGAGAGAATGTGTCAAAGTGTGTCAATAAAAATAATTACAATCTATCAATGGATATTTAATGAATCAAACAGCTGTTTGCTAGTTGCTACAAATCAATTAAGTAACTTGTTCTATTATTATACGACAACATAAATTAAGATCGTGACATAATGGTCTTAAGGTATAAAATTATCTGACATTTTATTTTCAACAAATTTTAAATTATTCGCAAATAGGTGTAATATAAATACCCCAAATGTTTTTTGGTTCTAAGAAATAGTGTTGATTTTTTACTTATGTAGATTCCGACCTTGACGACCAATTTGCGATGTTTTTAACGTGTTATATTATGCATATTACCTACTTATTGACTAAAAAAACGATTAATGAAATAAAACTTTAATTTATGAATAAAATATACCTTTGGTAGCAAACGAATATTTAAGAGCGTTTACGCGAAGCGCGGCGTTTCAAGGGGCATCATTTGAAATGATTCGCGCGCGGCGTTTTTTAATAGTTTTCAAATGTTTATAGCAAAACAATAACAATGAATTTGTGTATCGTTTCAAAGTAAATATTTTAAAGAAGATGTTATTTTATTATATTAAGCTATTTTTATTTTGAATTAAAGAAGAATAATGGTGTAAAAATCACTTTGATTTTTGGGTATTTCACGTTCTTTGAATTTGTGATTTCTTATTGTAAAATGCTTAAATCTAAAAATTTTCTTAACTAACTATTTGCCTAAGGACCTATGCTAAATGGATATTTATGTTTGTTATATCGTTTTCACAGTATTTTTTATAAAAAAATCAGCTTGTAAACTGACGTTAAAGTGGAAATTTGAAAACCTGTGTGGACTTATCTTGATAGAATTCTTAAATACTATACTAATCGAAATATTTTCTCAACTAACTATTTAGATGACGAAATTGCCTAATTATTTATGCCTATAACATATTTGTAATGTAACTGGTTAATGATTGTAACGGGGTGAAAAAGTACTGTTTTTGCGCCAAACGGCGTAAACGCTCTTAAGCGTTGTTTACTTTGGGACTAGAATGAAGACACCGAATACTTACCTATACATTGTCATATTTTAATAATCTTTTTTTATTCTATAATTAAACATATTTTCCTTCCTTTTTTGTCCTAAGCAGAATTGTGTTTTCATTAATTACAGGGAAATGAACATTTCTCAGAATGCGACAAAAATAAAATTACTTACCTACTTAAAAGGACTCTGTAGGTCCATTATAACGTTTTGAATTATTAATGGTGTACGTAATTAATATTATAACAAGTAATAGAAACAGATGAATTGCGATAGTTACGGAAAAGTATAAAATACATAATCATAAAATATTTTGTAGTGATTATAAAGTTAATCTTTACGAGGCACTCACATTGACCTAATTTTTAAGTTACCATCATAACATATTTGTCGTCAAATTGTAATAATCAAATAGTAAGTATTAATTTTCTTAAATTAAATATAATAACTAACCTAACCAAAAAAAAAAAACTATAAATCTAACCTATCTAAATTTTTAAATGCGAAAAGTTTTTAATAACATATCTAAAGATGAATATTCAAAAAAATGCGTTATAAGATGGTCTTATTTTCTTACAAAAAGACTTGTTAAAGTATCAATGTAGATAATATAACATGAGAAAAAGATATAAACAAAACAATACTCACAAAAATATCGCAACAAAACGATAGCCGGCGTTGAATGTTCACCCACCGAGTACTTATCACATTCTAACGAACACACTGAAAATCACTAATCAGTATCAGTCTACCCTAAGATTCACGAATTAACCCTTCGACTGCGACTGTTAAAAGTTCACGCAAATTCCGAATAAAAGTTTGCTTTTTTGCCGCGTATTTTTCGATCGATCCAATCGATTCACGAGTGTCGCGCTCACGCGTAGTGGAATGAATACAAACACTCGCGATGTGGAGGTCGTATTTGTATAAATAGCCGACTGCGCTAAGCCAAGTAATATAACACTTCGAGTGCGTGCATGGCTTTAATGTTTATCGGAAGATTTTGTTTGGTTTTGTCGGGATATGTGGTGATAAATCTCAGGTTGATGGATAGATGGCATGTTTATTAACTTAACAATACTATTTTTAAAGATTTTTTATAACTTTTTGGACGTAATAATAAACACTGAAAGAGATAATACACCTTTATCTCAAAATAAAGAAGAACAAGTTTCAAGAAATCATATGAAATTGTTTGGTAATTATTTAGTTTGTTTCAGAAGACAGTTGTAGTGATAGTATTTTTTTTTATTGAATCAGGTACAAATCATGACCACTCAAGGAACAAAGTTTGCCTAGTTTATGTGTTCGAATGTTTCGTTAATCAGAAACTAGAATGTTGGCCTTTCATACCCCAATAGGCATTGGAGTGTTACCTCGTAAGTATTAATATCACTGTCGCTAGTGTGTCACACGCAGCGTGTAAATGTTTTGTTTACTTTCTGAATGGTTTGCAAAAATAGCATCACTATGGACATAGTTATCTTTAGTATTACTTTAATCACTTATTAAGGTTAAAGGTAGTTTTTTTTATTAATCGTAATTAAATATTTGGCGGGAACGCAACGCTTAGTCGCAAGAGAGTTGTAGGTACAGACATCAGCACATCAAGTAAAACATTTTATGCAGTTGCAATTGGAGCTACTTTGTAACAAAACTATACAGTGTGAGTCACGTTAAAGTGTACATATGAAAATAGATGAAAATAGACCTATTTTTATCGACAAAAAAGAGGTCTAAAATTTTTTGAGATTTTTTTTTAATTTTTTATAGAATTTTTTTTCCTCCAATTACTTATTGTAAAGAAAACATAATAACTTTTAAACTAAGCGGTATATCCTGATAAAATATAATCCTAAATAACAGGCAATACCAAAAAATTACATAAAATACACAAAAAATGCCAACAAATAATAAAAAATGATACTTTTTGAAAAAAATCTGCTTTGAAATTCGTGTTTTTTTGGTTATTTGATAAATTTCTTCAAAAAATGCCCCTATAACAGGTGGTTTTTATTACTTTGTATTATTCTCTATCGTATTATCTTTGTAAAACCAAAAATCACATGTCTCTATCCCTATCACAACATTTGCTATGATCGTTTGAACAAAGGCCTGCCACAACATTATTCTCCGCAACAGATAGAGACAATTTTAATTTTAACTAAAATGCTTATTTTACTTCGAAATCTTTTGTTTTTATTTGAAATCTAACTTGTTTTTATCAAAATTACAAATCTAGAGCCATTTTCAGTTTCGTTGTTAACGAAGCCTTGAATGGCGCGCCCGGAGAGGCTTAGTTCAAATGATCATTGCAAACGTTGTGATAGGGATAGAGACATACGATTTTTGATTTTACGAAGGTAATACGATAGAGAATAATACAAAGTAATAAAAACCACCGGTTATAGGGGCATTTTTTGGAGAAAGTTATCAAATAACCAAAAAAACACGAATTTAAAAGCAGATTTTTTTCAAAAAGTATCATTTTTTATTATTTGTTTGCCTTTTTTGTGTATTTTATGTATTTTGTTAGTATCGCCTGTTATTTAGCATTATGACTGTTTTTATTTTATCTGGATATACCGCTTCGTTTAAAAGTTATTACGTTTTCTTTACAATAAGTAATTGGAAGAAAAAAAATTCTATAAAAAAATTTAAAAAAATCTCATAAATTTTTTGACCTCTTTTTTGTCGATAAAAATAGGTCTAGTTTGATCTATTTTTATATGTACACTTTAACGTGACTCACACTGTATAGTTTGCTATGCTGTTGTAGCTCAGGGGTCTCCAAACTTTGAAGCCTTGGGGCCATAATGTTTTTTCGGTATGTTTCAAGGGCCACAACAATTTTAGTTTTTCTGCCCACCTATGCAAACATAGGCTTAGTCTTAAGATGTCGCTGGCTGGATTGATGGCACTGGTGGGCCGGATTTGGCCCGCGGGCCGTAGTTTGGAGACCCCTGCTGTAGATGAACATCTATTAAAAACTATAATACCTAGTTTCCTGAGAATAGCACCTTTTTTTGGGAGGGTTATGTTTTTTTTTACAAATTTTACTACTACCAGTAGTTTAGTGTTAGGTGGCATTCTAATGTATTATTATTATCTGTTGCTACGTGTTTACATTCAGATTGTGATAAGACCGTATTACAATATTCTCGATAGATCTCATCACTAAACGTCTCAATGATGGACATGTTATGTAAGGTTTGGGTTTCATTGTGTTTGTTTGGCACGACCCCACCGATTTGACCCTTGTCTATGAACGAATTGGGTGGTCGTATTTTTCAGAGATGTTTGTTTTTCTTTTAAGAAAATTGGACATTGGTACAGCAATTAAAAGAATCTCTGAATTGAGATAGAACAAACCTCGCACCACAGGATCACAGTAACGTTTTAATTGCATTAACATTACGAAGCCACGATTGCGAACGAAGATACGAGGTTCGATCTAATATAAATTCACATCTAAATTCAGATTCAGTAACTAAATTGACATAGTATATAATTCTGGAAATACACATCCACAGCATGAATGTAATATGTTACGATACGTTAGATCATACTATAATAAAAATAATAATCATTATAATTTTAGCCACAGAACGCTCACTGCTGAACATTGGCCTCCTCCAATGATTTCCATAACGCGCGGTTGGTAGCGGCCTGCATTCAGCGCCTTCCTGCTACCTTTATGAGGTCGTACAAAATGCTACTATAATAATATAGAAAAATATTTCATAACACTGATCTCGGTGTATTAACGCGATCTTCGGCATTGAAAGATGTTTTCTATATTATGTACAGTTTAAGTATTCAAAGGCGGTAATCGATCCTGTTATTCGATACCGCTAAGCCATATCGAACGCCTTTGGGGTTTACACACTCTGATACGTACTAAAGTCCTTAAGGAAACCGCAGTAAAGCCATTGATAATGTTGACTTTATGTAAAAAAAAACAATATTATAATAACCACTTAGTTTCCAGTAAAAAAGAAACAAAAAAAAATATTTTTTCCCTTTTTTTAGTCCCCTACCATCTTTTCGGTAATTTCTGGTTGCATACGCAGTCAAAGGGTTAAGCTTTTAGATACCATCAAAGGTTTTTTTAAATGCATGTTGTACTTTTTGAAAATATGCGTACTTACTAGGTCTAAAGTCTTCTTCGATCCCAAAACAGTTATAAGTTTTTGTTTTTGCTCTTTAATTTATTTTTGAGTAAATTATTTATGTAAATTTTATGATCTTCGATGTTTTATTTTGGTCCCCACAAGTGTTTTTTTGGCACTGGAGAGAATATTTAATGTGAATCGCAAATTAGTGGTAGCTGTCGTAAATTAGTTACTCATCGATGATTTGCCGCGGTGAATGAAAACTTAGTTAGCTAGGAGTTGCGGGATCGGTATAAGTAAAAAATAAGTAGGTAAATTATATTTTTTCTGATTATTTCATAACGGTACCCTTTGTTTCATACTAATAGGTAATCATTGTATATTAAAATTTGCTTACTTTGAAATCCTAATTAAACCCAAATGCTCAAATTCTATTTTTAGTACCAAATAAATATTTTTTATTTCTTTCTTTCAAATTCCATAAAGATAAGAAGGTAATGTCTAACTTACCATTATTATTAGCACTATGCAGTGAAGTGACAACGAAACCTATTTCGTCAATGGTTACCGCATTACCAATAGAGCAATAGTCAATACAACTTTGACTAGGCTCTGATTTCACTACACACTGTATAAAATTACAGTACAGTCAACAACAAAAATTAGGTAAAAAATAATTGTTAGTAATTTTTATTGGATTCTAGGAAATTAAAATTAGGTCGGTAATATTTTGATATTTACTTTTACAAGATATTTAAGTGTCAATTAAACACAATAGAATTAGAAACTGGTCGCAAATAACGCTTAATTAAAAACAAAAACAGTTATAGCCGTTGTCACTTACCTTGTCAAACTTACTAAATACCTTCAGAGTATTCTCAGCATTTTAGTGATATAGCAAGGGATCCCTTGTTAGGTCAAGCTTGCCATTCAATCTATTTTAACCCTACCCTTTTCAACCTCTAGGATTTTGATTAAGAACTGTCTCAGCAAATGCTTTTTAAAAGAAGTAATTTGCTTGGAGACTTAAAAGTCTAACTAACTTCTATTGCTGTCAAAGATAAAGATTTGTTTTATTTCTATAGTAAAGAAAAAGGAGGCGATGCTTTTGAAAAAAAAAGACGTTAAATAAAGGCATGATGTACAGCAATACCAAAGCTAGTTTATGAATAAGACTTTTTTTTTAATTTTTATAAGTGCCACTTGTGGTCTAAACTGAATAAATAATTTTGATTTTAGATTTTTTTTTATTCATTTCAGTTCCTGATGTTACGAGTATGATTCCCTTTAATACTGTTCTCATTAAGCATCATTACATTAATTTATCCTTTTGTAGTTCCAGTAATATAATCTTTTATAGTTAATGTGTACAGACAACAGCATTAGACAGTTTTGTTGCAAAGGCGCCCCTATCACAACTGTATAAGATGTGACAGTGTTTAGTTTGACGTGACGTCGACTGTAGAAACTCTCGACTACGATGCGCACGATTATTTTTCCGAAGTATCTAACAGGAAAAAGATTTCAGAGAAGTTTCGATTCCTGTTAATTTGATTGTTATCTTTCTAAAACGTCTTATGGTCTGGATTAGCTATAACTTATTAGAAAAAATAAGGTATCATTGGTTACAATATTGGCTAGAATCAAAAATACACACGTTTGAAATATTCGGAAATAGGGTAGTTTTCATTTACTTAACGAACTTTTGTTTCGCCATACATACTATGATATCCATGATAAATAGCAAAAATTCTTGAAATTCGTCAAAGTCGTATTTTTGAACTTATCGAAAAGACTTCTTCTTCTTTTCGTGTCGACAACAAACCTACACAGTGTCAGCCCAAAACTCCGCCACAAGAGTGGCGTTGTCAGTAGCACTCATCAAATCCTCCTGAGTGCAGTTGCTTGGGCACTCAGGGCATGACATCAGGTGCTTCATCGACTGGGGAACAAAACCGCACCTGCACTCCGAAAAGAATCGAAAAGACTGAAAAAAGAAAATACTTTGTTTTGACCCTCAAGTCCCGTAAGGCGAAGCGACTGCTTGGGGTTTGATGGGTTAATTAATTATTCGTATTCAGCTGTAACAGAATTATTATTCTGACTGTACTTTACCTAAGCAATACAGCCTTGTTAACAATGTAACAGTGACATGTGACACCACACCAGTGCTTACCGGTCTATGCTAGGCTTATATTCAACCATCCGACGGATTGGTGGTTCGATAAGTATAGTGCAGGTTCGAATCCCGCTAGGAGCAAATTATAATGCTGAGCACCTGCATTTTTTCTCTAAGCGAATACTGATTTTTTATGCAATTTCTAACCTAACTTCAATAAATGGATGAGGTTCCCAATTCGGTTGGTCATTTTTTGTACTTTCTTACTTTTTACTTTTTGTAGGAATATGCAACTGTTTTCTTTAATTTTAGGTATAATGTGCAAACCCAAGGACAAGAGTTAGTACTTTTGTGAGAACAAATACAAAAAAAGTTTGTTTTCCTATAAGTGTAAAGTAGAAACGTAGTTAATGCACCCACAAAAACTTTTGTTGACATTGATTTAGATCTACGCTTAAATGGCAAAGTGACAAATAAAATTAATTCAATAGACAAAAAACTATTTGTTTGTAACGTACGTGCAACGTATTTTATGTAAAAAATAATCTCTGGCCATATTGTATTACAAAAAATGTAATCATTTGCTCAAAAACTTCGACAATTTCTTGTCTCGTTATGCAATTTGATATTAACAATGTTTATGATAAGTACATTTTTTATGATAGTAAAACAGAAGTATGAGAGCAAAAAAATGTTTTGTTATTGGGCCGTCAATAAGATAACTTGTCTTATCATATACCTACCTATTTTATTGACTCTTAACAAAATAAAGTAGGACGGAAATACTATATACATTTAACCATACTAATTAGAAAAATAAAAACAATTAATAATTATAATAATAAAATAGGCATTCTGTGACACATTAAAAAGACAGTAAAAATAATGAAATAACTAAACGGCTGTCGAAAACCACACCAGCCACAGGACGTCCACTGCTGAATATACGCCTCCCCCAATGATCGCCCGGTTGGTAGCGTCAGCAGTAGTGAGTGAGTTGTTAATTTAAAGTAAGTTTAATAAACTTTCTTTAATGTGAATGAAGCCTTTTTAAGAATTTTTTTGTAAGAAGAAGTATCACTAATTTAGAAAGTATGTCACGTAACATCTGATTCTGAATAATAATTAAGAGCAAATTAAAAATTATTCTATCAAAAATTATTCCAACGCGCATCCATCACCATGACTCATTTTATTGCAATATTAATAAATAAATTATATTACTGAAACGCACGGAACCTATAAAATAATAGAATAAAATAAACATTAATGCTCTATTTTTATTTAAACATGACAAATGAATACAGTTTATACATTTTTATATAAACGTGACTAACAAAGGAATAAAGTTTTTTAATAGGGCATGTTGTTATGCAATAGAATGACTGGGCATTTTTAAACAACTTTCATACGCACTGAGTCGTCCACCTTGATCTTGAGATTAACGGAACGAAGCAAAAATAGAAAAATACACAATTTAAATGTCATTGTAACTGTCAAATACGGTAGAAGAAATAGTTTTTTTTTTTTTGTAACTTAATGTATCATCAATCTGAGGGAATAATATTTTTTTTTATTTGTTTTTTTTTTATTATTTTGCCATATCAAAAACACGTGTTTAGACTTCAATGAATAAAATATTAAGGCTGAGTTGCACCATCTTACTTTAACTTTGACAAACGTCCAAAATCTGTCAAACTCCATACAAAAAGCACCAGTTAATGTTATTGTCAAGGTTAAAATATAAGTGTAAAAATTACAAAGTATAATAGAGAGTTTGGTAATCAATCCGATTAGTACCTAATTAACTTCGTCGAATAAAACAGAGCTACTCCACTAAATTTAAATGTCTATTTTGTGGCTACTTTTGTATTGTAGCGGCTAGGAAAAGAAAGATCTCCACACTTATTTTTCAACTGCGATGTTTTTCAAGAAACCTGAAAATCCCGGTATTGTAAATAACAATTAATAAAACAGGATGGCAGAAGAATTTTATTGACTATAATTATTGTTACCAAATAAGGAATAAAATGCCGTTATCATTTATGCAGTTAACAGAATGACTGTGCATTCTCAAACAACTTTTATATAAGCTGAGAGACGGTCTACCTTGATCTTGAGACGACAAAGACGTATCGACTTATTTGCGAAGAAAAACATAGAAAGATCTCGATTCTGGATCCAAAATATCACTTACTAGTGAGTGTTGATTAAAAATTTGCAATACTTAGCGATGCAAATGTGTTTTTAATAAATAAAATGCGGAAGAAAAAGTAAATAAATACAGATAAATATGTCGATTAATAGTTTCAAATATCAGACTAATAAACTATTTTCAAATTAAAAAAACATTTTAGGTAATATGGCGGCTAGGAAATGATGCAACACTTGCAGAAGTACAACCCTCTCTAATTTACCAGGGGCAAACAGATGATTTAGCCTTCACTCTCCACTCAGACGTGTTTAAGGACTGATGTCCGCATTATTAACCAATTTTTTCCATGCTGTTTTGACGATTCAATCGATACCCCGTCAAAATGCGGGACTGCTATCTTCTATCTACTCTATTAGAGGCCGGATTTGAATTTGTAGCTGGTTTAATCGCAATAAAAAAGTGTTTCAAAATTCAGTTTCAGCCTCATCTCGGTAAGGAAATGTGGTATTCTGGAACACTTGTCCCACAGTCGACTTTTAAGGTATCCACATCCACAATAGGTCTTTGATTATCTGGATTTGATCACCCAGGTGATCAAAGTGGACTTTTTATCCATGGGTGATCAAAGGACACCAAAGTGTCGTCTGTAGGCCTACGATGCGCGCCGTGATAAGGGTTGTCACACTATTTTATCGATTTTGTTGACGTCGATAAATTATATCACGGCGCGCATCCTAGCCCAGCTGGAGTCCATTTTGATCACCTAGGTGATCAAATCCAGGCGATCAAAGTGGAATAGACCCCCCAGTACGAGTTGGAGTGGTCTAATTCCACTCTACTGATAATTTATTTTTTGATGTGTGTGTACCTACATTTAATAAACGAAGATAAAAATGCACTGTGTAATGTGTATAAATAAATCTTAAACCATTAATTGTATGACTCACAAACCACTACTAATGCATGATTAAATCCTTGTATTGTTATTATAATAACCTTATCAGTTATGTAATAGAATGAGTTGACATTTTTAAACAACTTTCATTGTCGTGAGACAGCCTACCTTGATCTTGAGACGGTAAGTAAACAACCGTATAATCAGCTTGCAAGGGTTAACTGAGGAAACGTAGAAGGATCTCAAATTATTCTCAAACTTCATACCTAAATAACTATTTACTTTTGAAAAGCTTTGATTATCAAAATAATAGACAAATAATTCTACAAAAAGTATAGGAATCATCCTATGAAAAATCTATACTAATATTATAAATGCGAAAGTAACTCTGTCTGTCTGTCTCTCTTTCACTTCACGCCTAAACCACTCAACCGATTTTGATGAAATTTGGCATAGAGATAGTTTTAGTTCCGGGAAAGGACATAAGATAGTTTTTATCCTTATTAAAAGAGAGACGCGCGCGATAAAGTTTTTCTGTGACAGACCAAGCTCCACGCGGGCGAAGCCGCGGGCGGTAAGCTAGTTATAAATATGCCACTATTTCAAAAGTTATGTTTAAACTAAATGAAAACCACAGTTATGTAGTAAATAAGTTTTTGACATCTCTCAGAATAAAACACAACGATTTCAAAATTTTGCTAAGTAGCAAAAGTAGAGATGAACAGACAATAAAAAGTCGACAGTAATATTTTTAAAATCTTTTTGGGACTGTGACCTTTATTTTGTTTTCTTTTGGTAATGCTCCACAATGCCAGTCTAAGCTTTCTGAATATTAGAGGTCTTGAAACTTGCACATCCTCACGTGCTACACGTGTAAAAAATATTCTATCTACTTTACATAGCTTGATATTTTTAATATACCTAATGTAAGTTTTAAATATGAATCTGTGACATATTTCGAAGGTGAATACGTTCTAGTCGTTACATAATTATACTGTCACAAAATCTTATCACCTAAAATAGAGCATAAAAAATGGAGCATAAATTAAATTAAAACAAAACCTGGCGTGCTGATCGCGTGCTGAGGGTTCCGTATGATCCGTATCCTTTATTTATCTTTCTTTATCTCTTTCCTGTAAGAGCCATGTCATCGTTCAGAAAGGATTCCAGTTTTAGATGTCATAACGTCAAGATAGGTAAAAATCAAGATTAGATTTGTATGTAAAACAGTTCATGTTATCTTAAATCAACGATCATTATCAGTCATTGACCTAGAAGTCGTATAATTGTGCGTAAATCTTCGTTAAAATTTCCTTATACGGCTCTACTGTTTAGTACAGAAAATCTATATCAATTTTTATCTAAAACGAGGAAACTTAGCCTGTTTCTTATTTGATTAACAGTAATGAACAGGCAACTATGTGATAAAGGTCGCGGGAAGAGCCTGGATATGGGCAGCGCAGGACTTTTCATTGTGGAAAACCTTGGGGGAAACGAACGAACAAGCAGCTAGAAGCGAGATTCTAGAACTGGCTATCTAATCTCTAGCTGCTGAAACACAAATACTGCTGTTTACATTGTTGTTTTTGCAACAGGTTTAGATAAGATGATAGTACGAATACTAGCCAGGCGGATTTAAAATCAGCCCTACCTCAATCCAAACCGAGCATTTCTTTTCTTAAAGTCAATACGGGACCTCACGAGAACACAGAGGTTATTGAGCATGGGAATTTAAACAAAGTTGATGTCAGTCTTCATGTTCCCAAGATCTAATTTATTAGCGGTATTCATACAAAGTATTCGTATCGCTATAATATCGGAAAAGACATAAATATCAATCAGATTCAGATCAGGCTAATAACTATTATAATAATAATATTCATAGGTTTATGAAAGTAAAACACATTGTTGCATCATGTGCACCCATTAGTATCTAGGATAGATGATAAGGAAACCAGACTTTAATAAACTTATTCATAATGTCCGTCATTAATTATACCTAGTACTTGGATACCTCACCGTAATGGAATTGCTCCTTTGATGTTATTAATCATGCTAGTAATATTTTCGTAAATGCCAATATTATTAAGATCAAATGCCAAATGAGTAAACTGGATTTGAAAATGTTTTCGATGTACACACGGCCACAGTGTTAACTATCCATTTCCGTTTTTACTCTCGCTCTTATCAAATGGGGATTCTTTGCGATAGAACAAGACGACATGACAGGCAATGGATAGTTAGCACTGTTGCCGATGGTACATAATGAGTTCTCGAAATTAAATGAAACCTTTATGTTGGCAATCGTAGACTACTATTCTTGAAACTACGACAATCGAAGGAGATCGTGCTCTGTGGCTCTTCTCAGGGAAGAAGTAATAAGTCAGCTGTAGGCAGCCATTATTATAAAAAGCGGTCAGATGACTGCTGCAGGGCTGCTTACGCTCGTTAATTGTTTAACATCATCGTTGTTTTGGCTATTTGAGGTAAGAGCCAAAGCACACGATGTGTTACGGCGGCGAAGCTGTGTCGCTGCGTCATCTAACATAGAATTACGCGTGGCTGGCACACGAGCTGTGAGGCGATATCTTTGCGGTGCGGTGCCGCAACGCATCATGTGTTTTGGCTCTAAGGTGGCCAGTTTCTCTATGGTTGGAGATTCTGGGAAAAGTTCGCTTCCTCCTTCGTCGCGTCAAGCTTTTGCAAAGATGTTGTAGGGCTGTCTTCCCTGGCTCTAAGATATTGTTGTGATATTGTCATCCTCGTTCTTTTGGCCATTGGAGGTAAGGTGGCCAGTTTTAAGTGTTCAAGTTCTAAGTTCATAAGTGCCACTTGTGGTCTAAACTGAATAAATATTTTTGATATTGATTTTTCATTTTCTATGTGATTGGGGATCCTGGAAAAGCTCGCTTCCACCTTCATCCTTCATTGCGTCAAGCTTTTGCAAAGATGTTAAGCCACGGCTGTCTGCCCTGGAACTAAGATATTGTTGTGACATTGACATCCTCGTTCTTTTGGCAATTGGAGGTAAGTAAGGTGGCCAGTTCTATGTGGTTGGGGATCCGGAAAAAGCTCGCTTATACCTTCGCCCATCGTTGCGTCAAGCTTTTGCAAAGATGTTGCAGGGCTGGTTTCCCTGGCTCTAAGATATTGTTGTGCAAGCCTGTCAGTGTACTCCAGATAAGCATAAACTTCATGATAGACAGCTGAATAGACAAGAAATGATTTCTGACTGCGTAATATCAAAAAAGGAAAAGATTAACATGTACATTTTTTCCTTTCAAACTGTTGCCGACAAAAATGTTATCCCATCAAAAACAATACTTGTCAAAAAAACCAAGTCTCGCAACTCAGTTGTTCTACGGTAAAAAGTTGTGAGATCCATGTAATACCAAGTCCAGGCCAGGAAATCTTTAACGTTTTACATAAATTATTGACTTGGCCATCGCACTAAATAATTTAATTTACACGTGTTTTCATGCGATGGCCAAGTCAATATATTTATGTAAAACGTTAAAGATTTCCTGGCCTGGACTTGGTATTACATGGATCTCACAACTTTTTACCGTAGAACAACTGAGTTGCGAGACTTGGTTTTTTTGACAAGTATTGTTTTTGATGGGATCTCATTTCTTTTTGTATTTTGTAGACAGCAGTTATGTATCTAGAAAACTGGACCGAAATTGAAAAATTTTACTCGACTTGGCGGTTGCACTACCGTGCCCCCAAATATTTTAGTTTTTCCTTGATTCATACACCAAACACTACTTATATTCCAAATTTGAAGCTTCTAGGTCTGCTAGAAGTGCCTTAGAATTTTGATGATCGGTGAGTCAGTCAGTGAGTGAGTCAGTGAGTCAGTGAGTCAGTCAGTGAGTGACAAAATTAAGTAACTTTGACCCGTTATAATTCTTAAACTACTGGTTCAAATTGAATGAAATTTTAAATATACCGTGTCTTTACAATGCCTGCATAGCTAATGAAAATTCAGCCTTCTAGTTTTATCCACAACGAAGTTACAGGCGGTCGAAAATGGCCTGAATTGCTTCGAGAAAAGGATGGTACGGCCGTGCCGCTTTTTTGCTCGACTTGGTGGGGGCACTGCCGTGCCCCCAGATCACCGCGGCCTCTGCGTGCAATACCATAAGTTGGAAAAGAGCTTTTTATTGAAACACAAAATTTACTTGGTTTGGGATTAAAGTGTCAAATAAGCTGAAAAATAAAGTTAAATTATTGTAAATAAATGAAGAAGCAATCTTTCACATTTCACTTCAATAATAATCTTTCAAAGATTGTATGAAGTCAATCAAATAAAGTATTTTACTTTGGGCCTAGATAGCGCTGTGTGAAATTGTCCAAAGATATTTATTATAATTTATATTTAGAAGCCACCATAGCCGAAAACAAGGAATGGTAGTATAGCTTATTAAGACTTGTTATAAATTCAGAATAATATTTATTTACTTAGTTCGTAATGTAAATCATTACGAACTAAGTAAATACGAACTTAACTTACGAACAAAACAAAAATATGCGTCAATAATCGGTAACTTGAATAGAACTATTTAATTTTAATGGTATTAATCATCCCACACATTTTTAAATAAGGTTATACATAATTGCGTTCTAATCCAATTTGTAAGTTAATCTTGTTTATAAACAAGGTTTATAAATAGCCATTCTTTTAACTAAACCGGTTTATTGTTATTATTACCACAAAATAAATGTTTAAAATGCAAGTTTGTTGCTTATATTACTTGACCGTAGGCAACTTATGTTGGTATTGCATCATTTCTATTAATTAATTCATCTCACTCAATCTAATTGATTGTTGCACTAATCGTTTTTTTATTCGTGAATTAGCATTTGTTTTGTCCTTATTTTTCCTACGCAATGATCTTTGTGATTTCTTGAGACACAAGCCCTTTGCATTAATATTCTAAGCCCTGTTTATAAAAGTATTTTTAAAAATGTTTTTTAATTAATTTTTATTATTTATTATTAAAAAACTATTCTCATCCAAACTCACCCTAATCTTACTCGTATATGAATTCACAATGAAATTGTAAGCTTTCTAAAGAGCTTTTGTCACGGGAGTTTGTTTACTTTTTAGTTTATTATAGATATTGTAGGGATAGTTAATTCCACATTAAACTACCACAAAATAGTGTACGTACAGTCAGCGTCAAATAGTTCGTGACACCCAAAGTAGCCAAAAAGATCGCGACACGTCTGTTTTACAATTGGAATACCTAAGGTTGTGTTGTCAGCTTTAAGGCCGCTTTGGGTGTCACGAACTATTTGACGCTGACTCTATCTTCTCAATGAGGGCTATCGTTTTTATACTTAACAGTTGGCACCCCTGGCGATTGACAGGACCTTACTCTACAGTGGCGCCATCTTGATGAGTGCAAGTACGATAGTCCTCCTACCACTTTCGCGCTCACCAGTTGGTGCCACTGACTTCGCTACTAGCAAGTGACAGGACCTTACTCTACAGTGGCGCTAACTGGTGAGCGCTAAAACGATAGCCCTCATTGACTTTGGACCTTATTTCTTATTCAAGTGCTTTTACCACCAAAAGTGTGAAGTAAAGCAAATACAGTCGTGTGTCGGATTACTCGCTTTATACTAAAGTATCTTCATCTTTATTTAACCGTTGGATTAAAGAGAGACAGCTTTAAGTTGAGCTGGGGGCACTTAATTGCAGAAATGATAAAGTTCCCAATGAGCTTGCTTAACTTAGATAGAGTAACTTTTGAGTGCCGCTCTGAATAACAGAGTGTTTTTAGGAGTAAATAAGTTCATAATAAGTGACTGCAACGATACTTCATAGAAATATAGGGTTCAGAGGTGGAATTGTGTAAAGCAATCGTAATCATTTGACAGTTCATAACGTACGATAAAATCCGTTGAACAAAGCGTTTGACAGAATAATCGTACGTTATGTACTGTCAAATGATAACTATTGCTTTACACAATTCCACTTCAGTTTAACTTACTCGTAAAGTTGTTTTAGAGGTGGTAGAACATTTTTTTACGCAAAGCAAGACAGGTGTTTAACGGAAATTACTTCTGATGCTAAGTGAGATGCAGTCTAGGATGGTACCATACCTGCCCTGTTAGTCCATAAATAAAACACTGGATAATTAACTCGCATTTGTATTTTCATATTACAAAAAAGTACCAACTTAAACAGTAGAAAAAATACCAATTTCTTTTTGTCGTGGCGTCATGTCAGTGGGAAGGAAAATCCAGCTGATTTGGTTTCGCGTGGCGTCTAGTAAAAAAAAACAGAAGAAAAATACCAATTTCTTTTTGTCTTTTTTAGCCAAAGCAACTTTAAAAATCAATATACAAAGCTCTATTCTCCTTTCTTTTCAGCTTTAATCTCCACATTCCTACTGACGAACATCAGCCAAAACAATCCAGAGACTACGAACAGCCACTGGATGGGGGCAGCAAGACTCCATGGAGCCAAAGACCTGATCAGCACAACTGACGCTATGCATCGGACCATCTCGTATGCTGGCACCTTTGGAGAAGCATCCAGGATCATCCCGAAGACGGTTAGAGAGCCGAGGATGTAAAGTAGCAGGGTGAAGGTGGTAGCAGTCGGCAGAGTCTGTAAGGTAAGAAATATTAAAAAATACTAGTTACAAGATTATTCACGTATGTTATTTCATCCTGGGTGGGATGAAAAAATCATTTAGGTTATTATCTAGGTGGTGATATACATTTGATGGGATGAAAGTTTTCTTAAAGTGACTATACAGGGTGGAAACGTTAAGTGATCTCACTCGATTATTTCTAAGTTATACAAGATATCGAAAAACTGATTACTGATTCTGAAAGTGCTTCACAAGCTCTTTCAAACGGTACCAATATTAATTACATACTAAACTGGATCTATCCAAAAATTCAATGATTCCAGCTTCCATACATTTAGTAAAACCAAATAATATTAAAAACTATACAAGATATTCAAAAACTGGTTACTGATCCTGAAAGTGCTTCACGAGCTCTATCCAACGATACCAATAATAGGTTACAAAATTAACTGGATCCATCCTAAAATTCAATGTTTCCAGCTTGCAATATTTAGGTATTGTGTGTTAAAAAAATGTATGAAACATTTAGTTCTTGAACGTTTCCGCTAGCGGCGCTGTACAATCCGTCGTACATTTTATGTAATTTTTTTTTATGTAAACTCACACTAGGCACTCAGATGAGATTATTTGTGTTCAAAAAGTCAAAATGTTCAGTAATTACTACTTCTAACTTTTATTTCATATAGATACAGAACCATTGGTTAAAATTTAGCCTATTGTTACATTGGTAGATGTCTCTACCACATTTTCTTAGCAAATTAAAAATTAATTATTTTATTTGTATCTCAAAGAATATCATTTGTATGAATCATTGTCCTGAATCTCTGACTAAAGAAATACATTTCTGACCTTGTCAATGAAATGTGATCTTATTATACAAATCTACATGGTCTCAAAGGTACGTAGGAAGTTCCAAACTCACCTAAAGGAACTGATTCCACACGCCCCTAGTTACAAGTGCTTGAAAGTTTTTCCGTATTGGTAGGCGTCATGAAATATGTATAAGGCTTACACAAGAGGCGGAATCATGGTTTCCCGATGGAGTTTCGCCACACTAATTTACTTGTAATCAATGGCGTTGTTGGTCATAAATAACAAAATGTTTCAGTAAGTGGGTAATAAATGTAAGGCTGAAGGGAACTTCAGCCGATAATGTCCCTCCCGCACGAACACCGAGTTATACCGCCGGCCAGTAGTCATATCATAGGTCATAGGTTCGAATTTTTTTTTAAAGTATTCTTTTTAACACTGAAATCATCATGTGACACTAATACCCGTTTTCATCAAGAATACCTAATATTAAGTGACCCCTATGAAAACAAAGTTCCTGTTATGTGTTACCATAGGGGTCACTTAAAATTAGGGATTGATGGAGAAAACGCGCTTAAAGCTTGCATTATCTTGTCACTGAAACCACTAGGCACTACCTACTTGATTTCTTCTTCTTATTGTTTGAATATGGCTCAATCGGTCCGACGGCTTTCGAAGCACATAATCGTAATTATTTATATCTGGACAATAAAGTTGATTAAAGCTGGCCATGTTCTAATAAAACTGCGATTTTTGTGTCTTATCCAGATTTCGAATCTCGGACTTAGCGTATCCAAATCCAATCTTCGACCACCAGATTACGGAGATACGGCATTAGATAGATAGATGAAACACTTAATTCGACGCTACACAAAAAAAGAAAGAAATACACAAAAGAGACAGCATAACTTGGCGGTCTCATCGCTATGAAGCGATTTCTTCTAGACAACCTAGAGAAATGTTTCCTGGGTAAAATAGCAAGAGTTTTAATTAGTCTGTCAGTTAGCTTATCAAAAACTACTCGACACCGTATTTTTCACTTTTTAAAACTAATGAAAATGTTATGAGATAAAGCGTGCCATAGTTCTAAAGAAAAGGCCCGTGACGTCAGTGAGTGCACGCACTTCAACGCATTATAACTTTGTTATTATTTGTTTGATTGTTAATTAAAAATATACGTGTCCAATATTTTTTTTACATTAAAATTGACGGACTAAAATTTTTTTTTTTAGGAAACTAGCCGGTTGTATATTATTATTTATTTATTTTTATTTATTTTATTTACACTTTTGCACATACAACTGTACAGTGGCGGACTTAATGCCAGGTGGCATTATCTGCCAGTCAACCACATTATTATAAGTAAGCAAAAGTATTAGCACAGAATAATGATAAGTACTACGTACAGAAGTTTTACTTCGCAAAAGTACTTAAAAAAATTATGCTCAATGTCATTAACAATATGGTGTAATTTAGTCTGTCTCAAGAGTCAAGCACCATTTTGTTGACAAACGTCAGTGATCGGCACTGCGCCGAAGCTATAGGGCTGACTTCGGTAAAATGATGTGACGTGAGATGCCAAACTGCGGAAAATGGCGAAGGAAATACATGATTTAGCATGAATTATCATGAATAATATTAACTACTTATTTACCTCTCAGTGTCTTGAGGCAACTTAAAAAGTACATTCTGTGTTTTTATTATTATTTAGGCAGTTAAATACTGCACAGTATTTAGTACACCATTTTCTTTATTTTCTTCCATCATACACAAGAATACGCGTGCGTGAGTCAATGTTCGCTCATGTGAGGCCTTGTCGAATAGTATCCTGTAGGTGGGCCATCGTGCGTGTTTTGTTTTCGATGTAAACTCGCGGAGATGAACAGGCCTGGTATTAGCTAGAAAAAGTGACATTATAGACTTAATAAATCATCCAGGTATACTAACCGTGTGCATCAAAAACAGTTGATGGAACCCGCACAGCACCAGCACGTAATGTATGACGAGGTACGCTGAGCACCAGCTCGGCAAAATGACGTCATATTTCACCCTCGTATAAATCGCGGGCTGGAATAACGGAATATTATATCAGGAACAATGATATTGTGCGGCTTTTGCTTTGATTTATTATAATCCTCGCACTAGGTTTCGGCGGTTTATTTGACCATTTTTGGGGACAGCTGCTGAAAATGCTAAAAGATACTGTAGTATTCTGTAAATACTGACAGACGCCAATATACAAATAAGGTACTTGATACAAATAAGGCCTACGTTCTAATAAGGCCTATACATCAGAAAACACAGATAAATAAATCCGAGCGGGATAATACTTCAAGGACACGTACTCATATACCCTATAACCCAGTAGAGAGCAAGAGCGTCCCGATCCACTATCCCAGCACCAATTGGCACGCGTTCTTCTAAGGTGGTGGGTGATTTCGTGCTCTCTTATAAAAATCTGGCGATTTCATCTTCAATTTTCGGTAAAATGACGCTGTTTTAGATTAAGCTTTCCTTAGTAATCATTTCTAAATATTTCTTACTAGCTAATAATTACCTTAATTTGTACTACTGGCTATAGATGCATTATTTGTAAATTTTTAAAGACAACAAGAGCGAGATATCTAATAAGGCCTAGGCCTTATTTCAGCATGGTAGGCCATATTAGATATTTATGTCAACACCTGATTACGGACAAATTCATTAAACTAAATGAGTCAAAGAGTAACTAAATATTTATTTAACCCAGATACTCCTGAAACTTTTTATCCTTGTCAATTTTTATAAATTTTTAGTATGTTTCTAAATAGAGGTCAAGTATCCACAGAAAAATTTTAGAAAAATTCTTGGTCAACTGGAAAAGCCGGAAAATGGGTGGTGTTATAACACCTGGTCGGAGAATGGACTACTACTACGTGATAAAATTATACTATGATTTTGTTAGGTTTAAGAGTTAAAAACGAGTTGTAAGTTATACACATTTATTTAAAAAATACCAAAATCTTATTCAGAGGAGGTAGGAGGATGGTGGAGACATAAATCATAACCCAGGATACTTTAGTACGTGGCGCATTTTTTACACCAAATTGTTTTTTTCTTGCAAATTTTATATGTCAGTTGCATGTAGTACTCGTAAGTACAGTAGTACGAGTATGTACTCGTCTACGGGTCTACCGGGTCTACGGAGCTTACATCCCTATGTATGTACATAGGGATATAAACTCCGTAGACCCTGGTTGTGGCGCCATTCTTCATAAATATTGTTTGGCACAAACTTTAACAGAAGGTACTTGCACTATATTGCATTGTTGTAATAATTGTGATTGCGGTAGGTACTTTCTTGGCAGAAGAACTAGCTGCATTGGAGGCATCATTAGATTCATTTCGTCTTACTTTAAAAAATTCAGAAAGCGGGTTGTTATCCTCTTTGTCTGAAGAAGACTTGTCGTACTGTACTTCTGCCTCGGCTCTAAGTTGAGAACCTGGTAATTCACGAAAAATAGCAATAGAAAACTTACACGCTATAAGTAACTATAGTTAGATAAACGGAAGCAGGCTAACCTGGAAGATTTTGTAAGGTAACGTGGTCTTCTTCACCAGAATCTTCATCTGTTGCTTCTGCATTAGCATTTTCTGGTGGTAAAATTGCTATGTAATTCGTTATCTGATCATCGTCGTCAATGTTTTCTAATATTTCCACTATTTCGTGAAGTCTCAGCGGTCTTTTATATCGTGGCCTAAACTTTTAATGAATATACAAGTTAGACGTCGATTATGCGACCAGGTGTTAAAACACCGATCGTAATTTTGTCATAAAAAGTCTCAAAAATGTAAAGCTTTTCAAAAACATAAGTTTATAGTTTTGTAGCTAACAGTAGTACCTAAAATAATAACTAGTATAATCTGAGGTATTACTAGCAAGTTTATGAAATATCTTAGCTTTTATATGACGTTTTTGCACAAAACTAAATAACAGAATTCAAAATAGTAAAATACTAACAAAATAAAGCAAATATGCGATATCGAACATACTCAATTACAGCTTGATTCGTAATGAAGAGAAAATACAAGGAACAGTAAATAAATTCTCGATATTTTTATAATTTATCTGAGGATATTCCGAACTACTTTTTAGCGGTGTTATAACACCTGGTAGGAGTAAGTGGGTTAATATGAATGTTACTAACAGCACAGAAAATAAAAAGAAAACTGAGTCGAAAAAAATTACCAAACCTGTAAAAAAATGAAACAAAATACAAAACCAATTAAAAATAAGAAAAAAAGCCGTATGTATAATTCTAAAGGAAAGGAGAATAAAAGCTGGTATTATCATGCCTGTCTCGAAGACAATGTAGCAGATATGCGACTGCTTTTGGTGGTATCACAAAGATTGTGTAGGAGTTCGTAGTGATGATTCAGAAGCCTTTTTATGCCCTGGTTCTAACAAAAATTGAGATCTTATTTTGTTTACATTCGAACACGGTGTTTTAATAAGCCCTATACAAAAAAATTATATTGTTTGTTTTTCTTTTTTTTTTTGACAATTTAGGTAAGGAATCATTACTTTGTTACTATGAATATTTAATTTTATCTATAATTTATGTATAATTCTTAATAAGTGGCATTTTAGTTTATCTAGAGATATACAGTATATTTCTGTTTACTTGGTATGTAAAATTTTGATAACGCAAACAAATCGACGTGTTTTATGTTATAAGACCGCATTTTGTTTAATACAACCTCAATTTTAAGGTCTAGAGGCATTTGAATCATGTAGGCCTTACTCCGTGTAGGTGATTTAATAAAGCCAAAATCAGTGGTTTCGTAATTTGCTTATTTTGAATAGATTTAGTTAAAAATTGTATTATTTTTTGTAATATTGCTAAAATTAAAGGATGGAAGAAGTTAATTAACCTTGTTTTTGTTAATTGGCGTTAATATTTATTGAAATATAAGCATTTAAAGTTAGGTAGGCCTTATTTGTATCAAGTACCTTACAAACATCATCATCATTTCAGCTAGGTATAGGACGTCCACTGCTGAACATGCCTCCCCCAATGACTTACACAATGACCGGTCGGAACGAATACAAAATTCTATGTACCTATTGCAAGAAAATATCGCTATTTCTCTAATATGGTACATCTTTTGCTACTGTAACGTCTGTGCATATGCTTTAATGTGAATGTCAAGTTCAGCCCATTTAAATGTTCGACTGTCTTATGGACCCTTAACTGATTAGATTAGAAAATCATTAGGAATTCGGGATAAGTTCAGACTTTATAATGGTGGTCTATTAATGAACGCAAGTCTTCAAAGAACGCCATAAAGCAGCATGGTTTCTTTTCTATTCTACTGCACATATCTAGCTTTCGTTGGCTGCCCTTTGAAATATGGACAGATTAATAAATAATTTATTTATTTATACTTCAATGCCAAAATTTTAACAAGGCGAACTTAATGCCATAAGGCATTCTCATCCAGTTTACCTAATCCTAATAATGCACCTATTAATAAGGTAGGTATAACTCACATCTTCAGGCATATCCTTGAAACGGACTGAGTTTTCAGGCTTCCAGCTGGGTCTACTGAATACAGCTCGTATCTTGTGAACCCAATTATTGTATTCTTGGAATCTGGTTACCACGTATTTTGTGTAAAATGTCTAAAAAATAACAAGAAATTAACTAACATGCTATACGATTAACAAAACATTTAACTAAAAACTACGATGACCAGATATTTAGGTAGGAGGACTACATAAGTGCTATAAAGGCTTAGGCTGAGTTGCATCACCTTAACTTTAACCTTAACCGCTGTTTTTATATGGGGTCTGACATACTTTTGACGTTTAAATTGTATTTTAAGTAAGATGGTCCGATCCAGGGTTAGACTTTGACTCTGATAAGATTTAGTAGCTACTAACACATTTTTACTTATTCTTAACAATCCTGTTTCTTATAAAAAATACCAACCTGTAAATGCAACGGATTGAAAGAAGGTTGGTTGTAAATCAACCCGTAGACTATACGGTCGCCCTTCTTCTCAAGTCTAAACGTCCCGAAGAGTTTGTCCCAGATAATCAGAACTCCTCCGTAGTTCACGTCAATGCAGAATGGGTTACTTCCTGATAACAGTAAGTTAATTTTATATTTTTTATTATTTTGGAATAACAATAACAATAATAATTTGAAATACAGAACTAAACTAAATGATACTTTAGCTAACAAAGTCTAGTTCTAGGCCCCGTGTTTTTCCGACGGAGTAGAATAAGACCACTTGCACTTTTTCCGTGGATTAAAATGGGGTTATGCCTCCCCAAACGGTCTGGATAGCGTGTGGAAGGCATGGCAAATCCCCCATTTGCTTTTGGTAATTAAAGAGGTCAAAATGAGCTAATAATGATACTCAGATAATGAATTATTCTTCCGGGTCCTGATAATAGCGTTTTCTTATACAATTATTTATTATTAAACAAAATTCATTGCTATAGCAATACGAAGCGAATTTATCCTTATCCTATAGGATAAAGAAACATTTTGCTACAGTTTCACTTCACTGATCATCGCTACGTCTAGCTTTTAAACTTTCATGGTCACTGACAGAATATTTTCTTATTTACGGGATTGCTACCAGATAGGTACCTTAATTTCGAGTCTCGGATATAATATTTGGCACTGTTGCAAGCGCCCACGCCATGATCATGAAAGAGTCCATTTAGTTTATTATAATATTTGCTTGGCATTTCGAAATATTTGATAAACATTACTGATTGAAGTTTGAACGTAGATTGCTTAGCTAGAAACCCAATCACCCTGATGGAAACCTGATACTATCAAATATCTTTAACGAAATTGCTCGCTTCAATGCTTCAGGAGTTTGCTAATTATTGAATTTCTTAGTTCTCTTTCGACTTCGTTCGATCGTACAAGAAAAATAAAATTTTGCAAGTTGACACAAGATTTTGTAAGGATGTAAGTATTATAAAATAATTAGAGAAACTTAATCAAGAAATGAATTCACTATCACCTAAGTTGAATCATACTTGTATTTATCATTTACCTAATAAAATAAGAATAGGTAAATTCGTACCATAGGCACTTGATTTTACATAGTAACTTAACGATATAGGATTTTGAGCACACGTGTATCACGATGTTTTAATAATACCTCGTTCTGAACCAAAACCTGTTTCCTTTCAACTACGGTCTTATCATCAAGAAAATCTTTTATAAAAGGAAAATAGAAAATTCTATAATATTTGAGACACGTGAAATGAAGGCTCTAATTAATGATATTGCCGACATCTCAGTTTTTCAGCTTGATTTATTTCATGAAATAAGTGAATTTATTTCTATATGTCGGGCGAGTAATAATGTGTTAAGAAATAAGGCTGGAGATACAAGTATGTATCTAATTGCGCTGAATGAAAAAGTTAGGGTATAAATCTTTAGAAAATAACACGGTTTGCCTTGTAAGTGAATCAAGGCTGATTTAATTAATGTGTAGGGATGTTGTAGGTTCAGTCAGTCTCAATCAATTTGCTACGATAAATGGCTTGTTTAATGTATTACGCACCCACGATAACAAGTTTATGCTTAAAAATAAATATATTTTCACATCTTTTGTAAACATAGATTTTAGGATTACGTCTTAACTTTGAATTGAAGTTCTTCTAGAGCCCACATTAATAAATTTACCCATTCAGGGATATCTAATCCGTTAGGGATTACCATTGCACAGGCAAATGAAGGACTTGGCCTTCAGTCACCATGGTGTATCAAATTTAAAAACGAAACCTTACTTGACAACGACTTTACAGACACCCATGACATATTTGACCGATTTTAGAGGTGGAAACGTCTCCACACAATATTTACTTACCATGGTGAATCCTATGGTGGCTGGGAGTGTTGAGGATGTACTCCAGGGGGCCCAAGCTCTTGATGGCTTCGGTGTGGATCCAGAACATGTAGAGGTAGCTGAACTGGTGGTGCATTATGAACTGGGCGGGAGGGATGGCCAATGCTAGGGGTAGGTAGCATAGCTGGAATAAATGTGAAGAACAATATGTAACTCCAGATTAGAATTGTTATCTACGGGATTTATTTATTTACTAGCTTTCCGTCCGCGGCTTCGCCCGCGTGGAATTTTGTCTGTCACATAAAAACTTTACCACGCGCGTTCCTGTTTCAAAAACCGGGATAAAAACTATCCTATGTCCTTCCCCGGGACTCAAACTATCTCTATGCCAAATTTCATCAAAATCGGTTCAGTGGTATAGGCGTGAAAGCGAGGCAGACAGACAGACAGAGTTACTTTCGCATTTATAAAATTAGTATAGATTTCAAACTTATATGCACATACATAGAACACTGTACACAAGGCGGACTTAATGCTAAGTTAAGGACTAAGGGATTGCTACCTACCATGTAACTTTTTATTTACGAGCCTCCGATATTTCGGCACTGTTACAAGCGCCATGAATGATCACGGAGTAGCAAAGGAAATTAAGGTGGTACATGGTAGTAATCTCGTATATAACTATTCCATGAAACCATGACAGTTCAAAAAATAATAAGTATTGTAACTAGAAAGTCATAGGTAGGCTTGTGGGTTGTCTTTAGTTTAGAACAAAATGTGAAAGTGACAGATTAATCCGAAATTAAGTATGTAGCAGTGTAGCTCTTTGGCCATAGGATAAGTAGATTTAAAGTTAAACACTCAGAGGCACAAATGCTCATGAAAATACTTCTACTTTAGAATAAACGTGGTTGACCGATTCATGTGACAAGCCATGCTAACAGAATTTTAATGAAATGATATAGGGTGAAGGGAGAAGACTGTATTTGACTTGAAGCTAAACAGTTTAGAGTTTTCAACACATTTTATTTATAAAGTGCTTGATTTTCTGCCCAAATTGAAATTCTAAAAACTTTCAAATTGTTTCAGGATTATCAATGCCAAAAATTTAGCTTATTCAAAACAATGTAGCCATTTTACTATAGTCGAGAAACACTTGAACTTTTGAAGAGCTTACGATAAAGCTCGACTAAGACATGGCTTTAGAAACTTTGCTTAAGTTTCGGTTAGCAACAAAGACATTGTTTTGAATTGCAAATAATCGTAATTTATACACGCCATAGTGCGGGTTATGGCTAAAGTTTTAGTTGTTATATTTTCTTTCAAAGTTGCTAGGTACGGCAAAGTTGTTTATAACTCGCTAGCGTTCCGTTTATTGAATTGGAAAACTTATTTTCCTAATTTTGTGTTTTAAGCCCTCGTGCTGAGCTAAATACTATATTCTTGTGTTCGTTCGTTCGTTCGTTTCAGCCGAAAGACGTCCATAGCTGGATCAAGGCCTCCGCCAAGGATTTCCACGAAGACTGATCCTGCGCCGCTCGCATCCAGGCACTTCCCGCGACCTTCACCAGATCGTCGGTCCACCTAGTGGGAGACCTGCCCACGCTACTTCTTCCGGCTCGTGGTCGCCGCTCAAGAATTTTCCTGCCCCAGCGCGCAGCGGCCATCAGCTCTACGAGCTAAGAGCCCCGCCCATTGCCACTTGATTTTAGCGATTCTACGGTTCTAGCCAGTCACTCTGGTTCTCTTACAGATCTCCTCATTTCTGATACGATCACGCAGGGAAACTTTGAGCATAGCACGCTCCATCGCCCTTTGGGTGACCTTGAGCCTCATAAGAAGTATGAGGCACATAGTAAGCGACCACGTCTCAGCTCCGTATACCATCACCAATTGAGTAGTATGGAAATATATCACTCGCTAATTATTGCCTATTTTATGGTAGGCTGAGTTGACTGTATGATACTTACGAAACCACACCACCCTTGCAATGCTGACTGCCTGATGCCCACACCCATGTTGAAGTCCTCCGAAGTGTGGTGTACTTGGTGTTGCGCCCATAGAATGTGGATTTCTGAAACGTATAAGGGAGAGTCCGCTAATTTGGACCAGTCTTTTTTCAATCCCATTTTACACATAGTTTTCTTTTGTTTTTGCTAATGTCCATGGTATATAATAAAAGATAAATTGTTCAACTTACTATGTCATAAGTATTAATTAACATGATTGTTGTAAATTTAGCACAAATCAACAAAATACGAGCTCAGAGCTTCGGTCCAATTTAGCCAACCGGTTCGATAATTTGTACCACAGGGTTACTAAATTGGATTTCAATAAATTTCAAGCCCATAAAAAAACTATGGCAAAATATTATCGATACATTCTTAACAAATTAGGAAACGAAAACGAACAGTAGTTAATAACATAGACAATCGATATTGTTTTACACGTTATCACGATTTTGAGTACAAGTTTTGTAATTCCAATTATCGTAACGCACACTTGTAATCTACTTTGCCAGTATTTTGCTTTCATTTATTGTTAGTCAAACATAACTACGCTATTATAACTTCAAAATATGATTTACTAAAAAAAAATTCAAAATCCTTTGGTAAAGTTCCATACAACTTGATGTGGTACAATTTAGCCGACTAGGTGATAGTGCTTTTAAAAAATCGGTAAAAAATATAGCTTATAAATACCGAAAAATGTTTCAAATAATTGTAATCCGCACTAATTTACGCTTCTAAATAATATATTAGAAACACCCTGTGATTAAATTTAACAAAATTACAAACTAAACATGCATTGTCAAAAGTTACTTGAAAACAATGAAAAAATACTTTTCAAAATAAAACACACGTGTTTGTTGTCACGGCAAAAACCACATGGCCGATAGTAATTGAATTTAGTTGTGTATCGCTGAGTGTTGCAATTACAGACAATCAATAAATACTTTACGAAATATGAGGGTGGTACAATTTACCCGGCGGTACAATATACCGAACTCTCCCCTATTATACTTTACAGTAATTATGATTTTTACTTGAAAAAGTAACCGCTTGTCTTAGAGACTAACCCTCGTATTCACAAACGATGCTTGCTTTATGTGAAGCAGCAAATCGATCGCACAGCGTTGAATAGAGCTCTGTGATTGGTTCGTGTGTGAACGCGCACTGTGAGACCTCATAGTAATGTTTGTGAATACGGGCGTTATTCTCTTCAGAATCGAACTCTTTTGTTTTAAATCTTGCCAAAGAATTGGCTTCGGTTCCTTCTGTACAGCATCAATTAATTTTATAGCCGTTCGTTGAATGTGAGCATCAACTTTAATCCTTTAATTGATACCTATTAACTGTACCAATTAACCTTGTTTACTAATTACCATTTATTTATCGATTAGAGCTTGTATTTACAACCGATAGCTGATTGATGATAAACATAATACTTTTAGAATAGTAAGACACGGGTCTTAACACGACGTTTATTAATGATTGCATTTATTATGTACTCACGGTTTGAAGTTTCGGCTGCGATGCTACATAACATAATACTTTATTAGAAAAAATAATGTATGTACGCTATACAATTCAAACATCCTTAAATAAGGGTAACGCTCGTGTGTACACTAAATTGCATCCAGTGGGATTCGATCCCATAACACCGCTATCAGCTCAAAGACGCTATTACAGAAACTAAGCTCATAAACTCCATAAAAACTTACCATGACAAGCTCTATGCATCCAGTAGTAGCAGAAATCAACCCCCAAAGCAGCGAGGAACCAAGTGCTGGTGTAATCCCATGGGAGGTTCACAAGCCTCCAGTTTGTGAAGATCCAAGTGTAAAGGTATGATTCTGCTCCACGCCATAATAATCTGCGGAATAAACATTTAAACACGATCATGAAAGAAGTAGATACTCAAATACCTACTAGATTTAAATTTATTACAGACGATAGCACGTCAAAATAAACACATGGGTCTTAGATAGTTGTTATAGGGGCGAATTCATCCTAGACTGCATCTCACTTGACACCAGGTGCGATTGCGGGCAAATACTTGCCCTGTTTTGTTATGCATAAAAAAAGAGTTTCTAACAAAAAGTTATTGTCTAGCTATTTATCGTAGGTATCTGTAGAATAATGCATTATGTGGTATCAAATTATTATGCAAGGAGTAGGTACATAATTCTCGGTTGAATATAATAACTGAAACAAATTACTCTACATGCTGTATGAATACAAAAGACTCAATACCATTTTATTTATTACTAGCTGACCCGGCGAACTCTGTTCCGCCTTAAGGCAATAAATAAGCAACTCTTTCCTTATTTGCTCACCGTTTAGACCTACCCTGGACTACGACAAACATTTTAACACCAAAATCAGCTCAATCGGCCCAGCCGTTCTCGAGTTTTAATCAGACTAACGAACATCAATTCATTTTTATTTAAATAGAAGATAGAAGATTTACACACGTACGTAAACGTCTTAATATAAATAAAAAAAATATATAAACAACATCACCATAATATTATTTAGGGGTTACAACCAACAGGGTTTTCTTAGAAGCATTCATTAATTTTCCAAGGAAAATTTTCCATCATAAAGTGGATAAGAAATTCGTTGTATTTTTAGGCGAAAAAAAATTATGTTCTCTACTTGTTATAATTAAAAATAATAATTAAAGGGACTTAAGGGTAAGCTTTACCGCGAAATTTTTCAATTTAGGCAATGCAAAAGTACTTATAGGTAGGTATATACATTCTGAGCCCTCTTTTAATGGACATTTTTAATTCTGTTAAAAGGTTTTTCTCATTTCCAAGGCGTTTCTTTTCTTTTAATTGGGTCAATTTCTAATTACTTTTTTGCGCTTTTTTCTCGATAAGAAAACACAATCTTCTACTTCTGAGTTATAATCACAGAATTTCTTTCATTTGAACTTTTTGGCCAGAAATTGGTAAAGTTTAACATAATATTACATTAGGTTAACTGAAAAATGGCTTGGTGTTTAAGAGCTCTCACACAATTCCAAAGCTGGAGAAAAGTATTAATGTATGTATGTCTAGCTTAAATCAGTCAGAGCCTGAGATAGGGAAGCGGCACGGGAAGCATACATATTATTATGACGTGACACAGAATACAAAATATGATGCACATTTTGAAGTCACGCTGAAGTTTGACATACCAAAAACACCCTCCCGTGCCGATCCCATAGGAGAGACCTAGGAGAGTTGTGACAGAGGTGAATTGTGACAAGGACGATTTCTCCTTACTTAATATAGTTAGGAAGTTGGTAAAAACGCTTGTTTGTCGCTTTTAAGACGCTCTTCTTGACTAAGTACCTGCGGGCGGCGCAAGAGGCACGGTTACGTAAATATGACGTCTGTCATATTTACGTATGTGCCTGTCACAACTTACCTCGGTGCTAGGAGAGTTGTGACAGAGGGAGTGGTCTAAGATTTTGGTGATTTTCTTAGAAACCCTGATACTTTAGTTAACTTTGGTGATTGTTTTGAAAACAGAAGGAACGGTGCTACATTAATTTGTATGATTCATAGTTGTGGAATGTTTTTTGAGCGAGATATGGCCCCTAAAGTAAAAATTGTCACAACTCTCCTAGGTCTCCCCTACCTTAGACACTGACTGAGTTAATTTAGACTTTAATCAACGATTAGAGTTACTTTTTTAATTAAATTTTAAAGCAAAGTAAAATTATAACCCACTCACCTTCCACCTTCTAGGAATATGCCATTGGAAATACTCGTCAGTCCATCATTGAGCCTGACTCCTTTCTTTCCCTCTAATTTCAATACAATGTGTTCGATCAACATGAACATAAAGAAATATGGCCATGACTGAAAAAAATAAGTCAAATAAACATTATCAAATCCTTACCCACAGTTTCAGTAAAATAAATTATGTGTCAACAAATTAATAATGGCGCATTTCTACCTTTACAAATTTTTTGATTAATTTTATTCAAGAAAAATAAAAACTACGACATTTTTACAAAACATGACATCGGATGACAAATTTTAATGAATATCGTTTGCACAAGATTAAAATAAAACAAAAGAAAATCAAAGAAAATAAAATGAACATTTCTAGTGGCCAGTGCTTCTTTATACTTTACAAGAAGTTCTTTACGCATTCCATACTCTTTAATTTAATTTAACAAA
This sequence comes from Ostrinia furnacalis, assembly GCF_004193835.3. Lineage (NCBI taxonomy): Eukaryota > Metazoa > Arthropoda > Insecta > Lepidoptera > Crambidae > Ostrinia > Ostrinia furnacalis. Next base: position 700,955 of record NW_021130561.1, read on the forward strand.
CAAGTTTTTATGCCAACATTTGCTAAAGAGGTTTGTACTCAAAAAAGAAAAAGTTTATGCTTCGAACATAAAAACTACAATACCTGAACGTAAAAGTTGGGCACCTCCTCTTCGTCTTCATACAAATGGTCCTTGGGGTTTATTATGTAGAACATTCGACCTAAGCCCTTCATAAACTCCCGGGAATTATCAACAGTCCCGTTGCCATGGTAACTGTTGATATCCATTGTTATTTGCACGAGTATCCCGTATGATAATAGCTTGAAATTGTTTTATTAAAACACTTGTTTCACTCAAACATTTATGAACATTGATCTCATTTACACTCAGACACACAATATTTAAATAAAAATTTTGAAAAAGCATTTATTTTACTTAAAAATTATCATTTTTGACACAAACTAGTTAACCAATGTAACTGCCAATTTAATCTTTTCAGTACTTAGTCACGTTAGTAGTACATGTAATAATAATATTATGTGTAAGTAGGTACCTACATTTCAAGATAAAATTGTATGTTAATTTGAACTGTTAAAAAACCTATCGTTTATTTTTATACCATTTTATATGAGATAATTCGAGCATTAGATTAAATTAATGACTTTAATTGGTCATCTCGTTATTTTATCATCAAGTTTTTTTCCCACGCATGCATGTTGTGAAATAAATTTATTTAGGTATTACGATACATTGCGTAAGGTGAACAAAATAGAAAGAAAGAAAGATACATTTATTACAATGGACATTACACAAATACAGGCAATTATATAGACATGACAGTGGCACATAATAATGGAAGAAGAAAAAATAAAAACAAGAGTAAACTGAGCAGTGCCACCCATTCACCAACAAGATGCCCACTGCAACGGGACCCCACTCAGCATATGCCGTGGCCCACGGTAACGAAGGCCACGGCGCTGGTTTTCAGTGTGCCCCTGTCATGTGAGGGTCACGGACCATTGGTAAAATAAATAAAATAGTAAGCTGTATAAAATTGTCTAGATAAACATACATAAATAGTAATATTAGTGCACAGGTAAATACAAAAGGCGGGAAATCGGTAAGGATGATAAGACTACGTTTATTAAGAATACTAATGAAAAGAATACTAATAAAAAGATAAAACTGTTTGTATAGGTGTGTGTGTGTAGTAAAATCATACTAAAATACCCAAGAATTTTTAAGTTCTCTTAGAGGTGGTAAAAGGAAAGTACTGAATTTTTTCCTTTTTCAAGATTAGCGACTTGCTTAGGCCATAAAATTCAAACCCATCTGGAATATTAAGTATTTATTATATGTGCTGATAATCTATATAAATAAAAATGAATTGATGTTCGTTAGTCTGATTAAAACTCGATAACGGCTGGGCCGATTGAGCTGATATTGCTTTTAAAATGTTTTTCGTAGTCCAGGGTAGGTCTAAACGGTGAGCAAATATTGTTTTTCTGTGACAGACAAAATTCCACGCGGGTGAAGCCGCGGGCGGAAAGCTAGTAAACAATAATTTTAAAGGAAAACTAGCCTGCTAAGTGGCGCCGCCCTAGTGGATAACACACAAACCTACCCCTATTGTAGCGCAGCGAAATACAGTTTTGATAAATAGTTCCTTTTTTAGTCGCATCTACGTCGAGATGTTTAAATTTATATTCTTGGCTTAGAATTAAATATTGAGCGTTGTTTCAGAATACAGACCAATCAAATATGTAAATTGCTATTTGAAAGTTAGATTAAACAATTATTTCTTACGATTGCGCAAGGAAGCCTATTCTACAAATTAACACTTTCGCATATTTTGGCGCCATATTGTAATATTGAGTAATGTATTTAATGAAATATTTCTCTCCATTGGGGGTAATTAGTGTCAATCGAAAACCCTCTCAGACCGCTCGCCGCAATGCGGTTTCAATTTAGACTAATCGAGTATGCATGCAGTAGGTTAGGTTTCACTTGATTTTTATTAAATCATCATCATCATCTCAGCCGTAGGACGTCCACTGCTGAACATAGGCCTCCCTCAATGCTTTCCATGTTGCCCGGTTAAGCTGCGTCCTGTAGTTTTTATTAAAACAATGACATATTTAATTGCTTTTATTCCCTGCTTGGTGGAAGGTCTGGCAACTAAGTACCTTTTTGCTAAGGCTGGTTTTAGTGTCACGCGGACTGTCAGTGTGGATCGCTCCACACAGCCGATCTGTATGAACTGCTAGGGAGCGGAGCGGTTCCTCCGGACCGCATTACCTACTCTAAAACGCTCCCTAGAAGTTCATTCAGATTGGCCGTGCGGAGCGGGTCCGCACCGGACGGTCCGCGTGACACTAAAACCAGCCTATGATGCGGATCTGCAGATGCCCAGTGCGGATCTGGTCTCTCTAATCTGTGTCATGCATGTGTATTTTCTTTAATTTATTATTTTCATTCATCAATGAAAAAAGTGAGTTCAAGGCGAGAGTGAATAGGTAAGTAGGTACTTACAGAGCAGAAATGCAGCATCCTAGACTGCATCTTACTTAACACGAGGTGCGATCCCGGTCAAATACCTGTCTTGTTGTGCATAAAAAACTATCTATACTAATATTATAAACAGGTAAAGTTTGTGTGTTTGTATATTTGTTAAATTGTAAGGGTTAATCTCGGGATCTACTAAACCGATTTTAAAAAATCTTTAACCAATAGAACCTGTTTAAAATTATTGCTGAGTGTTATAGGTTATAATATAATATAAAAAACCTAAAAATTACACGCGGGCGAAGCCGCGGGCGGAAAGCTATTAAATAATAAATAATAGACAGTGAGCTTACTGACTGTTCATTCTATTATGTCCTAATGCAACGATCTAATTAGGGCAATTAATTCTACGTCCATAGGACAAACACTAATGCTTGGTCTATACGGTATAATATCACTATCATTAGTATATGACATAGTTCTGTTGTTGTTAGTTATTTATTACTTCATAAGAATAGAATAGAATAGAATATTATTTATTTGGCACAATACACAATACATGATATAGGCACAATACAAGATTAAAACATAGAAAAAACAAAAAAGAAAAATAAAATAGATTATAAGTGCCCTGTGCCAAAAAGGTCCCTGACTCAGCATTAGTCGTGACAAAGATGCCACGACACTGATTTTCAGCAAGGACCTTTGGGGCACTGGGGTCGCCGTAAAAATAAAAAAAATAAAAGAACAAAGAAACACACAGATTATAATTATACCTAACATAAATACAAACAATAAAATCATAAAACAAATATTATGAGCGTTTACGCCGTTTGGCGCAAAAACACTACTTCTTCAACCCGTTACAATCGCCAACCAAGTTTACATTACAAATATTATGTTATAGGCATAAATATACCTATAGGCAATTTCGTCGTCTAAATAGTTAGTTGAGAAAATATTTCAATTAGTATAGTATTTAAGAATTATATCAAGATAAGTCTACACAGGTTTTCAAATTTCCACTTTAGCGTCAGTTTACAAGCTGAAATTTTTATAAAAAATACTGTGAAAACGATTTAACAAACATTTATATCCTATAGTATAGGTCCATCCATATAGTCTCTCTCACGTAATACGACCCGCACGACACCTCAAGGTTATCCATATCCACACTACGCATACCATGCAAAATACTTTCGAAAAAATATTCGTATTTTATTAGCAATATAATTTAAAAAAAAATAACTACCTTGTCTTGAAATATATAGTAAAATCTAAGTCTATTGATTATATTTTAATTAAACACGATGTAAAAATATTTTTCATCTAATGTACGCAATATGTGAAACGGAATAGATTTAGTGCTGAGGTATTTCTTGTATAATAAAATCGATTATTTCCGCGGTTCATTAATCGATTGCAGTGAATACTTAGTTATTAAAAACATCACAAAAATCAACCATATTTTTCGATTATTGACTTTAATAAACGCATTAAAAATAAATTAGTAGTTTTTAATTTAAAGAAACAGAACCAATCGTTTTTTTGAACACAAACCATGAAATTTGAATATTATCAATAAAAAATTGTTACAATAATATTTGTAATTAAAAAAAAAACATGTTTTTTGTTAAATAACACCCATACAAAATATTTCTCTAAAAGTAGGTTTTACTAACTCTTCGAAAAAAATCGATAGACTCGAAACGTCATACGGACCATCCTAGGCGAAAAAAGACTATAGGCAAATAGTTAGTTGAGAAAATTCTTCGATTTAAGCATTTTACAATAAGAAGACGACAAGAAGAAGACACACACAATGACAGATCATTACGGACCATTATATCTGTGACAAAAAAAAACCAACTCGAAAGAAAAAAAAAAGAAGACAAAGGCAACTGTCACTGTCATTTATTGGACACATTTTCGCATTAAAGTTCTGCGTGCATGGTGCAAATACATTAAGTCGGCCAGGGATTAATCAATTAAAACATGTGCATGCGCAGCCACGTCTAGAATGACCTGGCAGTGGTTCAATTAATGAGGAAAAGTGTTGCAATCTGTTCATGGGGGCTAAGACAGGTGCAGAATAGACCTTTGTCCCTCCGCACCTCAAGGGGCCCACGCGGCGCCGGAACGTAGCGTCATCGCCAATGACACGCGTCGCGTATAACCCAATGGTGAGATACATTTACACTAATATTTAGTTTTTTGCAATGACAAAAGATAAGTCTTATGTAGAGATAAGAGTTATGTATGAAATGCCAAAATAAATAAATAAATAATATGCTTGGACATTATACACTACGCTTCTAGTCCCAAACTAAGCAAAGCTTGTACTATGCGTACTAGACAATGGATATAAACATACTTAAATACTTTTTTTTTGTAATACATACATATTATACATAGTACCTAACAGCCAGGGCCAAAACCCAGACAAAAGTAAACCCGGACAAATATTGAAAAACATCTGATTACTAATAAACTGAATGACTCTACAAATACGACTATTTAGTTCATCATTCATGTTTTGTTTAAATCTAAATTTATTAAATAATATTATTTTTTATGAAAACAAAATTGTTTAACGAAGCTTTAAGCGCCATCTAGAGCAACAGCTAGCAACTTTCATCGTTTGGTTTACGGTTTGTAGATTCGGTACGAACCTAGAAGTTAAAGATACATGCTCCAGTCAGAGGGCGGTAAATAATATATTTTTACTGACTTGGGATTAAAACTATAGCTTTATTTAAAAAAACCATAACATTAATGTTTTACTAATAAGTTATATTTTTTTTTATTTTAAGGATTCATGTTGTTTTTCTACTTTCATACTTTCCTTTTTCATGCGAAGACTCGTTTAGAAGTATATTTCAGCATAATCAGGTCATCAGTCTCCAATAAATTAGAGAAGAACGACCTTCTCTACTTTACCAGACCCAAAAGGGAGGATTTGGCTTATACTCCCTCGCTTTTTTTGCGACGGGAAATGCACATAATATTGTGCAATGTGCATAATATAATGAGCACATAATCCACGTGAACTTTTTAGGTAAAAACTAGCCCCAATGCTGGTGCATTTACTCCATAATAATACATAACTAAAACCCTGCCATATCAGAGTGACATGCACGGCAAAGTACGCTCGGTCAGGCGCGTGGGTCACGCTCAGCGTCCTGTTTCTCACCCCTTAACTACATAATTATAACCTATAGCGTTTCACTTGATATTACATAATAAGCTGTTTATAATAATGAAGGGCTTTTATGGGTCAACGCTATCCAGAAATGACTGTAAGAAAACTTACTGGTACGGTACTGGAAGATGACGCCTGGCGACAATGCGAGTAACTCCTTTGCCTGTCTTACGCCCGTTTTCACCATCAATCCCTAATTTTTAAGTGACCTTTATACAATACTCATAACAAGAATTTTGTTTTCATAGGGGTCACTTAAAATTTATTGATTGATGGTGAAAACGGGCACTAGAGATATATTTTGTGAAGGAGCTGAACTGAGTCTGTTGACAATACTTATTGCATAACATTGCAACGATATGACACCAATATTCCTGCGATATTGTAACTATTATAAGAAAATTTAATTTGCTAAAAAACTCGCAATTGTAAATTTTACATGAAAATTTCAGGCAGTTTTTACCAAAACCTTTTAGGTCGCAGATACCGAGTTACAGTATTATAGGTACTATAATAATACAGTTCTCTGTAATCTGAAATAGGCAAGACGGCAATAATCACTGGTACCGCATGCAATAAAAACCGTACAGTATTACATGTAGGGTTCCGGGAACACCATTCGTGCGTTCCCATAGGCAATGAATGAATTATTACTGATAGATAAGTGACTAGCTTTCCGCCAGCGGCTTCGCCCGCGTGGACTCCGAAAAACCCAAATATTTTACGGAACCCTATTTTTTCCAAAATAAAATATAGCCTATGTTACTCGTGGATAATGTAGCTTTCGAATGGTGAAAGAATTTTTAAAAACGGTTCAGTAGTTTTTGAGCCTATTCATTACAACCAAACAAACAAACAAAGTTTTCCTCTTTATAATATTAGTGTAGATAGATAGGCGAAAGAATTGCTGTCTATGGTGATAGTTCATTTTCTAAACACGATGTGTTGTAGTGAAACAACCTGATGTAAAATTAACAGGGTTTCTGGTTCAAATAATGGTAATCGATTAAAATCTGTATAGATGTATAGATCGTTTCATCTACGAAGACGCGCCCCACCAATTTTTGTTCAAAAAGCGCGGAGTCGGGTAGTCTGATCCGAGAAATCCGAGCGTCATTATTGTAGTGTGCATGTGCACTCATGGATCATTTAGCGTGTACTGATAACACTCAAACATTAGCGGAAGAATGGTGGGGCGCGTCTTCGTGGATGAAACGATCTACAAAACCATTAAAATCCTAAATCTCTTTACAAATAGCAGGTAAAGATCTACTATACTAACTATTGCTTATATGGTAGAGTTAGTTAGGTACTACGAAAATTCGAGTAAAGCTAACTTTGATTGCAAGCTCTTTTGAGTTTATTTTTGTCACAATTTATTTAAAAGATTGGTTGGATACAAAATATTCAAGTATTCAAATGTTAGTTCAGTAATGGAACCTAATACAGCCTTTAATGTTGAAGCCAAGTTCTCAACTGCGTTGCAAATAGATTTATTATCTACATTATAACTTAAATACAGGTTTATTAGACTCTGCAGTACTTCAAGTTGCATAGGCGCCATACCACTGTACATTGCGACAGTTTTCCCTCAGGAAAAACAACACGTTTTACTGTCATTTATGATTAATATTATAAGTTAATAGCTTCAATAAAATTACTAATTATTGATTGCTATTATGAAATTTTCTAAGGACTGGTTAGTGTTTACATTGCCTTCACATTGTTATTCAAATCATGCAATGTTTTAACAGAGTTGGAAGAATCACACAAAGCGAGTTTTCAATTTGTAATCTTTCCAACCTGTGCATTGAACATAATATCTGTAAACTGAAGACAGTTCTCTAAATCCAATAAATAAATAAATAATAAATAAATTCTTTATTGAATAACTTATTGTCAGTTTTTAACAATAGGCTAATATTAAACTATAATAGGTAAAAGTACATACGTGCCTGAACTAAGAATTATAATTCCTGTATCTCAGGCAAAAAAGAGGCTTACATTACTTTATTAATAGAACTATTTCCAGCAAAATATATAATCTAATATGTATACATAATAATATTTAAATTAAAAATTAAAATCTACACAAGTTACATTTACAATAGATCGTTCTATGCGTTAAACTATTTACTTATTACAAGATCATATCTCTAAATGCCTTTTTCGTGTTATGCAGATTTCGGCATGCGTCCGGATTTGGATCACGTGCGTGTAAAATCACGCTTCTGGTTGATCACAGAATAAAGATTTCGTATTGTGTACCCGCAGCCAAACCGCGTTCCGTGAGGCCAAGTTAACAAAAAACCAATAGAAGATCGATGAAGATACTAAGGCTGGGTTGCACCATCTTACTTTAACTTTGACAAACGTCAAAAATTTGACAAATTCCATACAAAAAGCACCGGTTATCGTCATAGTTCCCGTTAAATATTGGTGGTGCAACTCAGCCTAAGTTCTGATAAATTCAAAACCAAAACAACGCAGTAGCATGTTATTTAACTTTATCATCAACGTCCATTATAGTCTCTTCAAGCCACGTAAACAATATCCCACCTTCCCCCCAATTTGTATTCCCGCAGCCTCCGAGGCGGGAGCGCGAGATATTTCCAATATAGCCTACATCAAATATGAATGGAACATAAAATAAAGCTGTCGCTTGCTGATAATATACTCTTACACAACTCCATTATGGTTTCACTTGGTAATAATAATGGGGCGAAATAAAAAACTGACTACACATACATATACAATGTCACAATATTCACAAAACAATTACGGAAAAAAATACTAAATAATACGGATTTAAAGCAGGAAATAACCACTTGTGTTCTTTAGCACGGGAGTTATACCATACCAACTAAAAAATAGTTTAAACGCATTAGACTTGCCGACGAAGACCTTTTATAATATGCAGAAAGCTGCAATCCTCAATACGTGCCGAATGTACGGCGATTCCTACAAGAAGGCCATCACTTGGTTAACAACCCGTGAGGACTTCTTTTTCAACACCGGAACAAGTTCCGAGAGTCCAAAAGACAAAAATTAAAATAATGGGGCGAAATAATAACTACAGCTACTCTAGGTATAATTACAAAGGTAGGTACAGTCAGCGTCAAATAGTTCGTGACACCCAAAGTGGCTAATAAGTTGATAACACACTTATTCAAATTGTAACAAAGACGTGTTGCGAACTTTTTGGATACTTTGGGTGTCACGAACTGTTCGACGCTGATTGTACTATATAGGCGATTGATCCTGCGTTTTCCGCATATTTCTTTCTTTGTTATTTTGTATTTAAAAACAATTAAGCACGTAATAAATTAGTGTCAATTCAACTGTACATTTACGACCCATTGTGGTACCAGTAAGTATTGTGATTATCAGGTTTGGTAAGCCGTCTTTATACTACTTATTTAAAACCGTTTAATATCGGGTCAAGTTCATGTATAAATACCATACACACCCTTATTACTCTTTACTTATTCAAACAAATTGGATTTTGCTGAAACTTTACAATGCTGTAACATAATACATATATCGTATCCAATAATAGTTATAATAAGACGACGATCCTAGTTGAAGTACTTATTATAAGTGTGTGACCTAGAGGGCAATATTGCCAATTTCTTATCAAGATATGAAATAAACTTTAAACTCCAGTATTTAATTCTTGGCCCATTATCTACATAAAATAACTCCATACTTATTTCTTCGCCACCACAGAAAATTGTCTTACACTTTAAATCCAATTTGAACTTAAATACGATTATGTTAAAGCCCATTTCGTTTTGGCTATAGTACTATCGTTATTTGACTTGACACCCAGCCAAAAGTAAGTACAATCGATAGCTTTTGTCGGCGACTCTACTTTAATTGTCGTTAAAAGAGAAATATCGAAAAGCCTGTTACACTAAATTTTAAAGTAGGTTGATGTTTAATGTTTATACTAAAATGGCGAATGGAGAGATTAATGAATTATTTTGAGATTAATTGATTACTAACTAAAGTTTTTAAGTGAAAATAAGTATAATAAGCTTTGAATAAAATTTCAGTAATCGGCGATTAGAAGTATATGACCATATACATATTTAAAAACTTGGAATAAAATACAGTCATCATTACGAATATCATTAAACGTAAGTTATTTCTGAAACCCAATAAATGCGTCATAAAACAACAAGATAATCAAGCAAAAAATTCACACCTAAATAATGGTATTAATTAAAATGGTATTAATGCGCTACTTTGCTAGTAAAATCACATCAGGCTATAAAAAGAATCGGATGTGCTTGTTCATTGTATTCCTACGTGAATGTATTAAAACGTTTAGTTGTCCATAAGATATGTTACAAATACGCGAATTTAACATCATAAAGCATTCAATAAAACAAAAGTAAGGAAGTGCGCTAACACACTTATTAATTTAACAATCAGCGGAGTTTGTTTATTAAAAGCGTACAAACCGACCGTGTACTGAAACAAAAAAACAACTTTTGCGTACAAAAAAGCGACACACTCCGCTCCAGTACACACTAAAGTTTAGAAAACAACGCCATCTATTGAATGGGCACAAAACCACAAAGCTGGGGTGTCATTTTCTACGGCGAGTAATTTCACTGCCCGTAGCCGTTTCACGCATGCGCTTGTAACGGCTAGGGTTGGGACCGTGGAGACGTGGTCGATATCGATTTAAATTGCTTTTAAAAGTCGATAGTTAGATATTTAATAAATAGGTACACACTTCTAAGGTAAAGAAATCAAGATGATGAATGACAGTAATTAATGAATTGAACGTATTGATTCTAATAAATTGTCAAATTGTAGGTTTAGTCTTACACCCTCTTCTTCTTCTTATTCGTTTTGCTATTGGCAGAGCCGCAGAAGCCACGTTGAAGCGTACACTCGTACATTTCCTGAAAAAGAAAAGCAATTTGTTTTTCAACGAATCAAAACCAACAACATTTTTACTAGCACCTACTTGTTATTAATTTGGATCACACTTCAGAACTTCATCTAATTTAACTCAATTCGTGTAACCCAATCAAAAACTTCTTTGTTCAAGATTTCGCAACTTCCAGAACATTTTCACCACCCCCTATTTCCCTCGATACCCCTTCGTCCCATCCCTACCCGCTTCTACAGTACCTAGTCTGCGGCAGGATTCCCAAGCCGCGCCCGTCAGGCCAGCCCTACGCAGTACTTCGCTAATCTGAACTATGCCCTACGGACTAAAGTGAAGTGCGACCGAGTGACTACAGGACCACATGTGGCTGAAGGGATACGGGTTCGACATCGCTTGGCACAAGCCCGGCTAGATAAAGAAAACTCTTTGTGCTCCGGAATGAAACGGTGAGTGCTAATTTACATTTAAGCGGTTCTTTGAACTTAATGCGAAGCTTTTAGTGGGGAAAATGACGCATTAAAACAAGCCTTTTACTACTTCATAATAATAACTTTCGTAAAATTATAGCGTTATTAACTACTTTTGAGTTAGTTAAATAACACTCTCACAGAAAGAATTGCTGTGTGAAAGAAAAAGTTTGGTGCAAGTATTTTTCTCGTTTTATGTGTAAAAACGATATGTTTTGGTGAAAAACTATGTTACTAATTATCTAAAGTACAGCCTATTTTGGTAGCAAAGTATGACTAAACTATTACGCGTCATGTTTTTAAGTATTCAAAACTGACTGCCTCTATTATTAACATACTGTTATCAAAATGGTTGTCTAAATAAATACCTAGTTTCTGACATTACATTATTTTAGGGAACCTATTGTAAATCGCTGGATTTACAATAAATTCTTTCTTGTTTTTCTTCGACTGATTTTAAGGGAATGGTATGGAATCCTAAGAAAAAATAATAAATCAGGAGTTGCCTCTGAACATTATAGGTATGTGTGCATAAAACTGCGGAACTTATAAAGCTCTTATCACAACTATTCCAACGTTCGTTTCTAGATGCCGTAAGCTCCAAAAGCTCGACGACAAGTTATTTTTCTCAAGGCTTTTCCTCGATGTTATCATAAATGCTTAATCTAGATAAAAGTTCACGGTATAGCTCAAACGCTAACACGGTATATGTAAAGAATATTTTATGTGCGTATTTTACACGCGAGTTTATAGTGCCGTAAAATTTTGTCAAACAAATAGGTACTATTATTATTTTGGAAGCTTATTGTATAGTTTTCACAAAAACTGGTAGTGTTGAGTTGATTTTAATTTAATAAAAAAAACGTATTTATAATAAGTAGCGCATAGTTCGTATAAATCTAGTCAATTTTATTTAAACAAAGAGCACCCAGTAGTACTTCTGACGTGACAAATCCTATGCAGTGTATTCCAAAAACACACGGGCTTGTATTGTTACCGTAATCGCCGGGATCAGCGGCTGTCACCGACGCGATCTTGATAAGCCGTCATTAGCATCTGGGCAGCGAGCGTTCGTGATTTGATTTGGGTACGCTTAATGTTTGCCATCAATTTGGCTACATTATTTGGGTTTATTCTTTTTTGTTTTTTTTACATATTTTACAGAATCCTTCTGAATTTGCGTAGCTGAATTGATGAACCGTGTTTTAACATGTTGTTGATTGCTTCTACGTAATTTAAAATGCAAACTTATAAATTATTTACCTATTGTGTAGTGACTTGGTGTAATGTAAATAAATTAAAGTTTCACCTCCTGTACTTTAATCGTTTTCATTTGTTTAAAACATAAACATAACATAACATACTCATTATTTTAAAACATGAACTAAGTCATTAAACAAAATGTACAGATAACAGCTCGTCAAGCTAAACACCGTGGTATCTCATGGAATCGTAATAGGGGCGAGATATTGAATAAATAGTCAGATGTGCTGCCCTCTGTACTTACATCAATTTTATTAATAGTTTTGCTTTGCGTTTCATGCACGGGCGCGCCCCAAATATCCTCCCGTATGTCCTCGCAGTGTTCATGCGTTTTTCACTGGCGTCTTGCCAACATACAGCAAGCAAGTTGTAAAGTAACGCCGCAACGTTCACAGATTAAGATTAAACCCACATTTAGGTCAAACAAAGGGTTTTCAATTCTTAAAAGGGCGCGGTCCTGGTAATTGTAGACATTTTGAAGGGTATTTATTTTAGTCAAGGTGAAATTTCTTTTTTGCAGCTTTTATAAACAAAACACTCTACCTTAATTTTCTAAAACCATGTTACTTTATAATAAGCAATGTAACTCCCTGTCTGCTATAGAAATTATAAATATCTTTTTCAGAAAAAAAGTTGAGTATCATAGAGATAGATTGAATCTAGCGTATCTGCCAATAAATAAAATCATAAAAAAACTTTCCATGATTACCTAAATCGAAACTTTTTAGACTTTTGCAATAAATTCTGAGTATTTTCTATTCGGAATGAGTATCTATTTAAATCGTTCTCTAAACCACTTTGTATTTTCAATCCCGACAAATCTCGTTTCGAATAAAGAGTTCGAAGAAAAAACTGGTAAAGTGTGAATCCAACTTGCGTAGGGTTCTGTCATACCCACTCTACAACATTTTTTCTATTCTTCATCTACTTCTTGGTACCACCTTTCATCTGCGTTTATATTATAGCTATATGTCACTGAGGAATTTACTAGTGAACTTTCAAATATTTTCAGTAGCTCCAGAGATTAGTTCCTACCAAAAAATTCCGTAGTCCTTAAGCAAAAGGGTCATGACTGATAATCGGACAAAAAAGTTATTGTATTTACCTTTATGGGTTTTTTTCTTAGGGTACGGAACTCTAAAAAAAACAAAGTAAAGCACGAAACGAAGTAACGTTTTAGTTCAAGCTTTTTTTATTTGATTGATTATCAGGCTGAGCACGTAGAGAAACTTTCACAGAGAAAGATTTCAGTAATACTGTTTCAGTTAATGCTATGATAATTCTATTTACCTATTTCCTTTGTTACATAACGACTTTCTTTTGCTATAACCATTTACAGATTTTTTTAAAATAAATGTATGTAACCCTGTATGTATACATATTATATGTATCTAAGAGACATACTAAATGCAGGTCACGGAGACAAGTCTTGCGTTGAGCGCGCAATGCTAAAAGGTGAGAAACTAAAAACAGATGTGTCCCTAGCTCTTCGTCCCTAAAGTCGCTAGAATAAATTTAAGAACGCTAAGAAACTAAGTTTAGATACTGAATTTTGTAACGAAAGTAATAAAATGTCTTGAGTACTTAACTTCTTCAAGATGCGACCGACGGCGTCATTAGAATAATGAGACATGAAGGGCTTTTCAAGAAGTTCTTTACATTTTTTCAGATATCGACTTCTTTACTTTGAAATTTCTTAATTACTAAATTAACAAGGTACCCTTCGACATGTACTTAGGCAGGTAAGGGCGACATATTTTTTTTAAAGTACTTGTATTGCGTAGCCAGTAAAAATCGTCAACATTGTAAATGTATTGTGTTCTTTCAGTATTCTTAACATTACTTGAATTACTTTACTTTGCAATCAAGATAGGCATGTCATTATTATTACCAAAATTGCCAGGCGGATTATCAATATTTTTTGTTCTCTACAAGAGAAAGACACCATCCAATCGATTTTACTAAGAATATTTTTTCCTTATTTTTGGGACAAAACTTATAAGCTCCTCACGTTTACGCTTCAGCGAGCTTCTAACTTAATATTATAAGATAGAAGTTTATAAGAAGCCAAGAAAAGGAAATGAGACACGAAGCCGAATCGAAAATTTTTTCGTAATATACGAGTGTTTTAGATTTTGTATGTCTGCAAAAAACTGATATACAGACTTACTGGTGTTTACTCAATAGAAATAAACTTAAGACAAACCCGGTGAGATGAACTAAGGCTGGGTTGCACCATCTTACTTTAACTCTGACAAACGGCAAAAATCTGTCAAACTCCATACAAAAAGCACCAGTTATCGTCATAGTTACCGTTAAAGTTATGTAGTGCAACTCAGCCTAAGTTACGAATATTTACCTATCCTTTTGTACGAATAATAAAAGTTGATGCGTAAAGACAACGATGAATGTGCAATAGATTCAAAATAGTGTTTGCTACACTTAAATTAGTTAAAAAACATTCCAACGAAGCAATTTATGCGAAAGATGATCAGATTTTTTATTTTATTTCTAGTTACATGTATTATTCTCATTTTCTCTGAAGATGAAACGTAAATGAAGGTAAATAAAACGTCCCACAAATGGGCCATGTCCGGAGCTCGTTTCAACTATGTCCACTCCTGTATAGCGAGAATCTAGACTAGAGTTTAACTGTCTTTGAACCCGCGATATTTTCCAGGTCTTTTCTCGTCTTCTTTTGTTGATGGAACAACCTGGATGTCTGGAACAGGTTATTTTATTCCTTGATAGTTTTTTATTATTGTGTTTCTTCAAATACTTGAAAAAATAATATCAAAACATCTTGAACGGTTGGGCGTCTGCTTGCTTATGATGTTGCAACATATCATAAGTTGTCAAAGTCGTAGCATTGTATGGCATTATGTATTGCGTGTGAAGCTAGCGAACCGTAAAATAAGTTGCACCTACTTACTTACAGTTCAGTGATTTACAATATTTTTAAACTTTTCAAATTGCATTGTAATTGAAAAAGCATACCTACTTATGAAGCTTTTTAATCTAGATTTGCACCCAATTCTTAATTAATTTTGAAGCTTATTAGCTACAATATGTATAAAATTTCTTAAAGCATTTGCAACTTGCTCCAATCTAATGAATGTTCTAAGAAAATTATAATTATTTTTGCCGGCCTTACAAGCTGGCTGGGGTTTTGTACCTCAGTTAAGATTAAATATGTCTGCATACAGTTCACGCTATGTGGCACACAAACGACGAACTGATAAGACAATGCCCGTACCTAAGGCTTCTAAGTTCTGCTGAATAGGAAGGCTTTTCCGGCAACATTGCTTTCATTAGCCCTAAGCTCGGGCGTAGCGATCTCACTTCGAACACGATGAGAATAGTAATGAGATAATTAAAACGAATCGATTGCGACTCGATTAGTTCAAGGGTGAAATCACAATTAGGCTAGTGAATTTTTAATCGACATAAAGTTCTTTGCTCGGTCAACCCTTTGACATTTAAGTCAGATGGCCTAGTTTATTAGAGTTTTTATTTCAAAACGGTGGAAGATCAATTTTATTTAGAAGAAAATTCTTCTTAAGACAATCTGCAAAAAAAGTTTCTTATAACAAACACATAAATTAACTGTCCTAAGCAAGTTAGATGTTTGTTGATATTGGAAGATCAAAGTACTTAGGCTGGGTTGAACCATCTTACTTTAACTTTGATAAATGTCAAAAATCTGTCAAACTCCGTACAAAAATCACCGTTTGTTGTTATACGGTCAAAGTTAGGTGGTGTAACTCAGTGTAATATTTTTCTTTGCTTTCTCCCAAATGTGATTGCACCTTTTGATTCCTTCAGCCTTTCAACAAAAAATAGGCTGAGTTAATTCCAATAAAAGTACACCCAACTAAGTACTTAAGCTGATATACGCATTGTTGTTCAAAGCCCGAAGGCCCAATATGGCGTAACAGACACATTGTACCCAGGATCAGAGGTACAAAGGCTGGGCAGATATTTTCCTAAGCTGGGTCCTTTCGAACAAAATGTCGGCCTTGTGAAACTCACCCCAGCTACTACAAGGAAAACCCTCGACCAATTTTAATAATACTGAGTATTTTGGGGCTCTACGAATTGTAGTTCGGGTATTTAGTGATACTTATGGAGTGTTTTACAAGGTCTACAAATGTTTTTAAAGTTTCGTTTTATTAAGTGTTTTTCTCAGATATACTTTAGATATAGGTTGGCCCAGAAAAAAGGGTTTTTGAAACATACGTGCTGTATCTTTTTTTTTGGAGTGTACATTCGTTTCAGGCGAGTAAAGTTACGGACAAAAGCTGGTTACTTCTATTCATGTTAACTCCTTCAGATTGTACACAATAGGAGTGGAATAATCAACGTATACAAAGGATTATTTAAAGTAATTACTATGCGAGAATCACCTCCATCTAATTACTATTCCACATTATGCAACATAATAATATACCACGGTATTATGATTCCAGTTCGTGATATTTGCTTCATTACTCGTTGCATGCTTTATGTTGATTCATACTTAGCAAGAAATGTACCATTTGCAATAATTATTTTTACATGAATCATTTCTTGCAAATACTAGTGAACTTTCTTGTGAGTGATTCATGAAAGTTATGTGTTTAGAGCGTAGTAGACGAGTTTTTTATTTGGACACGACACGTCATTTATAAATATTATAGCTGTGCCCGCGACTTCGTACGCGTGAAAACCCGTTTTCGCAACATTTTTCATTATTGCTCTGCTCCTATTGATCGTAGCGTGATGTTGTATAGCCTATAGCCTTCCTCGATAAATGGGCTATCTAACACTGAAAGAATTTTTCAAATCGGACCAGTAGTTCCGGAGATTAGCGCGTTCAAGTAAACAAACAAACAAACTCTTCAGCTTTATAATATTAGTATAGATAATGCGAAAGCAACTGTAGGTTTGTTTGTAACATTTCATGATGAACAAATTTTGATGATGTTTGTAGTTGTACTTTAAATAAACTTGAATGGGTAAATAAGAAATAAAAGTTTGTATTCGCTTGGATGGTTTTAAGTCAACATTTCAATTCATATGAGCTTTTGATATATAATAGTAATTAAAACTACTTACGTTTGTATTTTTGACACATAGAAATCTACGCGAGCAAAACCGTGGACAATAGATAGTACAGCTTTACGTCATAAATCGTGCCTCAGGTGACACACTCTGATGTAGCTTTATATTCACCTCAGGTGAATAGAACGAGGTACAAGATTTATTTCTTGGAAAAAAATAAAGTAAGTTTTCTTGAGAATAACAAAACACGGTTTTCTACCTTAAAAATGTATGCATGCATGCATTCGTAAGTTTACAGTAGGTGTGTCACGTGGTTCAAAGATAGCAGATACAGATCTGGGTGACTCTTAATCTATACTAATATTATAAAGCCAAAGAGTTTGTTTGTTTACTTGAACGCGCTAATCTCAGGAACTACTGGTCCGATTTGAAAAATTCTATCAGTGTTAGAAATCTCATTTATCGAGGAGGGCTATAGGCTATATACCATCACGGTACGAGTAATAGGAGCAGAGCAACAATGAAAAATGATGCAAAAACGGGTTTTCACGCGAACGAAGTCGCGGGCGCAGCTAGTGTTTAAAATATCTAAAAAACATTATTCAGAACTCTCACTTTATTTAGTACAAGATGAACAACGCAATATGAAGAATCCTATTACTGAGTAAGTATAAAGATAATCGTGCAAGATACCGATCCGTGCTTGGTCCAACGGTATGAAGTAGTATTATTACTAAATAGAAATTGTGCCTTTTCGAGTTTCGTCTTTATTAAATAGAAAAATGAAATCTTGTACGATTGTTACGGAACCCTTCGAGTGGCTCCCACTTTGCCAGTTCATTCCTTTTTTTTAGTGTTTTGATACTCTTCCTCCAATTTTGCTTCATCTTTCGTAAATCTTAATTCAATTTCTCACCGGCGGGATTGCTTTAATATTGAAGTTTCAGCTGTCAATATATTTTTTTAATTTCCTTTCTTCCAACCTTTTTTCATTCGAGGTAAAAGATCATTGAAATATTCTGCTGAAATGTCTCAATTTTATTTTCGGACCATTAACTATTTACGGAGGCCGTGTTTGCTCTGTCCCCAATTCGGGGTAAAAACGTTTACTTTAGCCCTAAATATACACTGCTACCTGCAAAATGATCCTTTGGGAGGTTCAGTGGTTTTTTCAATCTACCTTACTCGTAAATTAAGATGGGTTGGTTGCTTGTAAATCAATCACTATTATCTTTATAATTTACTTATGCTTGCTACTTGATTTGAATACAGCAAATATTTTTATACTAGCGGCCGCCCGCGACTTCGTACGCGTGGCTTCGTACGCGCAAAATCCCGTCATAGTGACCACCTACGTTCTAAAAGGAACCTCCATGCAAAATTAAGACTCCTAGCACTTGTAGTTTCTGAGATTTCGGGATGAGTGAGTGAGTCAGTCATTCAAAACTTTATTACCATATTCTTATTATGTCCAATGTAAATACCTATTACCCACGTAAATAATACATTTAACATATTTTATAGTAAAAATCTCACTTCGTAAAGCGAGTGGAAGTAGAAAGAAATAATTTAAGATAAACTGAACTTTTAAAGAAATAGTAGAGACTATCCATTTGCCAACAACTTATATTACATCTTCCTGATAAAAAACGTTGCTTTGCTCTTTGCATGCATATTTTCTTATACGCAGTCTATATATTTTTTGCTATTTATCCTAGTACGCAGTGTCGACTGAGACATACGCGCCAAAGCCCCGCGCCGCGCTGTCTGGGCCGTTATGTCTCGTGGCTATGACCTCATTTGTGTTGAACCATTTGAACCTCAGCCTAGTAGGTTACGAGGAAAGCCTACCTACAGCAGCAGAGGTTCGTGTGGGAAGTTTATGGCTGAGTTAATAAAGAACGTGGCTGGAGCTTTGAGTAAGCTTCCGCAGTACTGAAGTGTAATAAGTGAAGCTTATTACTATTTACTTGTGCTCGTATATTAACAATTATAATGTCTTCTCCTAGAAAAATAATATATGGATTGAATCATACTCTCCACGTGCTTTCTTTAAAAAATAGGGAACTTAGGTTTTTAACCGACTTTAAAAAGGAGGAGGTTCTCAATTCGACTGTATGTTTTTTTCTTGGAGTCTTGGAATTCTGTCAATGTATTTAAATTGCTTTTCTCCTCATATCGTCCGCATACATTTTATTTTCTTACAATAATTATCGAACAGGAATAGTAAAGTGTCATCATTGCAAGTGCAACTGCATAATACCGAACAAATAGGTACATTCAAAAGTTAGTAGTAGTGAGTATGTAGGTACTATAATGAGCTACTTTGAATACCTACCTTATTTAAAAATAATGTCTAACAAAATTCATCGACAAACTATAACAACAAAAGTCTCCAGTTTCTTTAATAAGTGGCTTTTTCAAACTAAATAGAGCTTACTTGAGTACGACCCTCAAGTCTCCTTTGCCAGTTATGGAAGGTCTTCAGATAATAGCCTCTTTAAGTTCCCAAGTCGGTCAAGAGCGACTTGTGATTTATTACTATTTAGTTGAGAGAAATCAGCTTAAGTGTTCTGAATAGTTTTGCTGTAGAGGTAAATTGGAATTTAAGGTCGAAACTGGGGTTTATTAACGTTAAACAATAAGTTTAGATTGTTACAGATAGTTATTTAGAAGAATTTAAAGCAATAAATCTAGGTAGAGGATATTTAAACCAGCGTCTGCCCTTGGTTTCACAGGGTCTAAACTTTTTTAATATTGGTCTAAATTGTGTTTCTGGCGATCAATAATACTTACCTTATTAATAAACTGATGGACTCCTCTAACTGAATTATACGTTGATTATTTTTATCCACCGGATAAAATAGAGTGTTTAATTGAATCCTTACTACATTTACACACATGAAATTAATACAATAATTTGCTTATCAAGAACCTTTACAGACACAAAGGTACTTCAAAATTTAATTAACTTTCAATTACTCGTAATGACTTCACATTATACCTTTAATATGGCGTAATATAACTGTATAAAGGCTGCAATTTACAATACTTTCACTGACTAACTTTATTCTGATATATGTTATCTATTGCTTAGGTTTTAATAACAGTTAAAATTGTCTCATCATCATCATCATTTCAGCCATAGGACGTCCACTGCTAAAACACTGAACATAGGCCTCCCCCAATGATTTTCATGTTGATCGGTTGGTAGCGGCCTGCGTCCAGCGCCTTCCTGCTACCCTTAAGATGTCATCCTTGTGACGTGACGACGTTCCTCGCTGCGTTTTTTGGTACGTGGCCTCCACTCCAGAACCTTGCTGCCCCTTGCTTGCAGAACCTTGCTGCCTGTTTGCTGCTAAAATTGCCTAGTGGCCTAAAAATAAATTAACATCCGTATGTATAACCGAGGTTTGTCATACCAAGGTTTTGAAGAATTTAACCTCCTGAAAGTTCACACGGAGGTCTGTCAAACCGAGGTCTGTTAAACCGTGGCTGTGTGTAATTAGTTAATGTAGCTATTCCCGCAGGAATGACGGGTATTCTGACCTTTTCCCGGCCATTTGCAGATGCGGGGTACATTAACGAAACATTCACTGGTTAGGACTGGACGTAACATGGACTTTTGCCCATTTTCCACTGCGAGCAGAGCGAGCCCATTAATGTCTCGGCTTAACTCGAACAATACAAAAATGCATTATGTTTTTCCACCTACAAAGAGTCAAGCGAAAATGACAAAAATAAGCTCACTCATCAAAGCAATACTCCCGAACTCTTTTTCGGTAGAAGCAATCCTATTTTATGTACACGAAAACGCCTTGATAGACAATATCCTAAGTTCATACCTCTTTGGCGGTGGATAACGGGATTTACAGATCAAGCTAGCTAAGGCTGAGTTGCACCACCTAACTTTGACCGTAACTATAATGATAACCGGCGTATTTTGTATGGAATTTGACAGATTTTTAACGTTTATTAAAGTCAAAGTAAGATAGTGCAACCATAAGTTCATTAAACTTTGTTATTCTAGTATACCTAACTTTACAGCCTAGGTAGTCTAATCCAGACGTTAGATGATTATTAAATGATCCTACCTCCCTAAATATTCCAGGTAATCCGTACATGGTCTGGCAACTTTCCTAGGCTAATAAATTATGATATAACGCTTGTTAGCTGTTTGCAAAGATATTACAACGTTAGACCTTTAATAATGATGTTTTTGGAAGGATGATACATTAATAAAGTGTGAAAGAGTTACGTGGATGGATAGATTTACTTTTTTTACGTCACAAAAACCAAATATATTTTATGTTGGTACGACACACCAGTGGGGGCATAGTAGAGGGCAAAGATGTCTTTAAAATACGAGAAAATTTCTATTTATTTAATACCTTCGTGTATTTTATAAATCTTTAGACCTCATCATCATTTACCATTACGATGATTTAGGTCAAGCGTTTTTAACAAAAGTAATGATTTTTATATTTATTTGCATTGATAGTGTATATTTATTTCAGTGCCCATTTATTTTAATTAAAACGGTTTATAACAATGACAAACTAATGAAGCAAATGATCTAATTTAAAATTCAAAATACAGTAATTGCTTCAACAATTCATGCTCGTTTGAATGATGATGCATACTGGTGTGGTGTATAGTCCATAATGTACCGCTGTGGACTACGGACTCCACAGTCCTTTTGACATGAGCAATTTATCAATTCATCACAAGTGCGATGGCTATTGAGCTATGAGCAAGTATCAACACTGGGCCAGACAGTTTTGGCTTAAAATATCTTTGGATTTCTTAGTGCGAGATATTAGTAATTCCTAGCGTTTATCTACATTGATCGGGTAAGTAATTTTTGAAATATTTTTTTTGTTCACGTACAACTACAAGCCTTAGATTAATAACACCTTGATGGATAGTCTAACAGTCTTCTGTCTTTATAAAAGCGCCAAAGTGAGACAAAAATCATTTATGTCATTGTTACTTCGATAGTGAGTGTAGTGGAAGTTAATTAAATGAAAGAGTGGACTGTATACAATTAATTGTCTATTAGGTATAAATTAACAATGATATTGAGACCGTTTAGTGCAAAGTCGTTGAAGAGAGTGCGTCAGGATCGTCTTCTTCGATGTTCGCTCGCGAACCGAACATTGCTCGTTCGTTCGCCGAACGCTCGCCGCTCCCTCCGGTCACGCCGCCCGCGGGCAATGTCCGTGAGTAGACAGTCATCCAACATACCTTTTCACTAGTGTTTTATTTCGTCAACTAAGGCTGGGTTGCACCATCTTATTTTAACTTTGACAAACGTCAAAAATCTGTCAAAATCCATACAAAAAGCACCGGTTATCTTATAAGTTACGGTCCCAGAATGAGATCATGGCTACACAGGAGTTGGAGTGGTGGGAACGAGAGGTGGGAATAGTCCCGTAATTACTGTATGGGAAAAACGAATTCAATACCTAGTCTAGTTTGAAGCGACTCACTTTTCTTGTGTTCGCTTGGTAACTCTAAAAAGCTTTATCTATCCAATAACTGATTATTGCCTACCACCATTTGAAATGTGCTTGGGATGTTATTTAGTACTATTTAGCAACAACTGTACATAAAGTTTAATGTGCCACCAACTATCTGTACGTATCTTCAATGAATACAAGATAAGATGTTTATCGCAAGATTGATTAACTACTGCGACCTTTAATATTTAGCAGTTAATTAAGAACTCATTTACAAACTCCTAACTGGCTAAATGTGCTTGCTCAGATATTGCGAAGTTTTGTGTAACCCAACTCGAGGGGATCATCTTCATAAATCGAGGCTTGATATTAAAACTTTTGTGGTTAAATTTTTGAGGCGTTTAAACACAAAAGTTTTTACATAAAAATATGGATAGGTTTAAAGATTCTAGATAAAAGTGTTTTCAGTGACGTTTATTAAATATATTTAGTTCATAGACAGTATTGTATTTCAGTTTAACCCAATCATCTATTTTATGTATGTATTTATTTATTGTATATTTTATATATTATTTATGTTTGTATGTAGCATTATTTGTTTTTTGTTTTTCTTTCCTGCACTAGAAGTACCGCCAAACAAATTTCTTTTTTTGCTCAACCCGAGAATAGAATAGAATAGAATAGAATAGAATAGAATAGAATAGAATAGAATAGAATAGAATAGAATAGAATAGAATAGAATAGAATAGAATAGAATAGAATAGAATAGAATAGAATAGAATAGAATAGAATAGAATAGAATAGAATAGAATAGAATAGAATAGAATAGAATAGAATAGAATAGAATAGAATAGAATAGAATAGAATAGAATAGAATAGAATAGAATAGAATAGAATAGAATAGAATAGAATAGAATAGAATAGAATAGAATAGAATAGAATAGAATAGAATAGAATAGAATAGAATAGAATAGAATAGAATAGAATAGAATAGAATAGAATAGAATAGAATAGAATAGAATAGAATAGAATAGAATAGAATAGAATAGAATAGAATAGAATAGAATAGAATAGAATAGAATAGAATAGAATAGAATAGAATAGAATAGAATAGAATAGAATAGAATAGAATAGAATAGAATAGAATAGAATAGAATAGAATAGAATAGAATAGAATAGAATAGAATAGAATAGAATAGAATAGAATAGAATAGAATAGAATAGAATAGAATAGAATAGAATAGAATAGAATAGAATAGAATAGAATAGAATAGAATAGTTTTTAATTGAAAAAAGACATACAAGCAGGAAAAACATAGATGATAGAGATAAATAAATAAATATTGTCAAAAACCCCTTAATTGCCTCTGGTAAATTAAAAAGGGCTGTGTTCCTGCAGTGGAAACTATGACCTGATGACGATAATGATTAGCACATTGGTTTATTGATGAAAGTACGTAGGTAAGTCATTTTTAACAACTTTTCAGGAGATTGGACCAAACAACGCGTCTTTCGGTTCTCTAGTGAATGGCATCAAAATGTCAAAACCGCCAAAAAAATACTTACGTGGTGATAGAACTTAACCGACGATTAGTAATCTTCATGAAACAGAACAATTGAACAGAATTAACTTCGGCTATTCGATTGGATCTAAAAAATTTTTTAACCTTTCAAATACTGAAAATACATTTGGAATGTAACAAAGTAAAAGCAGGAAATGTCCATTTAACAGTTCTTCCATCAGAACGAGACGATTGCACCATAAAATATTTTAGCGCTGCGGACCAAATCTGAGCTTGTGCCACTAAGTAGCCATTTGTCAAGTATACAGGACAAACGGCTACTTGAAACTGAAATGTGTGAACGTAAAGTTGACACAGTTGAAGTACTATCAGAAGGCCACAAACTTGTATGCGACTACGGCTGTAGCAATACTGAAACGTCAATAAATACCTACTTCGTTTCAACCAAATGACGTCTACGGCTGGACTAAAAAAGCCTCACAAGGATTTCCACGTTAAGCTGTAATAAGGACTAGAGTAGAGAAGGTACTTCTTTTCAACCAAATGACGTCTATTTCTGGACAAAGACCTCGCAAGGACTTCCACTACGTCCTGCGCTGCCCGCATCTAAGTGCTTCGAATTTTACCAGATCGTCGGTCCAACTTTAGGAAGGCCTGCCGTCACTATCTTCCAGCCTATGGATGCCACTCAAGAATAAATATTTATTATGTTATTTCTTAACGATAGGACCTCCTAAATTGTGCCGTCTCTTTTGTGTATATCTTTCTTTTTCTTTTCTTGTCTTGTGTCGGTCAATCGGTTGTCAGGAAGTGGGTCAATCGGTTGTCGAGATTTGAGCAAATCAAACATATTACATGCCTACTCGTACATTGCAAGATACATAAAACTTTGTAGAAAGGCTTTATTTATTTGGAACTACGGAATCATCACCTCCACTGCGGTTTTCAGCAATTTCAGTTTGATAGGTCACTCGAATTTTACGACCTAGGTATTAACTGTTAGGGCTTTTACCGTGACCGTACAAAGTTAGTTGACAAAATATGTTGTAAAAGAAATAGATGGTTCTAGGCTTTCTAACATACTTTGGCGGAATAAATACATATTTTTATCCCCTATTTTACCCCTTAAATCTTTATTTTCCGTACAAAAAGTAGCCTACTTCTCTAGGGTAAAATGTATCCTTAAACCATAATGTAACGGAAAAGATCTGTCTGCTACATTTTACGACAGATAGAGTTACTTTTGTTTTTATAACTTTAACATGGATTGTGTATTTTATATCAAGCGAGGTAGACAGTATATTACATCTCTTTATACTATAGAATCTATAGTCTCTGTGCATCATAAATCACTCACTCTAACGATTCACAAACACAAATTCACAAACGATGCCTGCAAATCGAACGCACAGCGTTGAATAAAGCTGTGTGATTGGTTCGTGTGTCACCCAGTGCGTCCACGCCACAGTCCACGCGCCCTGTGAGACCTCATACTCGTAGTAATGTTTGTGAATACGGGCGTAATTCTATTATGACTATGCAATTCATATGAAATCCAAAATTTTTGTCACTTACGACGTTATGACTGTATCAAACCGAAATTTCAAATCAATAAACCGAAATAGCTTATCGACATCAAATTCGAAAGCCACATCATTACAGCTCTCTATTTCCACGAATCGACAATTCGAGCAATGACTGCACCAATATCGTGGTAGGGGGCACTGTAAATATTTTATGTGAAGTGCCAGACCGAGGATGGCACAGCATGGGACGGGGATACCATGCTGTTAATGATACTGAGACTTTAATATCAGAAGTTTGTAATTAAAATTATTCGTGGAATTATAGTCATTTTGTGAATTTTTTTGCAAATCGATTTGTCAAAACTTTTTAATTACATTTACGTGTAGCACGGATATAATTTAAAGTAAATTAATAGATTACAAACCACACTAAGTCAAGGTTGTTAAAATGATATAATTTAAAATACTAATGCTGTACACACGGCCACATGACAGTGTTTTAACTATCCATTTCCGTTTTTGCTCTGGCTGTCATCAAATGGTGATTTTTTGCGATAGGACGAGACGACACATGACCTGCAATGGGCAGTTAACACTGTTGCCGATAGTATATACTTTAAATGCAACATCAGGTACAAGTAAGTTAGATTTGATTTGATTTTGTCATTTAAGCTATAATAACTACTAATAATAACGCAACATTGAATAATTACATAACGTATTTACTTCTGCTGAAAGTTGAGTAAAGTTATGCTGAAACGTTTAGAAACTTAGTAAATACATTTAATTTACGTTCAGCATTTCTAACGTAAGATTAATACTTAGTTAAGTATTTACAAACCGAGTTGAACTACACTTAAACATAAACTCCGCTTCAAACGTTCATTCATTTCGTACTCGTTTGAATATTAAGTAATGGTTTCTGTTATAGACGTGATATTACTTTGAACTTAATACGGTATACAGAATAATTATAAACTTGTTATAACATGTCATTGAAGTAGAAATGGGGTATAGATTTGAATTTGAGAATAATTATAGGCAAAGTCTGATCCGTATTTATAAACGACGCTCCAAATTTGATTCCAACTCAAGCAACTTTGTCCTATGATAAGTTGGTTTCCAATATTTGAACAAATGACAGACTAGAATCAATACTGTTTGAATGTATTTCATAAGTGATTCGGTCCTCAGACACCTTGCCAAATCTGAAAATACCTGAGTTTATTTTGCGAATAACTTACACGGTTTGTTCACCTGGCATTTATGAACTTCTATAGTTCAAATCTAGAAGATAGTAAATTTTATATTCCTTGAATTTTCTTATCATTTTCATCCTTGCCATATAGAGTTTCTTTTTCTATTAATATCTACATCAATACTAAAAAGAAGGAAATTTTGGCATCAAACGCGGTATCTTTAACAAAAAGTAAAACCTTTCTTTAATGCTTATTTTAAAGATATCGCGTTTTTTAATGTAACCTAGGTAATTCCTGAAAAAATATTAAACAAACCCAATATTATATTTCCAAGACCTTGAAAAATGATATTAGTTACTCAGAAAAATATAAAAGAACATTTTCATAAAATAAGAGCCGAAGCTAATTTCAAGTGTTTCCATTGTTATAGCATCAAAATAAACAAACGACAAAGTTATAACAGTCTACCAGAGTTATTTAATTCGAAATGCCGACTTTTATTAAACTAACTGACGGGAAAATTCCCTAGAAAAAGTTAGTTTAACTTGAGATAGACCTCGAGGGTGTTTGTCTCATCGCCTGTAAAATTTCCTCTAGAGAAATATTAACTTGTATTTTTGCTCGGTGTAAAGCAATTGCGGGATGAAAGACATAAAATGTTGTGTTTATGTTGAATGTTACTGATGTTATTCTTTGAATTGTGCGGGTGGAGTTTTGAATATTTTATTCTGAATATTATAAAGAGAAATTCTGCGGAAGATCAGTTGTTCTAGAAAGTAAAAACTATTAGAATAGAAATCCTGATTCAAAATCTTAGGAGCTAAACACACACATACTTACAGATATTCGTGCGTCATGTTTAAGTAACCCGTACTTTTGCGTTGAGGGTAAAAAGGTATATTTAGAGTAGGCGCACACCGTTGATTTTTAGTTGGCCGATAGTTGTGCCCGATTTTAAATTGTATGAAGAATCGGCCAAATCGAATCGGTATAGTGTGCGCACTCCCATACATGCCCATACCTACTGATCAACTGCCCGACTAAACTATCGGCCGACGAAAAATCAACGTTGTGCGCCTACTCTTATAAATCTGAGAGTTGGATATTGACACTTGTCACCTTATATTAGATAACAATCGAGAACACCTGAACGAAGTCGTGAATTTTTCCCAAATATTCTCTGAATTCCGGGGATGGTTTTTATAAAGAGAAAAATTGCCTTCCATTTTTTTCCCCATCCAAATTGTTCCTATTCGCCATTTCAATCAAATATCGACGTCACATTAATCAACCTTTTGCGCTTGATTTGTCAAAAGTTATTAAATTGTTTGACAGAACGCCGGTTTTCGAGTCAGTTACTTGTTAATGGAGGAGGCCTTTGTCCAGCAGTGGACGTCATTTGGCTGAAACTAACGAACTTGTTAATGTGAAAGAAAAAAGGTCAAACAACAATCTCACATTTGTGGGCCTGGGTTCGTTTCAGCCAATTGACGACCACTGCTGGAAAAAGGCCTCTCCTAATGAAAGGATCTGGGTGCGTAGTACTTTTGTCTATATATCTATGATCTATGTACTGGGCATACAATTTGTAACATACTTTTTCCTACTTCTCTCGTCAGATTATGTGCGAGTTTTTCCTTATCCTGCTTCAAAGCTTCATTTTTTATTTACCCATCAGTTTATTGATCAGAACGTCCGCCCAATCTTCGTTCTGCCAATAACTGGAGGCTATAATTGGGCAGGTAGCGGACACTTCCGGTCCGAGATAACGCAATATCCGCCCGCTGCCGACGACGTCCGCTCGATGGTATATAACGCCATAGATTATAGGTAAGCTGGAGTAATCCGATTAAGATTGGAATAGATAATAATCGATTGCCTTAATATTGTTTTAGGACAGGATTAGGTTTAAGCTATAGCTAAGACAGCTCTCCTACACTATGCTAATACAAACATTTGGAAAGAGGAAGTTTGGCGGTTGGTTTCATTTAAAGTTAATGTCTTCTACGAGTATTAATATTCATATTCCTAACTTGAGAAAATTATTTTTGTCCCAATATACAGGGTGACTGGAACTGAACCCACCATAGCTAATAAGCGTATAGAGGAGGTCATTTGCTAATTATTGAACCTTACTTTCTATGGCTAAAGTTTTATAGTTTAGGAGATATGTCAATTTTTATACTTTTTTCAGATTTTTCCGAAATTTGACCAAAAACTGCTTCAATTTTTTTTCTCGCGTGATTTCAATAGTTTTTTTTATTTGATATTAATATCGAATATGTCTTTATTCAAATAAAATAAATTTCTGATCCAGATAATGATTGAATAGCTAGTTACGAGCCGCCAAAGTTCAACAAAAGTACAAACCACGATAAAAAATTCTACTTCAAATTCGATTGAAACAAAAATTAAGGGTGATAATGGATTCCCAATAATCTTAAAAATATCTCCAGCTTCTCTTCTTTCCAATGATATATCACACGTTGTAATTGGATATTGAAATTTATCAAAAATTCAAAGTTTATGGAAGAAAATGGAGTAATAATACAAAAATTATCCATACAAAGTTGATTTTGAATTTTTTTTTCTTTATAATGTGATTATTATTTTTAAATTCATTTGAAAAAAAACACGAAAATAGTTATGAAAAGGAGTATAGCAGAAAATATGAGTTGTTTGAAGAAACTTTGTATGGATAATTTTCGTAAATTACTCCATTTTCTTCCATAAACTTTGAATTTTTAATAAATTTCAATATCTAATTACTACGTGTGATATGTCATTGGAAAGAAGAGAAGGTAGAGATATTTTTAAGATCATTGGCAATCCATTATCACCATTAGTTTTTTCTTAAATCGAAATCGAATTTGAATTTTTTATCGTGGTTTGTACTTTTGTTGAACTTTGGCGGCTCGTAACTAGTTATTGAATCATTATCTAGATCTGAAATTTATTTTATTTGACTAAAGGTTTATTTGATATTAGTATCAAATAAAAAAATCGGTTAAAATCATGCGAGAAAAAAAAATTAAGCAGTTTTTAGGTCAAATTTCGGGAAAATCTGAAACAAGTATAAAAATTGTCATATCTCCTAAACTATGAAACTTTAGTCATAGAAAGTAAGGTTCAATAATTAGCAAATGACCTCCTCTATACGCGTATTAGCTATGGCGGGTTCAGTTCCAGTCACCCTGTATATTCGATTGGATTCATCATCATCATCATTTCAGTCATAGGACGTCCACTGCTGAACATAAGGCCTACCCCAATGCTTACCACGTTGATCGATTGGTAGCGGCCTATAAGTACCGATTGGATTTACTTAGGTAATACCTTTTTCGCTCATGCATGGTTTTTAGCAACGCTTTCTATCTATTCTATCTACTATCAATATTCACTTATCATTGATCCAGTGCTTTAGTAAGACGAAGATTTCTTTTTCTATTCGCTAGCTGCAAGCTATAAACCCAATATAAATAAAGGAAGAAGCGTAGTTACAAATAATATAAACGTACACCGTGAAGAAAGTAGCTTAAGTATCTTTGCAGAACGAGAAGCCATATTACTTGTGTGATGGGTAGGTGCTATTTTCAACCTTACGACATTAGCATAAGGATCAAACGCAGGTACATCTGTTTCTCATGCTACAACACGTTTCGCAGACATCAATGTTTTACGGTCACGTCTGGAGCAGACTCGCGAATGTCTCGCGGACGGAACACGCGAGTTTGTTAAATATCAGGCAATTTTACAAAGGAACGACTCGAAAACGTCCGTGGGATGGACGAGTTTACTTATTTTAAGCAAAAAATTTACTTGCGCTGATGTAGATTCAACATTATTTCAAACAATTAGAAGAAAGACAAATACTGATTGAAAAATAAGATATAGGATGAGTAGATCTACATTTGCTGAAAACCTACTTTATTTTTCCTATGCGTTTTACTTTTCCGTCGTTAAATACATATTCATACTTTACTGGGAGAAATTTTAATTATAGACATCGCAAAACTTTTAAAATGTAATTTTCGGTCAATACCCTGAATTCATAAAAAACATTAGCATCGCTTACATAGACGCGACTGCATGACCTCATGCTATCTTTTTATTAATTTCCAACTAATTTGGGTAGTAAAATATAACCACAAATTTAGGACCCGGGTGTAATAGCCCCTAGCGCATTTAGGGTTAATGAAGTTGCTAGAGCTCTCTTGCGCCTTTTAAAGTCATTAACCACTTGTTCCGGTAGTTGGGTTAAGCTTCAGAGAAAATGAGAGGTTTTCCGATGTACTTCTTACGTACTACTGGCAGGCTATAAAAGAAAAACGCGAGACATTTAAAAATAAATAGAGAAAACAAAACTGGATTCAATTATTGCATTTGTTTTTTGGCGTTTCTTTTGTTTGTTCATTGTAAAATAGGGGACAATTTCATAATTTTTTACAATTTAAATTTCATTTTTTATATCCGTGACGTAGATAAACAGATAAATGAAAAAAATCTATACGCGTCGACTTGGCAGCCACCTCCAGTTATTGTCGGTTAAAATAATAATAAAGAATGGTAGACCGTGCCATAGCAACCAATGGTCTAGTGTTTTTCAATAATGGAACCTAAATCAGGAACCGTAATGGCGATATTCTGTATAATGTACGAGTTGCGTGAGATATCATTAATATCCATTACAGTGTAATGTATAATGGAATTTATTTCTATTGAATAGGGCCAAGGTTACAATATCAGACATTGAACGTGTGAAAACGATACTGGTAAATTGAAAACTTGAAATAAAATGATACTACTTGTTGACGATAGTCCCATTTTGAATAATCGCTAGTCAATAAAGGCTAGAATTAAACATAGTTTTTTATCATACTTAACAATTGGCATATTCGCTGGTAAGCGACAGAACTTTACTCTACAATGAAGCCAGCAGGTGAGGGCAAATACTTGACTTACTTGACTTAAGGTCTTATGTCCCCTAGATGGGGCAGAGGGCGTCCACCACAGTCCTCCGTCGCGTTCGATCTTGAGCTTCGCGTTTGATCTCGCTCCAAGTCTTGCCGATCTTCTTCGCCGCGTCTGCCATACGATAACACGGACAACGAGTACAAATACGATAGAAATTCGGTAGAAATTCTAGGTTATCCTAAACGGTATGTTAGGTATAAGTATTAGCGAAATAATATTTCGCTAACAACATTATTTTGTTGCGAAACGGAAGCAAAGTACTGAGTGAAGGGGAATGAATGAGTGAAAGAGACAGAGGTTTTTGAATAACGGAAGGACCCTCGTCTTTTGTGTGGGCGAAGACGATAATGTCCATTCCTTGCGGTTGTTCCGGGAAATATAAATAAGGCTGAAAAATACCGAAGCCTCTATATTTCTGCAGTTGTATTGCTTATTTTTTCAACACTTTTTTTAGATTTTTCACGTTAAAAAGCAAGTTAAGAACTGTTTTTATGTATTTAACCAAAAATTTTTGTTCGACAAACAGTAGCATTATTTCATTCTATCTTTTACCAATAGAAAAATTACCATCGATAAAAATGTTAATATCATTAATTTGACGTTTTCAACAAATATCGCAATACAGCTTCTGTTATTTGAAAAATTCTCCCAAATTACTCTCTCAACTTGATGTTTCAATTTAAACATTTTATTTAAATAAACATCGCAAAACATATCGGCCGGCGAGCTTAACCCGTCGCTATCAAAGTTATTTATGGCTTTGAGATAAAATGAACGGGTTCAAACTTTATTTTTGCATTTTCAACTCAATATTATGGAGGATATAGCTTCTGTTTTTATGAAGTCATTCGGTACAAAAAGTAAAATATTGTTTTGATAGTAAATATCGTGAACATTAACATTAATGTTCACGATATTTGCTATTATTATTATTAGACATCTAATGATTCGATTTTAATTATTGGAACAATTTTACCTATCCATGTTACTTTGATTATTTAATAACTAAATTAGGGCGCTACAATAGCTCAACTCGAGATCCGAGAAAATCTGGTTCAAACCATCTGCCGCTACCATCTGCCGCTGGACAATTGTGGTAAACTCACATCCCACCAAAAACATTCTGTAAAAAACTAGCCAAGTCTCGATGGAGCTGCTTGTTTATCTCTAAAAAGTAATGAAATCTAGATAAAGTCGTGCCAAGTCTATGGTTCCTTACTGCGATTTCTTTATTATTATAGTTAATGTTGTGTGACTTGGCCGTTGAAGGGTGACAAAACCAGGTGCTCCATAACACCATTGCACCAATCTGTCGCCAGAACCGCTACCCATTGACGATGGAAAATTGCCACTTGGAAAACGTTGATTCAACAATAACCAGTCAATTGTAGGTTTAATAAAGCTGCGTATTTCAATAATACTTATGTATGATTATCTTAATAAAGATTGTTCAACGGCCAAGTCACACAACATTAACTATAATAATAAAGAAATCGCAGTAAGGAACCATAGACTTGGCACGACTTTGTCTAGATTTCATTACTTTTTAGAGATAAACAAGCAGCTCCATCGAGACTTGGCTAGTTTTTTACAGAATGTTTTTGGTGGGATTTTGTCAATATCTTTTTAGCTTTTAACGCAAATCTAGTCTTCAAAGCAGTTTAATCGATTTATTTTATTTTCAAAATCGATATTTTATTGTCTATGATGGCCGCAGGAACATCACTATACATGGACTCCCAGCAATAAAGTACGGTAATGCCTCGTACAGATTTTATCGGCAAAAATTATGGAACTTGATAGGTTTTAGACCATGCCACGCACCAAAACGTCCGGAAGTTGTAATAGTATTATAGAATAAACGTTAAAAGACTTATTTATTTAATTTTTCAATGCTTAAGTGTCCATTAGAATGAAAGGGTGCTTAATGTATTAAAAAAATTAGAAAATAATTATGATGGGTTAATGTTTTTGGGCGGTTTTTAGGCGGTTTCTGACAATGTCCTTTGGATTTTAAGTATGTGATTATAGCTTACTAGATGACGAAAATTTCTGCGTTCTGGTCTTATCCAGAAGTTCTCAAATAGGGGCCTGAAAATGCGGCGAAATGGTTCCAGTAAAGGATGGTACGGCAGTGTTTGCTTCGCGCTCGACTTGGCGGGGGCACTGCCGTGCCCCCAGATGTAACACAAGTACAATTTAGCTTACCACGATGGGTTAACGAAGTATTAGTTATCTGAGTAAAAAAACACGAATACTAGTTTTTTTAAAAGCTGATTACTATAGCAAATTAAACAATGCCATGTAGCAAACTAGAACGTAATAAAAATATCGTCACCGTCGTGGCAGAATTAAATAACTGACACTTTTGGCAAAAACCACTTTTTCCACTTTTTGTATAGTAGAAAGTGTTACCTATATTTTGATCTTACTCTCGTGGCAATATCTATGATATTTCCAAAGATATCTTCAGTTTAGTGAAACTATTGACCATAAATTACAACTCTGTTTGTTGTAGAATTTACGTGGCAAAACTGAATAAGTGACTTTATTTAATTCTGCCACAACTCACTGCGAACGTTGCTTCAAAATACTTGTACTAAGAAAGTCAACAAGTGACTTTATTTAATTCTGCCACAACTCAATCCGAAACATTGCTTCAAAATACTCGTACAATTGTGTTTTTGATTTATTTCATTTTTGTAACATTACTTTAAATGTTACTTATAATTTCAATGTTCATTACTCAGATGTTGAATCTGGATAGTTACCTTCATCATTATCATCATTTCAGCCATATAGGACGTCTACTGCCGAACATAGGTCTCCCCCAATGATTTTCAATATGACCGGCTGGTAGCGGTCTGCATCCAGTGCTTTCTTGCTACCTTTATGAAGTCCACGTTGTGCTTTCCGGTACGTGCCCTCCACTCCAGAACCTTGCTGCCCCATCGTCTGTCAGTTCTGCGTACTATGTGCCTTGTCTCTTGTACAGAAAAACCGAGCATAGCCCTCTTCAAAGCACGCTGTGCAACTTTGAGCTTATTTATAAGGCCTATAGTAAGAGGCCGCGTTCCCGAGCCATACATCATCAGTGGTAACACATACAGATCGTAGATTTTCGTCTTTAGGTACTGAAATATTTTGGATGAAAGGATGTTGTGCAGTTTCCCGAACGCTACCCAGCCGAGTTGGATTCGACCTCTTTCTCTACCTAGTTTAAACGTTTGTCCGAGGTAGACATACTTGTCAACAATCTCGAGATTCGAGCTCCTAACCGAAACTGGGTAGGGCGCAACATAGACATTCGACAAAACTGACAAAAGCTTCGTTTTTCCATGTTGTTCACCCGAAGGCCTACCTTTTGGGAGATTAAGGTCTTCGAGCATTGTGCCGAGGTCTTCCAGTGATTTTGCACTGACCACACAATATCGTCGGCAAACCGAAGGTGAGTGATGTACTCGTCGTTGATGTTTATGCCGAATCCTTTCTATTCGAGGAGTTTGAAAGCGTCTTCCAATGCAGCGGTGAATAGTTTCGGAGATCCGGAGATATAACATCTCCCTCATGCCTCGCTGCAGAGGAATCGCCCTCGTACTCCACTCCTGTACTCGGACCAACATGGTGGCGTGTATAAGCACTTCAGCACCTCGATATGTACCGATACTTTTCAGAAACCGGCTTGTTCGGGAGGCTGGAAGTCATCGAACCTACGCGCGAGATCATTCGTGATAACTTTAGAAAACAGCTTGTAGACATGACTCAGAAGTGAGATTAGTCAGTAATTCTTCAGCAAGGTTTTATCCCCTTTCTTGAAGAAGAGTACCACCACGCTTCTGTTCCATGCCTCTGGCGTTGTTCCCTGGAGTAAGACGAAGTTAAATAGTCTCTGAAGGACTTGACTTTAATATCGATGTTCCACCCGCGTTCAGAAGCTCCGAGGTTATTCCGTCATCACCCGGTACCTTGTTGTTCTTTAGGTGTTTGAGAGCCATCCTAATCTCATATAGGCTGATAATGCTGATATCCACAACATCTTCGTCGAGGTATACAGCTGTCCATAAAACTTTTCAATCTCACCCAGAACCTCGGCTTTTGTTGACGTTACACTACCTTCCGCAGTCTTCAGCTTCGTAAGCTAGCTTCGCCCAATAGAGTAGTCTCTTGCGAACACTTTCGAGCCTTGGTTCCGCTCTATCGCCTCTTTAATACGATTTGTATTAAAGTTGCGAACATCATGTTGCAAGGACTTCCATATCTGTCTATTGAGCTGCCGATGTGCCTTAGCGTCAACGGAGATCTGCAGAGACATTGAACGTCGTTCTGCTATGACGTTGAGGGTAAGGAATCCCTATGGATCCCTAGGGAGAGATATATTACAGTTTTATTGTTTTTGGATTATTTTAATTTTGATATTCATTTCGATGTTGGTTCTTTCAATTGTATTTCAATGTTATAGGAATCTGATGTTGATGGTTACCATACCAATTTGTTAAAAATTTATAAGTATTAAATAAGTAGGTATATTCTAGTATTATTTAACAATTTTACAGATTTTGACTAAAATTGCATTGACAAAACAAATAAAATAAAATGAATAAATCAACATTTAGGTCAATAAAAGTGTGGCAAAATTAAACAAGTGTACTTATTCAATGGAAATATTCGTTTTTGTAATACCTTGGTTGAGGCAAAACTAAATAAGTGACATACAAAAACTAAATAACTGCAACTTAGTTGTAAAATACGGTTGTGGCAAAATTAAATAATTACATTTTTATTTTTTTATTTAAAATAATACAAAGTAACATCATCGAATACTATTGAATTAATAAAGGTAAATTTGCTGTATAAAATATCAAAAGACCGACAGTAAAATATTTTAACCCTTAAAAGTTATCGCCATTTTTAACGAAAAAAAACACAAAAACGTGAATATCTCGCAACTTTGGTTTTGTCAGTTATTTAATTCTGCCACGACGGTGACGATATGTGAATTTCCAAAAAATTCTAATACGTTGCCGCTATTCTCATTACGGGTCGCATAAAAATGCCTACACGAAGTTAACTCCCAAATACCTGCCCGATTTTATTAACGTAACCTGAAAACATGATTATAACTAGCTACCACTTCAATACTAGGTGAACCAATGACCTGGTGAAGGTTGCAAGAGCCTGAATTTCGCTCAGGATCGGTTGTTATGGAAATTCTTGAAGGCATTTGTCCAGAGTAGATGTTTTTCTGCTGAGAAGGAAGAAAAAGACTACTACAATAGTAATTATGTTCGTTTCATATCTTTATGCTGACTGCCTAGTTTGCATCATTATTTATAACGATGTATAATTTATATTTAAAGACTGTTAAACCCTTGAAAAAGAGGTTGATTTTCTTGCGCTGCTTCTTCTCAGCACTGACCCATGTATTGTCCCGAAGCAGTGGTAGGGTTAATACTGGGACGTGTAATAGTGATTTTTAAAAGCCTACTTGCAAATAATAAAATGAGTTTTATGAATTTTACAGTAGTAAGCAGGTATAACTGTAGATATTGGGTAAATTGTTACCTCGTACTCGCAATTATTCATCTTGATTTTCATCATTCTCGAGGCCAAGATTAATCTTAGTTTTTGTAGATCAAAGGTGGTAATTTAGCTATCAATTCATCAATGGTGTAGGTAAGTTAATTGGATATCAAGAAAAAGTTTTTTGTCGAAGGTGTTCTCACAAAGAATGACTTTGCGGAGTCAAACTCATTCATCATTTTTTGTTGAAAACAAGTGGTGCGTGACTAGACATGATAAAACTTTAAAATATTTCGGCCATAATAAACTAGGCCGTTTTTATAAAAATCTACTTGAAAAGATCGAAATCGCGACAAAAGCTAGCTTTTTATACCTTATAATTATTTCGTTTATTCCCTCCACAAGGTATAATCTGCTCTTCACTTTAATTTGTCGTTTTTTCATAAAGATATATTTATCTAACTTTATTTAGGTTTCGCTCTTAAATTAAAAGAGACAAGAAAACTACCTCTGATTCTGTCTCACAAATAATAATATCCAGAATAATAACTCTCGCAATAACACGCTTTGCGAAAATTTATTCATTAGATTTATATTTTGTTCTTTATATTCTGTATTTATTACCTTTATACGTCAGCAACAAAGTGCGGTCTTACGAATTTGACTTTGAGTAATACTAGGATCATGGTTAGATAAATGGTGTTCACGCGAAATAAACCATCAAATAAAGTAGAAACTCTTTAGTACGGAGTTCCATAAAACATGTCGAAACGAAGACACACAAAACATAGTATACAATCAAGTGTTTGTGTCGTTAATGCATGTGAATTATTAATTTATTCATTGATTTATTAATCACTTATATTATTGTATGCCAACCAGGCGAAACATAGTGAGACTATCACAATGTAATCTGTAAACACCTATGTTTCACAATAAATAATTTTGAATATTGAATTTTGAATCGTATAGACAGTAAGTAGGTAATCATGAGTCGGATTTTGTTATACAATGTGTACACATTATGAAACGTAGTAACTCAAAAAATGATGAAATGTTCAACTAACCCGACTGGCCAGCGTGAGGAGTGTAAGTCCACCTCCTCCTTTTTTGAAGTAGGTTAAAAAGAGGTTAAGCTACAGCAGTGGAGACTAAAGAAATAACTATTTTTTTTTATAAAAAAAAATAAAAAGGTGTCGATTTTAAAAGAAAACACGGCATTATTGGAGTTTATACTGAACCCAGACACGAAAAATGTTTCTTATCGGTTTAAAGGCAACGCCGGGAATTCCCTAAAGCCACAATCGCTTAATCTTGTCTTAGCGGAATCTCGCCGAGTGCGACGATGTAAATCTTCTTTCTACTTGCCGCCTTTTTGCAGTCGAGTGGAGTTGAGAAATATATCGTTTCAGTCACACGGTGTTAGGTTTTGGAAAGGAGGCTGTTTGGTAGATCTTATGTGCAGTACATAACACTGACAAATAGAAACACAAAAGTAGTTAAGTTTTTTGTCGCTAGGATCTTTTCCAAACAGATTAGAGCATTTATTGCAACAGTTTGTCACTTTATCATCTTGTCAATTTTATTTTTTCAGTCAAAGTATAATACTCGTATTTGTCTCGAAACTCGTTGTTAGAATATACAAAATATAATATGTGTCACCTCTGGTAAATGAGAGTGGGTGGTCCTCCTGTATATATATTTTTTTTTATGCATAACAAGGCAGGTATTTGACCACAATATTATGTAGTTCGTTTCATCCACGAAGACGCGCCACACCAATTTTTGATCGAGGGAAGCGGGGAGTTGTTTCATCCACGAAGACGCGCCACACCAATTTTTGATCGAGGGAAGCGGGGAGTGTGATCCGAGCAATCCGAGCGTCATTATTGTAGTGTGCGTGTGCACTCATGGATGATTAGCGTGTACCGATAACACTCAAACATTAGCGGAAGAATGGTGGGGTGCGTCTTTGTGGATGAAACGATCTATAGTAGCTGTAGTAGAGACTAAATGACGACAATGATGATGAAATTGGTAAAACAAAATGAAGCACCACGCTCACAGTAAACTGGCAGGAGTTTCGGATCCCGAATATTTTTACGTAATAATAAAACAAATGTTTCGTAGTAAGAAAGAATGTCAGAAAGTGCCGGCCCAGTATAAATATGACATCGTGCTTGGTAATGTCTGTAGCTCGTAGCAATATTTACTACGCCGCTACGTGACTACGGCGTAGCATACTTGCTACGACCCGAGATTGCGGGTGAGGTTTTTAATTCATATCAGGAAACCAAGTTTTTTTACAAACTAGCTGACCCGGCGAACTTTGTTCCGCCTTAATGGCAATAAATAAGCAGACTTTTTTTTAATTTCGAACGGGATAAAAAGTATCCTATGTCCTTCTCCTGGCTCTAAATTACCTCCCGGACAATTTTCAGCTAAATCGGTTCAGCCGTTCTTGAGTTATAAGCGAAGTAACTAACACGACTTTCTTTTATATATATAGATAATAATTATATTTTAGTAACATGTTTTTTATTACGTTGTTAGTGGTATTGGTTTGCTTTTGATAACGTTATCACTCAGTGGGTGCAGATGCGATCTATGATGAGACAAACTTGTCCAGATACTAATGCCCGTTTTCACCATCAATCCCTAATTTTTAAGTGACCCCTATTAAAACAAGATGCCTAGAATGTGTTACCATAGAGGTAACTTAATAATAGATACAGTCAAAAGTTATACCAAATATAAATTCACACCAAATTGATGTCGAATTTTCAGGGTGTAATGTTTAGTTAGGCCAGTTATTTAGAATAATTTATTCTAATTAATAGATTATAATTACTTTAAAAAAAAATAAAACCGACTTCAAATGCGTGAACACAAAAAAAAACTAAAAATTAAAAATATTGCATATAAAAAAGTTCATCCCCAATTTTCCACCCTTGAGTGTGAAATATTTTCTTCAAATTCGCATGAAACCACCCTTTTGATAATACCTATTCAACAAAAAAATAATTGTTCAAATTGATTTATAATCGGCGGAGATATTGCGTATAAAAAAGTTCATCCCCAATTTTCCACCCGTGGGGGTTGTTTTTTCTATTATTAAATTTAAATGGGACCACCGACTTCAAAAAAGGAGGAGGTTCTCAATTCGACCCGTATGTTTTTTTTTCTATGTTTGTTACGCGATAACTCCGCCAATTATGAACCGATTTGAACAAATCTTTTTTCGGCGTATAGGTAATACCTCAAGGATGGTCCCATTTAAATTTAATAATAGAAAAAACAACTCCCAAGGGTGGAAAATTGGGGATGAACTTTTTTATACGCAATATCTCCGCCGATTATAAATCAATTTGAACGATTATTTTTTTGTTGAATAGGTATTATCAAAAGGGTGGTTTCATGCGAATTTGAAGAAAATATTTCACTCCCAAGGGTGGAAAATTGGGGATGAACTTTTTTATACGCAATATTTTTAATTTTTAGTTTTTTTGTGTTCACGCATTTGAAGTCGGTTTTATTTTTTTTTAAAGTTATTTGAAGTCGGTTGAAAAATAGGGATTGGGAAAACGGGCATTATTCGCATAAAGGTCATAAAAGCTCTTATTATGATTTTAGTCATCTTTTATAACCTCCATATTAGTATGTACATCCCGCATGAAATTTCGTTTGTCACAGATCGGCATACATTATAGCATATATACGAGTATTATTCTGGGTTATAAACAATAATACTGTTACAATGTTATCGAGACCGTTTTGTGCAAAGTCGTTGAAGAGAGTGCGTCAGGATCGTCTTCTTAGATGTTCGCTCGTGAACCGAACATTGCTCGTTCGTTCGCCGAACGCTCGCCGATCCCTCCGGTCACGCCGCCCGCGGGCAATGTCCGTGAGTAGACAGTTTCATCAAAATCCGTTCAGTTGTTTTTGCGTGAAAGAGTAACAAACATCCAGACATCCAAACTTTCCCATTTATAATATTAAGTAGGATTATTTTCCTTTAAAATTAAGCATCCATTTTTTATACGTCCAGTAATACTGACTTCAATACTCATTTTCTTTATCTTTTTTTAACTTTACCCTACCAATTTTCACAACCTAGTTCTAAACTTTTTAGTAAGCCACTGACACCGTTTACCATGAACAACCGTTTCGTTCCAAACTGCACAAACGACAGCAGAACAAAGCTTTCGGGATTTATATCCGACTAATTTTATGCAGCGCGAGTCTCTAACCGCCCCAGTTTTAGTTTTAGTCAGTTTGTCTAAAATTAAATGCCGCCTGAATTGGATTAGATCAATAACGTTAGAGCCAATTAATTTGAGATTTAGTATTCGAACTTTTCGATGAGGTTAGAGGCATTTTCTCGATTTCATGAAGAAGTGATATCAATTTCGTGAGTCAGTAATTTTATTGTACCTATGTACCTACCATTATAGCCAGATACGACCTGCAAGCTTTCAAGAGGAGAGCGTAGGTATCTTTATCTTAAAGGCCGGCAACGCACCTGTAACGCCCCTGGGTCTGCGGGTGTCTATGGGCGACGGTAATCACTTACCATCAGGTGATCCGTCTGCTCGTTTGCCTCCTATCACATAAAAAAAAAACAGAGCCAATTTGAGTTTAAGTATTCGAACTTTTCGATGAGGTTAGAGACATTTTCTTGAATTTTCATAAATAAATGATATCAATTTCGTGAGTCAGTAATTTTATTGTATCTATGTACCTACCATTCTAGACTGCATCTCATTTAACATAAGGTCTGATGTTCTAAAAGGAACCCCCATGCAAATTTTGAGACTCCTAGCACTTGTAGTTTCTGAGATTTCGTAATAAGTGAGTGAGTCAGTGAACCTTCGCTTTCATGGATATATGTACTCGTACATAGATACATCAAGCTATACGTTTTTATTGTAAAATAGCGCCTATTGCAATTACATAAGATGCCCCAGTCTTGATACATTTATTGAACGACTTGTTCGTACTTACTGTCAACGGCACAAATTTTTTTCTTCTGTTTATAATCTTCCCACATATTTTTTGGTTTAAGTGCTCTTAACTACATATATTTCAACCATACCTACTGCGTAAAAGATATCACCCGTATTCACAAACGATACTTGCTTAATTGAACCAGCGAATCGAACGCACAGCGTTGAATAGAGCTATGTGGTTGGTTTGTGGGTCACCCTGTGCGTGCACGCTTACTGTGAGACCTCATAGTAATGTGTGTGAATACGGGCGTAAGTACCCCAGTCTTGATATATTGTTGTACGTGCCTACTGACGACAGCATAAAAATGTTTCTTCTGTTATAATCTTTCTGGTTTAAGTGCTGTCAAATATATTTCAACCATACAGCGTAGAAATGTCACTTTCTTGTATAATAGCTTGGCGACTTTATAAATCCCTCAATCTTTATTATTAGGTGAAGTGACCGTCAGCACACAA
The DNA here is from genome assembly GCF_004193835.3 of Ostrinia furnacalis. NCBI lineage: Eukaryota > Metazoa > Arthropoda > Insecta > Lepidoptera > Crambidae > Ostrinia > Ostrinia furnacalis. Next base: position 743,953 of record NW_021130561.1, read on the forward strand.
ATCTGTTCATTATATTCTCACATTTTTTTTATAAATATAAACAATATTTCAATCATACTGCGTTACTACTATAATATGTCACTTTCTTGTATAATAACTTGGCGACTTTATAAATTCCCTCAATATCTATTAGGCAGTGACCGTGACCTTGCCGGACGAAAGCCAAACAGTCCAATTGATTGGCCCACCCTAAAGTACGTTTTCGATTTCTGCTCCGTTTCAATTAGTTTGGAGACCCAAACGGTCGGAAGGAAAAAATAAGATTGATAGAGTCTTATGTGAAAGCAATTAGTGTAAATTGTAATCGGTGTATTCGGAATCAGTGTACATAATATTATTGCTACAAACTACTGCCAATCTACTTCTTAACTGAAAAAGCTCGTAAGTTCACAATCAGTTGTCAAACGCTAGATGTTTTTTTAGAACATCATCATAAATATATCTTAGGGTCTGATTGTGGATGATTCAATTAAAACATCATAATTTTTTACCGACCTCAACAAAAGGAGGTTCTCAATTCGGTTGGTGTTTTTTATGTATGTAATGTACACCGATTACGCCGAGATTTCTGATCCGATTTAGGAAATTATTTTTTAAATCATGCATTTAGTTACAAAAAATATCTAAAATTATCACAATGTAATGTTATTCCTGTCGTTTTTGCAATACTTGGTGTTTGAACCTACACAGTCTAAGGTTGGGTTGCACCATCTTACTTTAACTTTGACAAACGTCAAAAATCTGTCATACTCCATACAAAAAGCACCGGTTCTCGTTATAGTTACGGTCAAAGTTAGGTGGTGCAACTCAGTCTATGTCTACATGTTTTAGCCGTATCATTATAACCTTCCAGCCTTCAACCTAATGCCAATTACTGTCATTATGCGTTGTCAGACATCGATTCAATGCAGACCCCATGAAAACGCCATTGCACTATTAGCGAATCGATTTCGCCACAAAGTACTTGATGTCAACGACCTGATATTATGGAAGTTTAACTACGTTAGTTAGTGGAACTAAAGTCATAAACAGAGTTTAAACCTCAAGGGTTAAATCGTCTGTGAATTTGTAAAGATTTTAATGAAATGACAATGCATTCCTAACGGATTTCTAGATTGTTTGTGGGGATTTTAGTTCATTTTAACAATGGAACTTCAATATTATCTCATAGTCATTCCTATTATCATCAATAAAATAGGTAAACAGTTTCCATCTGACCGGGTACTCGGTACTTTGAACATTGTATAGCAAGCATATTTAGCTTACCGCGAGGGGCTAACGGGATTATTTTATTTGTAATTTCATTGGTCATTTTGCAAAAGAGTTTTGGTTATACTTTTTTGTGGTTTCCATTAATCAAAATCCTGAAATCAGGTCACAGGTCAACAGGTCGTTGAACTACCGTTTGTCAGTTTCACACTTCGCTTATGTCAAATGGTCCATCTTCCCCAAGGGTGTATGTATCCTGCAATCTTGCTCACTGCCACTTGAAAAAATATAGGCTATATTATGTTTGAATCATAGCAATAATTTCAGATTTTATTATTAGTAGGCTAATTCTAGTTCAAAAGTGGTTCCATTTCTACATGACACCGAAATGTCGATGCTCTTACAGACGACAGCACATCAAACGATATCGTTTGTTCGTTCGTTTCAGCCGAAAGACGTCCACTGCTGGACAAAGGCCTCCTCCAAGGATTTCCACGAAGACCGGTCCTGCACCGCTCGCATCCAGATATATTTTATTGCTAAGTAGCCCCTACTACCTACAACTTACATAAGGTGCCACAGTGTTTACATAATATGTTATCGTCTGATTAAAACTCATCAAAGCGGGAAGCGCTAATTGCATCAACAATCATAATTAAAATAAACATTTGCCAAAATTAAATTACCTAAAACGTGGTGGGAATTAACAGGTGCGTATTGCAAATTATGTTTTGTTACTTTGAACATAAAGATAAAATTAAACAACGCATCGTTAGGCAGAACGAGATGAGAGCACACGGTGCTTGTTTATTCAGATAAAAACAAAGTGGTGTAGGGAAAAGCCGTAAAATGTTGCAGGTTTTTTATTGTGAGGAACCTTCGTATACTGTGTATGGACTAGTCGATCTACCCAAAAGCACTAATGATGGTTTTGTTATATCTTCATCATCATTTCAGCCATAGGACGTCCACTGCTGAACATAGGCCTCCCCTAATGCTTTCCATGTTGATAGATTGGTAGCGGCCTGCGTCCAGCTTTATCTTACTTTGAAAGAAATACTGAAATAACTTTTACAAGTGAGTTTGTACATTCTTTTAGTTAAAGATAATGTTTCAGTCCTAATTGATCTTCATTGCTCTTTGAAGTAATATTTCTTATATTCGCGTGTAATGTTCAATACTTTTTTACTATTTTGTAGCTCAATAATTGCTTGAATTGTCCAAAACGTTATCCAAAACCCAATGTCGTAGCTCACCCAGGAGCAATTTCATTCGGCCAGAAGTTTTTGACACAAAACGTTTTTGATTTTTAACAATTTATTGAAATTAATGTGAACAGGATTCAGATTTTCAGGTACTTTTTAAATCAATTAAACTTACAATTCATGTAACTTCATAGTACAAATAAAACGCTCCAATTCCGAAGGTTATAAATTCATAGCATACTGCATGTACCGGCGAAATTACGGATTCATCCCCGAAATCAAATAGAGCGCAAAATCACTCGTAGGTTCCGCGTTCATGGATACGTGAACAGCGAGGTAGGGATGAATTGCTAACGATGCATTTTCGGACGTATCGACAGTTCTAGGAACAGGAAAATAGAGATCATAGTAAATGAAAGTAATGGATATCTGAAATACACTCAGCGGCACGGAATTTGGCCCAAGCCTAAACACCCAGATATAAGGCCAAATAGGTGTTGTATACCTAACTTTCGTGTGACATGTTAACAGAAAATTTGTTTTTATTAATTTAAGAGGCTAGATTCATAAAAAAATGCGTCTGTTTAACTTTTTTGACTCTAGAAACGCATTTTGTTATTGGAGCGTAAAGAGTACGGGTAAGTTTAAATTCGATATTAAATTTTTTAAGGGTTTGGCGTTTTGTTTTTTGTTTTGAAATTAATCTTAGGGTTATTCGCGTTTCCATAATTTGAGAATAATGCCCATTACTCCAGCTCAGGTTGCTCAAATAGTGTTGCTTAGAAGTCAAGAGCGTATACAGCGGGAGATGGCTGAAACTTTCAATTTATGGCGTACAAACTTAAGATACACGTTAAAAAGACATGACCAGACCGCCTTTTACACAAGAAGACCAAAAAGTGGCGAATTAAGGTGTATGCCAGCGCGCGATGGCCCGATTATAGTGCTTGAAATATCAAGAAATCGGGTTCTCACTACGTTTGAGATACGCCAGCGTTTACAAACAGCAAGCCCAGCGAATATCAGTGAGCACACAATAAGAAGAAGGATGGAGGATCATAACCTGCATACTCAAAGACCAGCTCCAGGACCAGAATTTCTCCGATACCTTCGCGAAGTGCGACTTACGTTTTCTAGAAAACATGCAAATTGGACGTTAGACTAATGGAGTTAACTCTTTATGAAAACTGTTTGTTTGCGTAGTAATTCGTCTCCGCACCTTCTTTAAACACTTCCACGGCCGTCTGGAGCTCTTAAGGTGACTCTGCAATCATCGATCCATAGAACTTTACTTCATTAGCCTTGCGTCCAATTTTCATGTTCTCTAGAAAACGTAAGTCGCACTTCGCGAAGGTATTGGAGAAGTTTTGGTCCTCGAGCTGGTCTTCGAGTATACAGGTTATCATCCTCCATTCTTCTTCTTATTGTGTGCTCACTGATATTCGCTGGGCTTGCTGTTTGTAAACGCTGGCGTATCTCAAACGTAGTGAGAACCCGATTTCTTGATATTTCAAGCACTATAATCGGGCCATCGCGCGCTGGCATACACCTTAATTCGGCACTTTTTGGTCTTCTTGTATAAAAGGCGGTCTGGTCATGCCTTTTTAACGTGTATCTTAAGTTTGTACGCCATAAATTGAAAGTTTCAGCCATCTCCCGCTGCATACGCCCTTGACTTCTAAGCAACACTATTTGAGCAACTTGAGCTGGAGTAATGGGCATTATTCTCAAATTATGGAAACGAGAATAACCCTAAGATTAATTTAAAAAGAAAAAACAAAGCGCCAAACCCTTACAACATTTAATATCGAATCTAAACTTACCTGTACTCTTTACGCTCCAACAACGAAATGCGTTTCTAGAGTCAAAAAAGTTAAACAGACGCATTTTTTTATTTAAATCTAGCCTCTTAAATTAATAAAAACAAATGTTCTGTTAACATGTCACACGAAACTTAGGTATACAACACCTATTTGGCCTTATATCTGGTTGTTTAGGCTTGGGCCAAATTCCGTGCCGCTGAGTGTAGTTTCGTTGTTCTAAAAATCATTTAAGATGTATGGACAAGAAGTATGGACCCAATATTTTACGTGACTTTTTAAACGAGTTTTAATACGAAATTATACACGTAACTTTTCCAGAACACGAATAAAAAAGTAACAAGAAAATACGAGCTATTTATTACTTTAACCATAGTTCTGTTTGTGCCGCATTGTAATAGCTACAATATCATTACCGTCACTAGGCACAGGTATGAATTTATATGCCCATATTACAGCCAGTCACACATGAAAGGCAATGGAAGAAACGTATCGTGCTGGTTGGTATGCCGATGGTGGGTTATCAGCACAAAATAGATTAAAAAAATACGGGTCATTCATAGTTGGCGTGCATCGCATGCAGCCAACGTTGGCCTCGAAATCCAGAACACTGCAGCTATGTTCCCTATGGCGCGATGGCGCAGTCTTGGCTCCAACGTTTGTCCCATAAGTCACACCAACAATTTTATTTTTTGTTTGTAATGGGGAAACCGCACGCTTCCCTCGTCTTGTAGGCGCCGCGCACTGCGGTATCAATACCACGCATGCGTGGAAGATGACAAGCCAAATTCAGCTTTGCATTCATATGTTTTAGGTGCATTATGTGACAGGGGAGTTTGAGAGATACCTGTCACAGAAAGCAATTCTGTCCAAAGAATGGGAGTTCATTGAAAGAATTGCAGTCTCATGTTAAATTCAAGGGGAGACCATCACAAAAGCGAGGCCTTTGAGGTCCCCACACACCTCACGGTTCTCACAGTTTTTGAATTAGCTTTGCATAAATAGAAGCTTAGTAGTGGAATGGTTACATTTCTATGAGCGTAGGGCTCAGGCTATCGAAGTAGGGAATCAGATCCGTGTTTGAAGCTATTGTTCGAAGTAAACATTTGAAAATAGTAGGTAGGTCATTGAGTCCTACTGTTTACAAATTCACATCTAAGGAAATCAAAACAGGCTGGGTTGCACCATCTTACTTTATCTATGACAAACGTCAAAAGTCTATCTAACACCAAACAAAAACACCAGTTAAGGTTATAGTTATGATTGAAGTAAGGCTATCCACCAATCCAGCCTAAGTTTTTAAAGATTAACGAACTTCACAATCCGGTAATATCTTTTGCTAAACTTTTGTGTTGAAAATAGAACTTTAACAATTAGGAAATAATATTAAACAAATATTGGGTCTTAAAATTAGTTCAATATTTACGTGTGCCAGCCGCTGAAAACTAACATTGAACACTTCTTCTTCTGCAGTGGATCTCACTCCTTTACCTGAAATGATATGATGATGATGATAGGTAATGAAACATCCCCAAGAATTTACTTCAGTTTATTACATTGTATAAATCTTGTTCAGTACTAATATTATGTGTTCATCACCATTTAAGTTAAAAAAACATACCAGACGAATTAGGGACCTCCTCCATTTTTGAAATCGTTAAACAATAAATACACTTTACTTCTGTTATAATGCTTGGTTAAAAACAGTAATCAGCCCTTGAATAAGCATAGTTTACGTCCTAACACCATGGTAAGTAAAGATAGTCACAATATTGACACCATAACCGATTGCTCTACTCTGTAAATATAGGTTACACTACTTATAACACACAAATGATGTCCAATAAGTACAATATGTTTTAATTGTATGTTTAAGAGTAGTGAGCAGTCATTATAGAGCATATTGATGGGATTCTCATGTACCACTAATGGACGTGACACAGTAAGCCTTGACTAGAAAGACTAAAGCCTGGTCCGTGAGCACGTAGAATTTTGTCCAATGACCCCAAGCTACCCATCCTTATCGCTCACGTGTAATTATATTGCTGTCGCGACTGTGCAACGGACGCCCGCAGTGAGTGTGCGAGCGCGACAGCAACATAATTACGCGCGCGTGATAAGGATGTGTAGCTTGGGGTCATTGGACAAAATTCTACGTGCTCACGGACCAGGCTTTACCAAATAACATTTTAAAAATGTTGAGTAAATACAGTGTTTTATATAAAAAGTTTTCCACGCAGACACATTTATCTTTAGTTAAAAGTTGAAATGGTGAAAGTAAAGAACAGGAGACAGTTAAATTTGTCTTATTAAAAAATCTAATCAGATTTTTGACTTACTTAAGCTGAGTTGCACCACCATATTTTAACCGTGACATAACGGTAACCGGTGCTTTTTGTATAGAGTTTGACACGTTTTTAATCTTTGTTAAAGCTAAGTAAGATGGTGCAACCCAGCCTTAATTAATTAAAACAAACTCTGCAAATTACTTTAGATTAGTAGTTTGCTAACTAAAAATGGATGGATTTCTCTGTGTAATTCTTCTTAATGATATTAAAAAACTAATAATTTATATGTATAGTAATATGTATTTAAATTTTATTAATTAATTAACTTTGTAGCATAATTAAGCATCAATTAGGTACTCCTTGAAAAATCTTGACACTTCATTCAAAGTAATTGCTATAAATGAATAATGAGTTAAAACAACACATAATTAAATGGTTTCACGACGTAAGTTATTTCGCTTTGTTGGGTTCTACGCGAGTGAACATTTTGTGGCAAGGAATGCTAATTATTACTACTTTTTTTATTAAATAACCGGTCACCGGTGCACAGTAACATAATTTCACTTTCATATTTTTGATAATTTGTGACATGATTGCTAGAAGTAAAATGTAATAACTAAGATTGAAACTAACTCGGTAGTTTTACCTACCATGCGGACTCTTTTCAAGTCTCTACAATAATACTGATGATTTTATATGATTGAATGATGATTCATAGATTTTGTGCTATACTGTCATGACTATGAAGAATGTATTCTATCGTGATTGTGGCGAGACGTGTAAGCAATATTTTAGCCAGACATGATTATGCTGAAGCTATTTTTGGTTGCCTTTGGTCGCACTTCGGAACTTATTTTTGTAAGCCTAGGCGCAGACCATCGAGTTTTCGTCGGCCGATAGTTTAGTCGGGTAGTTGATCAGTATGGGCATGTATGGAAGTGTGCACATTACACCGATTTGATTTGGACGATTCTTCATACAATTTAAAATCGGGCACAACTATCGGCCAACTAAAAATCGGTGGTCTGCGCCTAGAATGTGACGTTTGTAGTTTGTAACGGGACAATATTATTTGATCCTCTAAAAACTAATTGATCTTTTTTGTATGTGCACTTTTAAAAATAAATGATGTTTTTTATTATATTTTATCTTTATATTATTTATTGGGTCTATATTAGTTGATCTACGGATAAATTATGAATGATCTTCATTAAAGGTAACATAATATTTATGTTTAACATACTCTTTTAATATTTGGTAAACAAAAATAATATTTGATCCTCTTTTTTAGTTATTGATCTTTAATTTTGTTAATTTGATGATTTTTATATCAAGTTTGCCTTTTAATATTGATCACCTAATAAATACATTTCGATCTATGTATAACTTAACTTTAAAATATATTTGATCTAACAAAAAATATTATTGGTTAATATTTTTAATTAAAAAATATCTTTTAATTTACGCGGTACTTTGTGGTTGAGTGACAATCGTCCGTCATTGGTTACTGAGTTGGCCAAGGGCTTAGCGGCCAATAAGCAAGCAGAATGGTACATTGCCATGTTTGTTTAAATTACAAGCTTTGCTTAGTTTGGGACTAGAGGCGCTATGTAAAATAATTTCTTACTTCTGACATCCCTGAACCCGACATCATAATTTTTACCTCTTTATTTTTTTCAAATCGCAAGGTTGATTTTCTCTTAGTATACCGATCTCGACCGTGATCAGTGACCATAAAGTCATCTGTCAACGGGTCGATTAGACACGATAAAAGCACTAAACGATATTTGTTTACTTTTAGTGCGACATCGGGTCGTAAGGACCTGATAAGTTTTTTTTTCCAAATATTTACTGTGTTTGACGAAACAATTGCAAAACAATATTTATCTTTCGTACTACTGAAAAGACCGAATATATCCATCCCGCACCAACGCATCCAGCACCTAAGGTCAATTCGACCCGATAACGCAGTGTGAACGTGTTAAGTATGCTTTTTTAATAAAAAAAAATCTTTGAACATCAAGTGCCTTTAAATAGTTTCCATCCTTTGACTACAACTTAATAAAAATAAGTACCATAACATAATTATTTTGAAGATTATTTGATATAGACAAAAAATAATTTATACAAATCGAATTATTTAAAAAAGTATCACAATATTGAATATTTGGTGCTCATTTCTTTTATTTTTGAGGCCCAACAAGTAACGATCAGATATAATTTTTACATCTCAATTTTTTTTTGCGTAGTTCAAAAGAGGTTAAAATATCGATCGATTTTATTTATTTTATGTCTCAAAGAAAGAGGATCAATCATTAAAATAGATGACCATTTAGATTTTTTTATTTGCCGTTTTTGCTAATTTAAAAAGATCATTTAAATACATGCCGTTTGTAACTTATAACTCGTATTTTCAGAACCAACTTATTTTCTTATAACGCGAGGATCTGTAATATATATGTTACTTATAATATTATAATAAAACCTGATCCAAGTAGTAACGAAGGAAGTTTTTGGACCGTGATAACGTTTCACGGCTGAGATGGTCTGGAGTTTTATACGACAGGACCAAGGTTGTAGAAGGGTAAGCAATTTTAAACTTAGACGAAAGTTTTGATATAATAATTCAGACGAAAAGTTAGGCTACACGCACGCAAACTTCTATAATTGATTTAATATTTACTTAATACGAACTATACGACTTCAACTTGGAGGCACGATATCTTAAGATATCCTCACTAAGTAGTAAGAAAACGCAAAAGTACAGTATATTGTAAAATTCTTAGTATTTTTTTAACAAAACTTATCTGAAACGGCTTGACTGGTTCTCCTTTTGTGTGTTTAATTAAACAGTAGGTAGATCATAGGACGTAAACTATTTTTCATTCACCTAGGCGATAAGGGTTTTCCCGTGTAGGAAGTCGCGGGCATAGCTATAGGCACGAATTAAATAAAACTATTGTTAGGTGCTTGTGAATAAATAGAAACAAACAAGAGGCATGATACAAGTAACTTTACTTTGTTTACAATAGCCAAATATAAAATATTTACTTTGTTCAAATTTTTTCTACCACCTAACCTAACCGAGACAAGTCCAAATTCCTTTTCCATTACTACTTTCATAACCGAGAGACAAATATCAGCCAGACATCTACAAAACTATTACGAAACACGAGTTTTCCTTATTGTTGTTGTAACGGGATTCCCGGAACTTTTGCGATGACAAACAATATTACATTATATTTTATTTCCCCTTGAGGCAAATGCGTTTTTTCTCACAATTATTGCTTTTATTGCCGCATTATATCGATTATAATGGCATCGATATCGATTGTACATAGCTACAAACGTAATTGTTTTTACAAAGCCTTTGTACTGCGTAGCAAGCTAAGCATAGAGACATCTTATGTACCTAGCTTTCTAATAAAAATGTTGGTTTTAGGATTGGTCCTCACATGGAAACATTTCTTGGTGTCGTTTTGTCCTAATACTTTTTAGTTGGCATTAAAAAGTATTAGAACAAAACGACACCAAGAAATGTTTCAGCCAAATGACGTCACTTCTGGACAAAGGCCTCCCCTAAGGATTTCCACAACAACTGGTCCTGCGCTGCCCGTATCCAGGCACCTTCACCAGATCATCGGTCCACCTAGTGTAGTAGTAATAAAAATAATAATGATGTAAATATTTTCAATATTTTTCACTAGTGAATTCTAAATTTTTCAGTATGGCAGCTAAGTAAATCAAGTACCTACATTGCATAATATGGATTTGTTATGATACAACATTGTAGAGATGATTCACAAACTGTCTGAACCAGTCTCAGTTTTGTTTACGTAATTAACTCTGTAAATAGAAAGGGTTGTTTGTTTATGTATTACCCTTTGTAAATTATCAAATGCAATACAATAGAAGACTGCCTTACTAGTATAGTCAAAATCACAATATATTATTAATGTTCAGTGTGCCATTCCAGCTAACCATTTCCGTTTTTACAAGCTTTATATTGACTTCGCTTGTTTGTTAGTGTGGGACAAATCTTGCAACTGAATTTAATTTCTTTCGCTCTCATCAATGTTGATTCTTTGCGATAGAACGAGACGACATGACTGGAAATGGGTAGCAAGAACTTTGGCCCATAGTTCATTGCGCTCATCTTCTATGACATAATATTATTTCTATAATAATCATAAATCTTTCCTACTTACTTCATCTCTTCGATATTATGTTTGGTGAATATCCAGTAATTTTTAGACTAGAAGCTAGAAGTTGAACCAGTAAATATAGTGTTAAATAATTTATTATTGAAGGCAATAAAGAAGTCGAACCAGGATACAAAATATTATTATTAGAGGCATTTTTCGTCGCCGACGACGTCGAAACCCATGTGGTCCCAAATTCGATTTCCGGTCTATCGGAAAACGACTTTTTCTAAATTGTCTGGTAGGAACTGAAATAAAGGTCCAGTACCTGGTAAAATCATGATTTATATTTCCTTATATTACGATATATTGTTAAACTCATCTTTACCTATATGTATAAGTTCATGACATGCCTGCATTTTTAAGATTACAAAAGGGCTACGTCAGTTGCGGTTTCGGTTTCAATTCCCGCTGGAGGTAACTAAATGTTAATGTGATAATCGCTAGGGTATAATTATTTTATTATTTTATTTATTTGGAATAACAACAGCCGACACATATAATAGACTTAAATCAAATATTTTACTTAAACTAATTAGGCCAAAAAGGTTATCCACAGCATTAACGAATTTTGCTTAAACTATCAAGTTAAAAACAGTAAAGAAATATTTATAGACACCTGACCACAATTCTATACTGCCCCATGATAATATGTTTGGCAAGATCAAGTGTTGTGTTAAATGATCCAGTCCACACACACATTGATAAATACTGGTATGTAAAAATATATTCGTCGCAAAACAAACAAATTTAATTAAAACAAACAACAACAACAATTTTGTAAATAGTTTTTATCATTACTAATTTTTAAATTTTAGTTTTTAAGTAATTTTAAGTTTATATAAATATATTATAAAATTATTGTTTTATTGAATAAAAAATTAGTCTTGATCAAAACAAACTACGATATAAGATAATATTTGTATAGTATAAATAAATAAAGTAAATAATAATAGCAATAATGCGTTACTTCACATAAATATCTTTCTGACATTGTCTAGGAAAAATTTTTTGCTACCCATGAAAAGATCTATTTCACTGAACTCCCTATTATAAGTATTAGCGAGTCTAGCTAGCACAGCATTGCTGCCGTAGTTAGTGGCATGTGACGGGACGGCAAACAAGGTCGTGTGGCGCGTGCGACGCGCCGGAGCCCGCAGCGCCAACTGCGCCACGAGCTCCGGGCAATCAAGGCGCCCGCGCACTACGTCATGCAGGAGCCCCATGTCCAGCATTTTGCGGCGTTGTTCTAGCGTCAGCATTCGGTATTCGCGGCAGTTGTCGGTGTATGATGTACGTGTTCTTGTTTTTAATTTAAAGTTTAGATGGTTAATAAATCTCTTTTGTATGCTCTCAATTCTATTTTTATGAACGGCGTAAAATGGATACCAAATGGAACAAGCGTACTCTAAGATACTCCGCACGTATGCGAAATAAACAATTTTGAGGCTAATTAGATCGGTGAAAGGTTTACAGGTGCGCATCACAAAGCCCAAGTTACGAAACGAACGGCCAACTATGTTATCTACGTGATCCGAGAACGACATTTTAGAGTCTAGCCAGACTCCCAAATCACGAATTAGCTCGACCCTCTCTATTGCAATACTGTTAAAATTATAATTGAATATGATTGGTTGTTTCTTGCGAGTAAAGCTAATACATTGGCATTTTGGTATACTGATTGTTATGTTGTTTTTTGAATAGAAATTTACTAGATTATTGAGATCCTGTTGAATCAGTAAACAATCATTAATAGAGCTGACTTTCATGAAAACCTTTTTGTCGTCCGCGTATAAAAGGTACTTAGCGCTACTGAAACATGTATTAATGTCATATAAGTATGCATTATAAAAAAGAGGCCCGAGATGAGAGCCCTGCGGAACGCCCGAGGGCACTGCCACAAAGTCCGATCTGTATCCACCCAGTACGACTGCTTGAGAACGGTTTCTTAGATACGAGGCAATCCATCGCAGCAAGTCACCGTGTATGCCCAGAGACTCCAACTTGTGAAGCAGAATGACGTGATCCACCCGATCGAATGCTTTTTCGAAATCTGTGTAGATCACGTCAACCTGGCCGCCACCTTCCATGTGCTCAAGGACATAGTTGGTGAAGACAGACAAATTGGAGACAGTAGAGCGACCTCTCAAGAATCCATGCTGTGAGGACGGTACACCTCGAGCAATGATTTGATAAAGGTTTTCATATGCAATTTTTTCGAAAACTTTTGCGATAGTGTTAAGTATAGAGATTGGTCGATAATTTGAAATAATAGATTTAGAACCTTTTTTATGGATGGGAATAATATGGGCTTTTTTCCAAATTGCGGGGAAATCACATTTTTTTAGAGAAAAAGAGAATAAAATTGATATAGGTAAAGCCAGGCTTTTAGCGCACATAGATAAAAACATTGGGGGTATTCCATCACATCCTGCTCCCTTGCTTTTGTCTAAACATTTAAGGTGTTTTTCAACTATGGCTGCAGATACGTATATTTGTGATATTATTTGATTGTTTGGGGGAGGACTAGAAGAAGGGTCAGCAAGATTGGAAGATGATGAATTATTTGAAAAAACACTTTCGAAGAATGAATTAAAAGCATTACAAATACTTTGTCCATCTGAGAGCAAATTATTATTCAAAATAAATTGTTTTGGGTAACTTGAACCGCCTCTTTTAGATTTCACGTACGTCCAAAAATATTTAGGTGAGTGCCTAATAATACTTTCTGTTTTCCTTGTGAAATCGCTAAAACACCGTTCTTGCAATTTCTTAAACCGAGTCCTGAGCACACAAAACTCATCATAGTCCCTGGGATTCCCAAATCGTTTCCATTTTTGGTGTATTTTATTTTTCTGCTTAATGACTTTTATTAGTGTTTTATTGTACCAAATAGGATAGTGTGACCTACTAACTGTGTATTTGGAGAGAGGTATAAAACGAGTACAGCAATCTTGCAGTATATTATAAAAGTTATCCACTGCTTCATCCACTGTATCGCATGATAGGACTTCCATCCAATTAATGTCGGCCAAGTATTTATTAGCAGAGTCATAATCACCCCTGTAAAAATTATAACGGGCATTTATATTTTCCTTAAAATGCTGACAGTTTAGATCAAATATGTTGATATTTAATGCTGGATGATAGTTATCTTCCTTTAATAGCGGTTGAATTGAGCGCGTAACATCCAATGGCAGGTTGCTGAAGCAAAGATCGAGCAATCTACCTTTGGAGTTTAACACGTTATTATATTGTCTGTAGCCATGGAAGTGAAGGTGATCTATAAAATTCGCGGCACAGTTCTGTAGGTCACTACTACCTTGTTTTAATATTGTATATTTATCTAGGTCCCATTTCACACACGGTAAATTAAAGTCTCCCACCAACAAATAATTAGCATTAGGGAATTTATCTAATTGCTTAGAAATGTTATTAATAACATTGTCTAAACGTAACGAGAACCCGGATTGATCGGGCGGTGTATATACCACTATCAAAAAAAGGTCTACCTGGGATGACAGTTCAGATGCGGGCACTCGTACGCACAGAGATTCAGCGGTATCACTAGTCCATTCATTCACAACAGTTACTCCCAGATACCTACGAACGCCAATCATAACCCCGCCCCCGCCCGACTTGTTGCATAAGCTAAGGTCTCTGTCACAACGGAAGATGTCATAGCGGGTGTCACACAGCTCACTATCCAATATATCATTTTGCAACCACGTCTCAGTGAGTATGATTATATCATAGTTCATACACAACAAGCTATTATAAAGTTCTAAACACTTAGTCCGCAACCCTCGAACGTTTTGATAATAGATTGACAGCTTCTTACCTACTACAGCCATTTTCGGAGTGAATATGTTTCAACTTTATTACGCCATACTGCTTGACGTGAGTGTTGCGATTGTTTATAAGTGTTATCAACATGGTGTACTGGAGCTTTCTTAGTGGTTATGACGTTATGTAGTGTAAAACATAGAATTAACAGGTAATTATTTGTTAATTGGGTCATAAACAAACGAAGGGAGACTGAATCATCAAGAAGCGACGTTATATTAAAATAGTATAGTGGTAACGTGAATAGTAAATAGAAATGTACATAAAATATCCTATTTATACATAATATATTATAGAAGCGACGCTGCTTACTATCTTTACATACGTATATTATTATTATAATCTTAATAATTAAACAATAGAAAATGTGTGTGTAAATCATGAATTCATTTACATTTACCATATTATTATTAATATTGTAATAAACACATTATTTACATAAACGAGAGTAGAAATACATTCCAACTTGTACACACTCAAGAAATAGAAAACAATAAATAGAATAGTAGTCCGTTTCGAACCACTACACCAAACGGCCGATTACCGAATAGATTCAATGAATAAGAAAGTGGCCCTTAACGTGTACATTCAGATTTTTTAACAAAGAAAAAGCATAGTCTAGAACTTTGCTTTTACAGAACAGTAAGAAATATAGATGGTATGATGGTACGATAAACACAAAGCTGTCTGCGTTTCTAGTAATTTGAGATGCCAATTTTTATTATGCTACTTTTGCGAAGGTTTTTCAGCAGAGTAGAATAGAACCACTCTGATGGATGTCGGCGCATAAGGGAAATCATCCCAAAATATCTGGCTAGTGTGGGGTGTGTAGGTCAAAGCTTCCTTTGAACTTTGTAAATTGGAAAGGATTGTGCTTCTGCAGTACTGACTAATGCCTTGATGATGAAGATGATCGCTCGTCTTAAGTGCGTACTTGACGTCCATTGACGTTCCAGAGAAGTGCGCAGTAATAACACAGAATAATAATAAGTACTACGCACAGAAGGTTTTCTTCGCGAAGGTATTAAAAAAAATGTATGCTCAATGTCGTTAACAATATGGTGTAATTTAGCTTGTCTCAAGAGTCTAGCACCAATTTGTTGACAAAACGTCAGTGATCGGTACTGCGCCAAAGCCATAGGGCTGACTTAGGTAAAATTATGTGTGACGTAAAGTGCCAAACTGCGGAAAATGGCGGAGGAAATACATGAATAATCATGAATTATATTTTGTTTCTATTATTATTCAGGCAGTTAAAATACTGCACAGTATTAATTACACCACCGTTTTTACATACATAGTTTATTGTCTTTACAATGCAAAAGGGTGAAGAATACACGTGCGTGCGTCAATGCTCGCTCCTGTCCTGTCGATTAGTGATCTCAGGAGTTCTGTAGTCGCGCGTGTTTTGTTTTCAATGCAAACTCTCGGAGATGAACAGGCCTGTAGGCCTAAGATGCGCGCCGCGATAAGCGGTTATCACGCCATTTTATCGATTTTGCCCATACATGACGTCGATAAAAGTTATCACGGCGCGCATCTTAGGTCTACTGGTAATACCTCGATCGAGTAGTATTCTCCATACCTGCAGTATCTCGATGATCTTGAGCTTGGTGTCCATGACGAGCGGGTGCTCACGCGCGAGCACGAGCGCCGACGCACTGCGCTGCAGCCCCGCGCCCGCTGCCGCACCCCCGCCGCTACCCCCGCCGACCTGCGGGTAGGAGGATATCTTTGAATTCAAAATGTTTACTATAGATCTCGAGCAAAGCTGATTCAGTGTCTAAAGTATGGAAGCGGCACGGAAGGAGTGACATATGACGTGAAAAATGAATACAAGTCTAAATCACATCTGGGGGCTTAGTGCGAGTTTGCATTAAACGTATTCGACATCGAGTGCGTTAAAAAAAATCTACGAAGATCTTAGTTCTTGAAAGTATCCGCTAGGTATCCGTCATACATTGAATGTAATTTTTTTACGACACTTGAATACGTTTGATGTAAACTCACACTAAGCCCACTGAAGTCTCGCTAACGTTTGACGTCAAAAAAAGACCCTCCAGTGCCGCTCCCTTAAAATAAGGCGCTACTCAGTGCGTACTGTATATGCATCAATTGAAATGTGTCTATAAAACAAATAATTGTTTTATCTACACACATATTTTATTGTACCACATTATCTCGGTGAATAAATAATCTTTGAATCTTTGAATCTAAAGCTTCTATATTTTGTCCAGAATATAAAAATTATTTTGACAGCTCGGAATGAATTAGTAACAAAATAAATCAGCGACCGCATGGGATTAATATTACCCATCACCGAATCGGCAGTCCGACACCGAAATGTTATCTTCATTGGGGAATAAGAAACGTCATTATAATGCAAATCCTAAAGTGGAACCTAAAGCTAATCGAAGTTTAACAGCTCATCAAAAGTGTGTCAAATGATAGATGGTTCAAAATACGCTACATGCACTTTTAGATAATATTCGTTTTATAACTCACATTCCGTGCGACGGAACCCAAGGTGATAGAAGTCATGACAGCACCCATATCGCCGATGCTGCGCAGTACTCCCCCTTCAGCTAAATAAGGAACAAAATTAGGGACATTAAAATCACATAAGTATGTACAGTCGACAGCACATCAAGCTATACATTTTCGTTGCAAAGTCGCCCGTATCGCAACTACGTAAGATGCCACAGTGTTTACGTTGACGTGCTGTTGACCGTACATGTCACCGTAAAATTGTGAATTCCGTCAGATTATAATCTGACGTAGTTAAATTACAATCTAACCTAACCTAACCCACTGTTAGTTTACAATCTAACGCGTTATATTATAAACTGACAGAGTTCACAATTTCACGTTGTCATACATATTCATAGTATTTGCAAGCCGACAAGGCTGATCAAAGCTGAATTTTTTAACATGTAACATCTCAATGACCATAAATAAATGAATTTGAGTTTCAGATAAACATTCGTTCTACAAACAAACAACACCAAAAATGATGTATTTGCATTCCACTTACGTTTTTTGACTTCCTTCTCCTGCGAGGCTGCATGCGCAGTAAAAAGTGATAAGTATTAAAAATAAGTATTTTCTATTTTATTTCAAACATAGTTTTTTAAAGAATGAATTAATACTTTTCTTGGCTAAATATGCTTGTGTTACGAGTGGGTTCAATACAATAGTTCAGTGTTGGCGGGGTTTGAACCCGTGTTCCTCGGATCTTCGGAGGTCCCGACTCCGACAAAATTGGGCCATGGTTGTTTCATGGGTTTATTTCTACTTACTAGGGTTTCTGCTCGAGCTTTCTCGAACTCGAGAAAACTCGAGAAATTTGGCTTCAATCGAGACGAGAAAAAAATTACCGGAGCTCGAGAATTCTCGAGTTTCGATTTTGAAGCCTTAATATTCTTGAAAGCCTATTTTCTTAGACAAAAGTAAGTTTTTAATTATTTAATAGGTTAACGTTGCGTTTAGACTGGCCTAGTCTTTCCTTTTTTTAACTAATTTGATTTGAAAGTAATGATCTTAACCGAAACTAATAATGTTCACCTACGAGTAAGCTATATTTTATTATGTTTGTATAACTGACTGATTTAAAGACAGAAAATTTTTTGTTAACTATCTGTTAGTTTAAGTACTCGTAAATACGTTTATTCAAGTCGTTATTTTAAGTTTAAAAATTTATTAAAAAGTTTTTGTTCTTTGGAAAACAAGTGATTCAATTGGAGCTCCAGATATTTATGGTTATTAATCCTTAAAGTACACTTTAAGCGACTTTATGACTTTTGTTCCTTTAGTTGATTACTAAGTTATAATTATCCTACTAATATTATAAATGCGAAAGTTTGTGTGGATGTCTGGATGTTTGTTACTCTTTCACGCAAAAACTACTGAACGGATTTTGTTGAAACTTTACAGTATTATTGATTATAACCCAGACACATTATAACATTAATAAAAACCCGTGTTTTTATTAAATTTCAACCGATTTCAACAGTTTTAATTAAAAGACTCGAGACCCGAGAAAACTCGAGACTTTGGCCTCGAGAATTCCCGAAACTCGAGAAAAAAAATAAGTCGAGAAATCAGAAACCCTACTACTTACATTCCACCTCCCCGGAAAGGGTGTTGGATTCATTCAGCAGATCCATGGCTGTGACGCAATCAAGTATGCTGAGTAGGGTCTTCGTCAAACGGAGTAAGTCGCTAAAACTGTGGGAGGAGATAAAACAACATTAATTCCAAAGCTACAGTAAATATGATCTGCAGGGCTAAGATGCGCGCCGTGATAAACTGCTATCGCGGCGTTATATCGATTTTGACGTCACTATATCGTTTTATCTACCGGCGCTAACATGGCACCCCGAAAATTATCATGTCATCTGTCAAAATGTGATAGTGATAGTTTTTTTTTTTTTGTGATAAACCTGCGGGACGCATTTGGATGCGGGCGGCGCAGGACAGGTCGTTGTGGAAATATTTTGGGAAAGGCTTTACCCAGCAGTGAACGTCATTTGGCTGAAACGAATGAACGCAAATAGATTGAGTTCCTCACGTTGTAAGTCTCATAATCTAGAATTTTCTATGTACACAATTGACATAATCGTATTTAATAATTTAGAACTTCAACAACGCATTTCTGGCCCTAGTCTTGCACTAGGGCTATAATGACTATGGTTATTACATCAATAAGCGATATGGGTGTTATTTGACTTAAGCCTTCGTGGGTGTAGCAACAAATCAGCAGCTTTTACTCGCTAGTCTCAGTTTAAATATTAACCTGTAGAAGCCGAAGTACATTAGCTCCCTGGCCAGCTTGACCACCTCGAAGGTGAGCTTGTTCTGGTCGTGGTCGCTGGTACCAGGTGCACAGGTGACCTTGTCTATATGACCTGACACTCACCTGTAGAAGCCGAAGTATATTAGCTCCCTGGCCAGCTTGACCACCTCGAAGGTGAGCTTGTTCTGGTCGTGGTCGCTGAAGTACCAGGTGCGAGTGACCAGGTGCACAGGTGACCTTGTCTATATGACCTGACAACTCACCTGTAGAAGCCGAAGTATATTAGCTCCCTGGCGAGCTTGACCACCTCGAAGGTGAGCTTGTTCTGGTCGTGGTCGCTGAAGTACCAGGTGCGAGTGACCAGGTGCACAGGTGACCTTGTCTATATGACCTGACAACTCACCTGTAGAAGCCGAAGTATATTAGCTCTCTGGCCAGCTTGACCACCTCGAAGGTGAGCTTGTTCTGGTCGTGGTCACTGAAGTACCAGGTGCGAGTGACCACGTTGCAGAGATAGTTCTCTACGAAGCGGATGGTGAGAGCGAATTGCTCTTTAACTTTCTCGCGCGTTGCGTCTGGCCCACCTTTCACGCACTGGTAGCTGGAAATGGAAGAATGATGTAACTAATTTTTTCAGAACTAGGTAATCCTAATTTGAAAATTATAAATAACTTGAAAAAATCGAACTGCCTAAGGCGGGAATTGAACCCACAGTTAGGCAGTTCGATTTTTTCAAGTTACTAATAATTTTCAAATTAGTTTGAGATGCGACTCTTAACCCTAAAAATTAAATAACTAGGTAATCCTATGTTTTAAGTGTCATATATTTATAGTTTCAACTATTGCTTAGTTAGCTTAACTTGGAATATGAGTAGTTTTTATTATTAAAACTCGGCCCAATGTATTATCTGTTCGTGTATAGTGTAGGTACACAAAACTCGTGTTTCACATCTGGATGTGACTGTGGCCATGGTGGCGAGTGTTTAACACACTCGTGTCTGACTATGACCTCGGGGGCGTGTGTTTAAAAATACTCCTGTGTGGCAGTGGCAATAAGTGTGACACACTTCTATGTATTGCGTCTACGAGTATGTGTCATTCACTAGCGTGTGTTACAGAGAGTGTAACTTGACGTTACTCCAGCCACGAGTATGAATGTTACACACTCGTGTTGTTTTAGCTACGATTGTGTGTTACTCACTCGTGTATGTGGATGCGGTCGCAAACCTCAGTCCACAGACGCGCGTACTTGACAGGCGTGACGGGCTCTTGAGGGTCGCGATTAGCGTGGAGATGCAACATAAGGTGACAGAATGACGCTAGTGTGAATCTGCAGACGTGACGTGTGTGTAACCCACTACCGTGTGTGGCTCTAGCCTTGAGTGCACTTGGGTGTATTACTAATTCTAAATCCCGGTCTGTGAGCACGTAGTATTTTGTCCAATGACCCCAAGCTACCCATCCTTATCGCTCGCGCGTAATTATATTGCTGTCGCGACTGTGCGACGGGCGCCCGCAGTGAATGTGCGAGCGCGACAGCAACATAATAACGCGCGAGCGATAAGGATAGGTAGCTTGGGGTCATTGGACAAAATTCTACGTACTCGCAGACCAGACTATAGAATGAATGTTCCTGCATTTACAAGTGACTGTGTTCCTCCATTTATAAGAGTTTGTCGATTATCCTGTCATGCTCGAGTAAGTTGATCCGGCTACATAAAACCTCATGTTATGTTACACTCTCATGTATGTTACGCTCTCGTGTACGTTAGGCTGGTTTTAGAGTCAAGCTGACGCACGGTGACCGTCAGCGCTGACAGCCGAAATGTATGAAGCGTCGGCGCCGAGCGATCAGCGTCACTCAGGAACGTTCCCTTCAATTACATACATATTGATCTGTCAGCGCCGACGATCAGCGAGCGGTCAGCGCGATTCTAAAACCCGCCTTACACTCTCTTTATGTTACTCACTCGTGTATGTGGATGCGGTCGCACACCTCAGTCCACAGACGCGCGTACTTGACAGGCGTGACGGGCTCTTGAGGGTCGCGGTCGGCGTGCAGGTGCAGCATGAGGCGGCAGAATGACGCTAATGAGAATCTGTAGACCCGGGACGTGTGTGTAACCCACTATTGAGTGTGGATCCAGCCATAAGTGCACTTGGGTGTAGGGTTGCCAGGCGTCCGGGTAAAGCCGGACACAGTTAGGCTCTTTGATTGCGTGTCCGGCCTGTCCGGCTTTTGTTAGGCTTTTAATTGGGCTGCCGCGCCAGGCGAAAATCGAGCCACAGAATAATATGAAGGCCCGGGTGCCAAGCATCAGGGGGTGACATAAGTCTTGCAGATTAGTACTGATTAGCGCATCTGCATGACAAGTCTGCGAATCTTGGGGAGTACCAGGGGGTGCATTAAGACATCTGACGGGGAGGGGGGGTGATATAGTTACACTCTCTTTATGTTACTCACTCGTGTATGTGGATGCGGTCGCACACCTCAGTCCACAGACGCGCGTACTTGACAGGCGTGACGGGCTCCTGAGGGTCGCGGTCAGCGTGTAAATGCAGCATGAGGCGGCAGAATGACGCGCGCAGCTCGTAGGATAACTCCGCATTTGACATGCACCTGTAGGAAGTTTGAAACTTGTGACTATGAGGGTAAGGCGTGAATTTGTTTAACAATCTCTTTGCTTGCTTTTTAGAAGAAAGACGGACGTGAAATCCGACATGGTTTAGAAGGATGTAATCTTTTATACAGTGTGGAATTTTGAAATGCCACCTGGAGGGAAAGTACTCTTAATTAATACTGTAGATAGAAAATTTTACTTAAAGAAAACATTCCTTTATTTTTGAAAAGAAATAGAACTGCATTCAAAGATTTCCATAAATATACTTACCACACCCGGGAATCGAACCAACTAAAATCTGTTAAAAATTACATCCTGTATTTTTATTACGTGGATCGGGTTAAGTATAAGGATGAAATCTCTCTAACAAACTTAATAAATTAAATGAAAGGAAAACCGTGAAATCTCAAATTATTTTCATTGTTTACAGAACATTTTATGCTATGGTGGTGAATTTTCGAAAAAATTTCGGAAATCTTTGATTGCAGTTCTTTCTTTTCAAAAATGAAGAAATGTTTTCTTTGAGTAAAATTTTCTATCTACAGTATTAAGAGTACTTACCCTCCAGGTGGCATTACAAAATTCCACCCTGTATACTGCGCTATTTTAAGGAGGCAAGATGTCTTGGAACTTAGGGACCGGAAGACGTAGCCTAAGCCTTAGGTGGGACGGACGAAAACGAGTGAAAGTCGCGGGATGCGCTTGGATGTGGACAGCGCAGGATTACTCGTTGTGGAAATCCTTCAATATTTTTGTCTAGCAGTGGTAGTCTTTTAGTTAAAACGAACGGACAATTCGGTCACCATAAACAATGAGTTAGGTGGACAGCAGGATTTTTTTCAATTGCTTCGCTCTTGGCTGTGCTGTCGTGATCACGTTGATGAGTTCACGTCAATTGTAGAGGCGGAAACGGTTCTCCGCACGATCTCCCGCCATCTCCCATTATTGGCAGGCTTACCCAAATGCATTCTATTCAAACCGTGTTGCTCAAGATTTTCGAATAGACAGACAAGCTAATAATATTGTACACCAAATTGTCAACAATTCTTTTTTATTATCCACAGCGAGGAAGCTCTTGGCCTGTTTCTCACCTGATGGTAAGTGATGATCAGGCCGAAGGTGGAAGCGAGTTTCACCCGAAATCCTCAACCACGGAGGAACTGGCTATCTTACCTCAAACTGCCGGAACACAACAATGCTGTTAACATTGTTGTTATGAATGCTGTTAACATTGTTGTTATGGCGACAGACTTAGGTGATGGTGGTAGCTAACCAGGCGGACTTAGAACAAGCCCTACCACCAACCAAACCGAACAGAAATATCTGCACCCACTGGGAATCGTACCCGGGACCACTGCGTCTGAAGCAGGTGGTCTTACCACTAGACCACAGAGGCGGTTCGTAAAGGTTACATTAACATCTACAAACTGACTTGAGGATCAGGTGCACGTGTAGATGCGGCGAGAGCGTGTTCAGCGCGAGGTACTGCCGGTTGAGGCACATGTTGGAGAACAGGTCGAGCTGGTGGCGGTAGTAGTCCAAGATGGCCGCCGCCTCGCCTGCGGGGCTCACGCGCGCCTCGGCCGCCAGTTCTGAGAGTAACCGGGAATTCTAGAGGAAAAAAGTGGAGCAACATTAGTGTGACGTCACACAAGGAAGCGGACTGCCAGTTCTGAGAGTAACCGGAAATTCTGAGGAATCAAATCAAACCAGGCTTATACAGGGTGTTGATTTCAATCCTCGCCAGATTTAGAGAGTTGATTAGGTAGCTTATTCTGATTCAGAATCGTAAAAAAATTGACTTCGAAAAAAATTTCAAACGAACTTTAACTTTAGTAAGTCAAATAAAAATACCTATTTACACTACCTACTTTACGTGGCTTCCTTCAGTAGGCTATCCAACATGACAAGCGAGCGATCCGCGTAGCTCGTGGTGCCGTAGTGTAAGTAAACGTATTGCGAGCCACAATAGGGTTGATGTCGCACGGAAAATATTAGCTCAAAATTCCAATTTTATTTGAAAATTTTTTTGGTGGATAATGCGTTTATTGATATAAGTCGCCGACGCCGCGGCTCTATTTTCTATTCTATTGCCCAATTTACCTTTTTATTATTCCACAGCAATATGACTTCGTCTTCCACAGAGTATTTACTCTTGTCGTCAGGTTCCAATATCTTCGTCTTTTCGTATTTTGTCGAGGCCAATCTGGAATAAAATACAGGTTAATTTTACCATATATAATACTAGCGGCCGCCCGCGACTTCGTACGCGTGAATCCCATTTTTCCCGCTAATTCCCGTTCCCGTGGGAATTTCGGGAATTCCTTTCTTAGTGCACCTCTACGGTACCTAAGCTACGTCCCTTCCAAATTTCAAGTGCCTACGTTTAGCCGTTTAGGCTGTGCGTTGATCTGTCAGTCAGTCAGTCAGTTTCTCCTTTTATATATTTAGATTATGTTGGATGTATCGGACTGGATTATTTATCTCACAACTTTTTTACCTTGGCATTATAAAATATGCAGTATTTTACTTTTTTAAATCTCCAAAAATACTTTCATCTTTTTTATTTTCACACTGGTTTACAAATGATTTAAGCTATTTGCTTTCTCTATCCATCAACGGACGTATATACATGAAATAAATCCAACCCAATTTGAGTGAAGTTGTGGGTTGGATCCTTACCATGCAAATAGGTCCTCAATATCGTCGTCGTCGTCGTTTCAGCCGAAAGACGTCCACTGCTGGACAAAGGCCTCCCCCAAGGATTTCCACAAAGACCGGTCCTGCGCCGCTCGCATCCAGGTACTTCCCGCGACCTTCACCAGATCGTCGGTCCACCTAGTGGGAGGCCTGCCCACGCTACGTCTTCCAGCTCGTGGTCGCCACTCAAGAACTTTCCTGCCTATCCTCAATATCAATATTCCTCTATTCCATAGACCTACGATCTAGTGAAGCTTCGACCTGAATGCGGGAAGCGCAGGTTTGGTCATTGTGAAATTCCCTGGGCGAGAATACACTCCATAAACTATAATATCTCTATTCAAGGTGTAAAGTTACCTGGTCTCAATAAGTATGTCCGAGTTATTAGCGCAAAGCACGCTTTTGCAGATTAGCTCCTGTGTGACGGCGATGGCCTTCTTGTTGGAGATGCACAGGTCGCTGAGATAGTCCAGGAAACGGGACTGCCAGGTCTTCATGTTCTTGCGGACTAGGCCTGGTGAAGTTCAATAAAGAAGTATTTATTATTCGAAGACGCCGAACTTTAAGATAAGATAACATTTATTTCCAAGAATATGGTACAGTGGTTTGATCATATAATAATTAATACATAGTTCAACATATTCTGCCATTGATTGTAGGCGTAGAAATATAGGTACTCAATAAAGCACATTTCAGTGAATAAAATACAAAGAAAGTGATTAATTCCGATTACATTATTATGTCTACTTTGTGATGATACTAATACTAACTGAGACAAAGTATAAAATCATAAGTGTCCGACGTCCGTAATGTAAAATCATGGTGTAACGCATTCAATACAATTTTTCATTTTTTAAACTCTGTAAAAACCTAGCTTTCGCTGACACGATCACCATTAAGATTCTATGCGAATCAGGCCTAAGATGATGACTAATAATAAAGAGGTTTTAATGATTCGGGAAACCAGGAAACCCGATTGGTTATTCACGCCACATCTCCGCTCCGCCTTGATGGAAACCGGGCCTAAAAGTACCGTTACTGACACTAACACCAAAATCGATAGGGGTTGGGGTAAAAAAGTTTTTATTTTTTATGTGGCAGGAGGCAAACGAGCAGACGGATCAACTGATGGTAAGTGATTACCGTCGCCCATAGACACCCGCAGACCCAGGGGCGTTGCAGGTGCGTTGCCGGCCTTTAAGGTGAAGATACGCTCTCCTCTTGAAAGCTTGCAGGTCATATCCGTCCGGAAACACCGCAGACGAAAAGTATTTCGTAGATAGCAAAAAATAATCTCACATTAAAAACCTAAGGTTTCAAAATAGTTATAATATTTGCATTGCACTTACCAACAAACGTCTCGATCTCAGACGCCGTGATATGCTTCTCCAGAAGCTTCCTGTTGTTGTGTAGCAACGCCGTGATGGTGTCTTCGGCCAGGATATCGTAGCCGATCTGCTTTTGCATGAAGCCGAAGTGCTTCGCTATGTATTCCTGTGTTCAATATTCACATCGTCAGTATTTAAAAAAGTAGGATAGATACATATTTTTTTAAGATATAACCTGACAATAAATTTTATAACTCACAAACTCATACACACGCAAAAAGTCCGAACACCTTATTTGTTTAACTAAAATTACTAAAACACAGCAAATGTTCGTGAAGCGTTTGAGATTTTGCTTTCTGTCATCGCAAAGACGCAGTTGCACTTCATTTACGTTACAGCTTCGTTTGAACTTGCCATCAAAACGAAACCGCGATACGGATTTGTGATTTTCGTTCGTGTTTCAGTAACGTAATAACGTTGCAGCTGAAATTTTTTAGCGCAATCGGAACCTAGGCAAATATATTTTCAAATAAATATGTAAAACAAAAGCAACTTGATTTTAACTCAGACTTGTATAAATTATCTTACTGTGAACGTATTTTAGATTTTTTTCTGTTATATGATACATTTCAATATGATAAATGAAAGATATGACATAACTTACTTGATTTTTCCTATAGTCTTGTTGACTGAGTCGTAGTATCCGGTAGCAAAGCCGGAAAATGTACTTATAAGGGGCGTAGCGAGGGTCGCACAGATCCTCAATCTTCAAAAACGCCTCCCCTTCAGTCGTCTCTTGGAACGGGCCCTGGGAACAATAAGCATTTTATTTTATTTTATTTATTACGGTATACCAACCACATTACATACAAAGTTATTACATGAAAATCTTACATATAGAAGTTTAGTGTGTATGCATGCCAATAACAGGTACACACAGCTTTGGCTAATATACTTAGAACATTAGAACATTTTATTACTACAGGATGAACCTACAAAGGTACCAGTCATTTTCTAAGTATAGTTCAGATACTTGGCTCGGCCCGTATCTGGTTTTAATCTTACCAGCACTAAAGCTGAGATAAAATATACGAACAAATAATATTAAACGATAATTTTCAAAATGAAAATGAACAAAGTAAACATTTGATAATAATTCCAATAACACAGTTTAAATCATTCTTCATGCTTTTTAACTTTTAAGTGCGGATTGACTGAATGAACTCGCTTCGTAGTGGTTCCAGTTGGTTGACTCATAGATAAACAGATTCGTTTATTTCAGCTGATGTTTACAGCTGGACAAAGGCATCTTCTTAAGGATTTCCACAACGGCGGGTATTACGCTAGATCGTCAGTCCATCGAGTGGAAGGCCTGCCTTGACCTTGAGCCTTTTTATGAGGCCCGTAGTAAGTGACCACGTCTCCATTTCACAGAAAGAAAATGTGTCTCAGTGGACTGGTAGTGCCTGTTAAGTATACTTAACCTTTGTTTTGTCTCCTGTCATCCGCTTTGCACCGGAGAGAAGTCGAACCTTATACTTCGAACTCCTTCTATGTTCTTCTGATTAATGTCGTTGCGGCTCCAATGACAGTTTAACTTTCCCCCGGGATAAACTTGACCTTCACTGGTTGGGTTTTTATTGGCGGGCAAGCTGTAGATCCTGGCTAAAGCCTGGTCCGTGAGCACGTAGAATTTTGTCCAATGACCCCATGCTACCCATCCTTATCCCTCGCGCGTAATTATATTGCTGTCGCGACTGTGTGACGCGCGCCCGCAGTGAGTGTGCAAGCGCGACAGTAACATAATTACGCGCGAGCGATAAGGATGGGTAGCTTGGGGTCATTGGACAAAATTCTACGTGCTCACGGACCAGGCTTTACACAGGAGTTGCAGCGGTGGGAACAAGATGTGAGAAAAGTCCTGTTTTTGGTGTGTCTGCACGTACCTGGAGGATCTTGAACAGTTGCTTCAATATGTACTGCTCGCGCAGAAGTTTCTGGCGGTCTCGGTTGGGGTTCTCCACGACCAGTTCCAATGCTTCAGACTTGTTGGGCTCATTTTCGAAGCCCGCTATGAAGTACACTAGGTCTTGGAGCAGGCACGTTAGGGCCCTGGAATGGATACAAGGCGTTATACAAACAGAAAATTAATGCCGGCAGTACACTCTCGTCAATATATTGTTTAATATTTCATGGTCAATAACATAATTATTATTACTGACGGAATTGCTACCATATACTACAGTGGTAATAAAACACTGCGAAAGAGGGTAGACCGACATGTCTGCAAGTTTCCTCAGTTTCTCCGTGACCATGGCGCTTGCAACAGTGCCGAAATATCGGAAACTCAAAATTAAGGTTCACTCTCGTCAAGTCTCGTCCGAGAACTCTCACCCAGCCTCGCCCGAATGTCTCGCGAGTCAGCCCTATATGCTAACACGGGAGCTAGAGCGAGCGAGCGACAGTGAGATACTCCGAGACGTAGCGTGAGCTCCCTGTATATTCTCGCACTTGGTCTGTCTTGTGGTATCTCGGCGAGAATGTACTGGCGGGATAAAAGCTTTACAACAGTTTAGTTAATGAAAACATAATTGATTAATGTGACTTGAGCTCCTGTCGCTACTTCTTTTCACCACCAGACGATATGTTGTCAAGTTATATTTGAAACTTTTAAGGGTACAAGTTTAAATTGAAAAGATTTTGTGCCGAAAAGATGAAAGGGTTTTAGATGGTAACAGATTTAGGGCAGATGTATTAATCGTCAGATATATGTATTTTAACAGAAGAGTAAACTTATCATTCTGACATATTTCCCGTACTGAAAATGTCAATGTGCCAAACATAATATTCAGTTAGGCCGACGATTGAAAAGTCACCGCAATTTTAAATTGACTGGCCAACCTTGCAAAAATAGTACTTACTTCCGCTCGTTATGTTCTATATTTCCATGATGCAGTTTAGTCGACAAGGCAGAGAGCACCTTGCAAGCATCGTTAGCAAAATCCAAGTCCCTCACTTCACTTGGCGATACGGAGATCAGGGCAAAGGCTTCTTTATCTTCCTTCACCACTGAGCACCCCACCTGATACATAAAATCTTTTATGGGTCATTCCACAAAAATATGTAAACTCTTAGTCCGCGCCACATTTCACATGAAATATTTGTTAATATTTTATTCCAATTTTGTTAAATAATAGCTCGCAATGTGCTTTATTCATCACCCATTTATATTTTTTGAAACTATTTTTAAAACATCTTAAATTCCTTTTGAATGACCCAAAACGTCATTCCTTAGGCATGTCCGTCCGTACTCCAAAAGTTTGTGTTTTGGGACCCACATTTATAAAAACATCAACTTTATCCTTTGTTTTAATTAACGAATAATCTATTTATAGCCTGACCAGGAACATAAAAACCCTCGCCATGTTGCGGAAAACTAATGGTACTAATTTCTTTTAATGGCAACAGTAACTGAAAACTTCATTGTCATGTCACCTTGCATGTCAGTCTATTGCTGTCAAAGTGTAAACAAACTTTATTTTAAATGTGCGCAATTGATTTTGTGAATTAAATTGCTAAAATATTTTTATAGTCGTGAAAGAAAAGTGGTTCACGATGTGTTAATGTATTTGTCGAAGAGAAATATTAAGGGTTCGGACAATATTTTCATTGAATAATGTTTGCGACAAAGGTTGTCAAATTGACTGACATATTTATCGTATAGTACAGTCCACTATGAAAATTAGCTGTAGTCTGTTTCAACTACCTATTTTAAAGTTTTTTGTCACTTTCTAAGTTTTGAATTTTATGGAATTGGGAAAGAAGTACCGAGTTTGAAGCGTTCATGAGCAGACATTGCAGTTGAATATTCAAGTTCTGAATTTGATTATTGATGAATAATAAAATAAATCCTACTAGCTCCATTGATGGTTTCATTTAATTTATTTAAACCAGGTTACCTTTAATAATATTTTTCGTTAATTTATGAAAATATCAAATTAGCCCGTAATCCTGAATCCTGATACATAAATTTAGCCTATTAATTTAACACATGTACGACTGTACTCAGTGTTGCACTATCAAATGCAATTGAAGCGCCTCTATGCCAGGGTTTTTATGTTCCTGGTCAGGCTATACCTAAGCAACTGACTTCATACAGCACACAGTGTTTTATTTTGGCTTAGAAGCGGACATCCCTGTTTTATTAATTCAATCGTTAGATATTACTATTATGTATACAATTGATGAAGGAACTAGTAGTTGTATTTGTTTAGTTTCGAAGAAATATTCGATTTTGTGATTTTATAAAAAAAACTGTTTTAGAAGCATATTTTCTAAAAAAATTACATTAAGTCAGAATTTTGTAAATAAATTTACCTATCACTATAACGTCTACCTTTATGTAAAAATAAATGGTTATTGCTGCAGTAATTTAGGAATTATTTAATAATTTATGATTTTCAGAAAACATTTTTTTCTCTGTTGTCCTAGAAAAATGGCAGCTAGACTTACTTTATATTGATGCATGATATAATTATCTATAATACCTGAAAATATTACTTGCCTATCCCGTGGAAGTTCGAAGATATTTTAATTTCTATGAGTTTAGAAGATTTATATGTAAATAGGGTTGTCATCTAAATATTTTTTAGTTTTTTAAATGCCGTCCGTAACAATACGGTTTTAATGCCTTTGTTAGATAACTATTGAAATTCATTGCTTTTACCATTATTAATTTGTCTGGTCGAGTTTGATAATTATAGAGTTGGCCCTGTGGCGGCTTATTGGAAATCCTATCGTTTTCGAAACATCGATATATATGTTGCAGTCAAAACTCATAATCGATCAAAACCACTTTTGACTGCAAATTTCAGTTAATAGTGGTTTTGACCGATGGCCTTAGTCAATATTACTTTTGACAAATTTTTCTAGTCGTATCATCGAACTTCCACGGGATAGGCAAGTAATATTTTCAGGTATTATAGATAATTATATCATGCATCAATATAAAGTAAGTCTAGCTGCCATTTTTCTAGGACAACAGAGAAAAAAATGTTTTCTGAAAATCATAAATTATTAAATAATTCCTAAATTACTGCAGCAATAACCATTTATTTTTACATAAAGGTAGACGTTATAGTGATAGGTAAATTTATTTACAAAATTCTGACTTAATGTAATTTTTTTAGAAAATATGCTTCTAAAACAGTTTTTTTTATAAAATCACAAAATCGAATATTTCTTCGAAACTAAACAAATACAACTACTAGTTCCTTCATCAATTGTATACATAATAGTAATATCTAACGATTGAATTAATAAAACAGGGATGTCCGCTTCTAAGGCAAAATAAAACACTGTGCAGCATTACTCAGGCTCTAAATGTGAAAACATGTTAATGGTTATAAGTTTTCTAAAATGTTAGTCTACATAGTTTTTACACTGTATTGTTTTCCTTGTAAAATAAAAATAAATAAATAAATACTGTTGTGAGAAAATGTAACGTTGCAATTTAACTTCTTAACTGAATTGCACCACATAACTTTAACGATAACCGGTTACCGGTGTTTTTGTATGGAGTTTGACAGATTTTTGACGTTTGTTAAAGTTAAGTAAGATGGTACTACCCAGACTTAGGCTCAGTTGCGCCACCGTAACCGTAAAAATAACATTAATCGGTGCTTTTTGTATGGAGTTTGACAGATTTTTGACGTTTGTCAAAGTAAAAATAAGATGGTGCAACTCAGTCTTTATCCAGTCAATATCTCACCATTCGAATCTCAGTCAATATCGAAACAACAAGGAACTTAAAAACATATAAAAATTTACTAGACTGTGCTTTAAAATAAAATAAGTAATTAATCACCTTTGACATAACAGGTTTTTCTTCATCTTTGTCAATAGGTATGGAAGTTGAATGTACCCACGTATGCGTGCAAAGGTGCTGTAACCTGAAAAAAAAAACGCAGTTTTAGTGAGTAATTGCACACGGAGTTGAGTGCTCTTTGTCAAGGAGTCCCAGCATGCATTTATTACGTAAGACGATATAGGGGAGGGGGGGTCTACCATGTCTTATTTTTTCTTACAAGGAGGTGGAAAAAAATCTCGATAGTTCATACGTAAGATCATACAAAAATGCGCAAAGTTAATATCATACTTTGAAAAGCGCAGACAACCGCGCGGTTGCCGAGTTTTGCTCGGATGCGTACCTAAACCTATAGGTAAACGATTTCCATTTCCATGGGAACGGAACTGCGCCTCTCGCACTGCGCCTCCCGGGAATTCCCCGCTAGTGCACTAGTCGTCAATTTAAACGTGTATGGATTGATTCATCCACGAAGACGCGCCCCCCAATTCCACCATTCTTCCGCTAATGTTTAAGTGTTATCGGTACACGCTAAATTATTTATCCATGAGTCCACACGCACACTACAATAATGTCGCTCGGATTGCTCAGATCAAACTCCCCGCACCCCGCGCTTCCCTTGACCAAAAATTGGTCGGCCTATTCTCATTTTTTCTTATAATAGGGGCAGAGGGGTTAAAAAAAACTAGCGAAAATAGTCTTACGTAATAAATGAATGGCCCCTGAGTGTCTGTCGAAAAACGTCCGTATTTAGTATTTACCTGACGTAGGTTCATTGGTTGGGTTTTTGTGGCGGTCAAGCTGTAGATCCTGGCTACACAGGAGTTGCAGTGGTGGGAACAAGAGGTGGGAATAGTCCCGTTTACCTGACGTAGCTGCTCTGTGGCACGGGTGCGTCGGAGTGCGTCATGGTGGTCGGGTCCAATTCGAACAGAGTCGCGATTTCTGAGGAATGCGGGACAGATACCAGCTGGTATGCTGGCTCGCCTATCTCTACTGGGGCGTCACTGCAACAAAAAGATTAGTTTTGTAAAACCTTAGAGCTTAGACAATATAACATTCATAATTAAGTACGAAATCACTTTTTGAAGCTAAGAAACTACGTTCCGAAAACACCGGAGCGAAACTATTTCAGAATTACAATTGTCGCGTTTGCAACATTTTTTGGGGGGCTGGTCAGGTCTGATGATCGCATATTTATCTCTTAAGGTTCGGTCAAACCAACGCGATCACACGCGATCAGCCGGTGTGCAGCGATGGCCATCAATGCATTAAAGTCTGATCGCCATCGCTGCACGCCGGCTGATCGCGTGTGATCGCGTTGGTTTGGCTGAACCTTTAGGGTCATAGAACACTTATCAACTCGGAAAGGGACCATCACTGTATCATATCGAGCTATTCAATATTATCTGTATGAAACCCCTTACTGCAACGCACAATAATCGGAATCGTAACGTAATCGTCTTGCCTCAGGACAAACTAATCCCATCAAAAACAATACTTGTCAAAAAAACCAAGTCTCGCAACTCAGTTGTTCTACGGTAAAAAGTTGTGAGATCCATGTAATACCAAGTCCAGGCCAGGAAATCTTTAACGTTTTACATAAATATATTGACGGTTCTATATTGGCTCACATAAAATTCTAAATCCTATTCTTTGTCTTACTACCGATTTGTGTTCATAATAATCACTCTTCATAATTTTATTTTTCATACTTTTTTTATTCATACATTTTTATTACTACCATCGGAGCTCATAACAGTTAGTAATCATAATTTTTTTATCAATACTGTTACTACAAAGAACCATTTAAAATACATAATTTTTATTTTCAGATCTTTTTTCTTCATAACATTCATTGATCATATTGTTTTAATTAATAATGTTGTTACTAAGAACATACTTCAATCATTTCTTTTTGTATTTTGTAGACAGCAGTTATGTATCTAGAAAACTGGACCGAAATTGAAAAATTTTACTCGACTTGGCGGTTGCACTACCGTGCCCCCAAATATTTTAGTTTTTCCTTGATTCATACACCAAACACTACTTATATTCCAAATTTGAAGCTTCTAGGTCTGCTAGAAGTGCCTTAGAGTTTTGATGATCGGTGAGTCAGTCAGTGAGTCAGTCAGTGAGTGACAAAATTAAGTAACTTTGACCCGTTATAATTCTTAAACTACTGGTTCAAATTGAATGAAATTTTAAATATACCGTGTCTTTACAATGCCTGCATAGCTAATGAAAATTCAGCCTTCTAGTTTTATCTACAACGAAGTTACAGGCGGTCGAAAATGGCCTGAATTGTTTCGAGAAAAGGATGGTACGGCCGTGCCGCTTTTTTGCTCGACTTGGTGGGGGCACTGCCGTGCCCCCAGAACTAACTAGACATGTGTGGTCAACTAGCTTAAAGTTCGTCATTCGCTTACGTCTCATAATCCGCCAGTTTACGGCTCTTCGTCCATATCGTATTCAAACTGTTCAATCCAGCGTTCGGTAAGCCGTAAGCGCGGCGTCACCTACCCGAAGCAGAGTTGATGATGAGACCATAGGCGACACGGTGACGATCCCTATAGTCTCAAGTCGCCATTTACAACACCTACAGCAGGCCTGGCTCACTCCGCGCGGTACATCCGATAATTACCTACAGCGAAGCGCCCCGCCGGCGGGTATTATATCAGTCGAGTGTCACGCGCGCGCCCGTCAGGACGCTGGCGTGCGTTGTAGTACCTAATTCTACGATCGAAGTATTATTTAAAAATTGACTTAAAGAGAAAGAAATATTGTGCGGCGTTCGGGTGTTTAAATTCGAAAAGAAATCTACCGGATTTTATTTATCTTTTTTTTTTCGCTTCCCAAAGATGCTGAAAAGTATGTTGGCCATGTAGGTAATCAATAATTCTTAGGATAGTATAGGAACCTAACCTACCATGACTACTGCTCAGAATGCGTTCGTTAGTTTCAGCCAAATGACGTCCACTGCTGGACAAAGGCCTCTCCCACTTTTTAAGTATAAGTAGATTAATTTATTTTTTCACTAGACAGCAACCCTAACAGCGTAAAAAGAGTTCAGAGGCACGCGATAGAAAGAGTCAAAACTTGTAGGTGAATAAAATTGTAGGTACGTAGTGCTGTGCGAGCTGAATTCCACTGTATCGCGTCGTAGCAAGACTCGCATTCATTTAAATCGTCTTGCGGAGTAATCCTTCTGTACCTGTACTATTACTTATTCTGTGCCTACAGGAAGAGTATGTACTCACGGCGGTCGATTACACGCCTCTGCTGCTAAGTAGTGTCCTGTCGCGAGGTGCTTGAACCGGAATATCGAGTTCCAATGGCCGGCGCCGCCGCGGCATGGGTCGTGTTGCACCACCTGCAGACAATATGACGCTGTAGATAATAATATACAGACGGCACATCAAATCATACATTTGTGTTATAAAAATTGTACTACCTATCAATTTTACCAATCCTTTATCTTTCAATTATTGTATGCCCATGCGGCGGAACACAGCTGATCTATTATAACAATTTTATGACCTGACATATGTGTCACCTGTGCGTACGGTTACCTGTGATTTCACAATAAAAACAATTTGAATTTGTAGGAAACTCAACCCTATTACAACTGAATAAAAGACACCAGAGTATTTAGCTTGATGTGGCACGGTTCACCTGCAGATACAATACGAAAGGCTATACATATTTAGGACGTACGGACTCCTGACCTCGTTCTCCCCGAGTGTCTTGCCGCAAGTAGCGGGACGCTACACAACGCTACAGGATGCTACAGATGACTCCTGACCTAACGAGATCAGGCCAGGCGCTCTGGGAGATTGTTCCCAGAGCACCTTGCTGCTGGAAGCAGGACGCTACATGACGCTACAGTACGCTACAGATGACTGCTGACCTCGATCTCCCAGAGCGCCTTGCTGTTGGTAGCAGAACGCTACATGACGCTACAGTACGCTACGAGACGCTACAATCTTATACATCAGAGCCCTCCTGGCCTCGATCTCCCACAACGCCTTGCACCTTGCTGCTGGTAGCGGGACGTTACATAACGCTACAATACGCTACAGATGACTCCTGACGTCGATCTCCCAGAGCGCCTTGCTGCTGGTAGCGGCACGCTACATGATGCTACAGAACGCTACAAATGACTCCTGACCTCGATCTCCCAGAGCGCCTTGCCGCTGGTAGCGGGACGCTACATGACGCTACAGATGACTCCAAATCTCGATCTCCCAGAGCGCCTTTCTGCTGGTAGCGACACGCTACATGACGCTACAGAACGCTACAGATTACTCCTGACCTCGATCTACCAGAGCGTATTCTGCTGGTAGCGGGACGCTACAGTACGCTACAGAGGACTCCTGACCTCGATCTACCAGAACGCCTTTCTGCTAGTAGCGGGACGCTACAGTACGCTACAGAGGACTCCTGACCTCGATCTCTTACAAAACCTTGCGCCTTACTGCTGTTAGTGGGACGCTACTAGACGCTACCGTACGCTACAGAACGCTACAGATGACTCCTCACCTCGATCTCCCAAAGCGCCTTGCTACTAGTGGCCGCAGTGGCACTAGATCGGCCGGTGGTGCGCAGGAACACATGGTGCCGCTTGCGGTATTCATCCATGGTCAGGAACTTCTCTTACTCCACTAATACACGACGCTACGGGACGCTACAATCTTATACATCAGAATACTTCAGACCTCGATCTGCCAGAGCGCCTTGCTGCTAGTAGCGGGACGCTACAGTACGCTACAGAGGACTCCTGACCTCGATCTCCCAGAGCGCCTTGCTGTTGGTAGCAGAACGCTACATGACGCTACAGTACGCTACGAGACGCTACAATCTTATACATCAGAGCACTCCTGACCTCAATCTCCCACAACGCCTTGCGTCTTGCTGCTGGTAGCGGGACGCTACAGTACGCTACGGGATGCTAAACTACGCTACAAATGACTCCTCACCTCGATCTCCCAAAGCGCCTTGCTACTAGTGGCCGCAGTGGCACTAGATCGTCCGGTGGTGCGCAGGAACACGTGGTGCCGTTTGCGGTACTCATCCATCGTCAGGAACTTCTCTTGTTCGGCGTGGAATAACCGCACCACGTCTCCACCCTTCAGGATCTCCTCCTGGTTCTCCTTGTGTTCGAGGAACAGCGTCACCTTCCATGACGTCGACGAGTTTACGACGTTCACCTGGAAAAATGTTGAAGTATTTTTAGTAACAGTTTTCCCTCCAGGTAATAATAATATGTAAAGAGGATTTAGAATAAGTTTTGATGATATTTCGAGACCCGATTGGGAGGCTCACGTGATTACCTGATTAACTACAACAGAACGAGTCCACTAACCTTAAATAAGATAGAGAATATCATGCCTACAAACCACAAATAAGCTAGTTCTTTTTGGGTCAATTCGATATTTAACAGGATTTATGATTTTTTAATAAGCCACAGTGAAACTGGCTCGAAGTCTATACTTTATCTTCGTTTGATTGGTTTGTTATTCAAAAAGAATCAAGAATTTAAAGTGTAACCTAACCTAGCTACCCTAAGTTACCCACCTCCATACAGCCGGCATTGTCAGGTAGTTCATGGTTAGAGGACACGTGTAAGACTTGTTGACCTGCATTCACGGGGTTCATGATGACCTTGTCGCCAACCACCACATTGTCGCCTGGAAATAAACAGGGTTTTATTTTATCTGATATGTGGCAGAAGAGCAGACGGATCACGCTGCCCTTTTTACACCCGCAACATCAGTGAAGCTTCCCCGATTGAGCCCATTGAAGTAATATTACTACGTATAGAACAGACATCGCGAACAAAATATGTACAGTGCGGGGTGCGGGGCGGGAATTTGACGGACAGCTGTCAGTCAAATCCATGACTATCAAGTTTCATAATTTATGGCGATAAAATCTGCACCAGAAAATGTCGTACTTCATTGATAGGATTGCACGAATAGTGACGTTCCTGCGGTCGCCTCATCATAGACATTGTGAATCGATTGTGAAAATAAACAAATCGGCTAAATTGTGTTAAATTTTCATGGTGCTCAATAGCAAAAAGGTTCAGCTACTTACATTATTTTATTATATTGTGCGTTTCCTGTAATGTAATCTAAGCTCCCCTCCCTTAGACTTAAATTAGCCCTCCTAGACAAGTGACAAAACGTAGCAGTTGAAACATTCGAAATCACTTCGCTCTGCCGTTTTTTGGTGTTAGTTACTTCACTCTGTGATGCGATTTTAAAATTACAACTGGCGATTCCGAATTCACAACTGAGGGGACTGAGGCTAATCGTGTTACTTGTGCTACAAGTGCGTATGGGCTTCATACTGATGCTTAAGCCATTAATTATTTTTCTTCCCGATTAAAATCTAATGTAATCGATAATCGCCTTGAGAATCGTTAACTGGTATTTTCTAATTCGATAAAAAAATTACCCATCTCTAGTTTAAAACTGTCATCCAACAGCGCACGAAATATTATGAGTTATAGATAATGATACCATTACAGAGGCGACACTTCGTTTACGTTTAGTTTCTGCCTATTGAATTGGATACTGTAAGGAAACATCGTCATCATCATTTTAGCTACTGGACGTCCACTGCTGAACAAAGGCCTCCTCTAATGATTTCCACATCGCCCAGTTGATAGTGGCCTGCACCCAGCGTCTTCCTGCTATCTTCAGTCAGTCCATCTTGAGATTTTAGAAAAATTCCCACTCGTCACGGTAGGAACAAAGCTAGGGATGACCCACGCCTTCATTCCAGAACCAATAAAATAACTGAAAGTCAGAAACTTTCAGTTATTTTATTGTCTCTATTGTTAACTATCTCAGTGGTTGAGTACACGTATAATAGCTGTGAGGTAGAAGTTACGGGACTATTCCCACCTCTCCTTTTCACCGCTGCATCTCCTGTGTAGCTAGCACCTAGACTAGTTGATTTAAAGCCAAGGTATATCAGTTTTTAGGTAATGACTTAGTGCATCTAAAAATGTAAAACTTTCTAGTTTTTTGTAACATTGAAAAATCTAAAAAGAAGCATCATTTTTTTTACCAAGTGTTTCTAAGAAATTTAAATGGAAGCTTTTGATGACAACGTATTGCTTACTTTTTCAGCTGTCGAACGAATCACTTTTATACTCATAGGTCCTGTACATCGGTAGATTTGGTAAATAAATGAATCCATCCGGACTCAGAAACTAAAAAAATTAAAATAGCTGTAATTTTTTAATACTGGATTTGTCGATTAAATTGATCATATTACTGCGCCCTAACGGGTCGGACACTGGTGACCAGACACACTGTACAATTATTATAATTTTAGCCTATCTCGTGAGCTAGGTGTCAATAATTAGGGTGATTTACTAACTAACCAGTCGCATACGAACAACAGCAGTGAGATTCAAACAAGTTTGATCCATGATGCCGCACGACTATTGTGTGAGCCCACCCGTAACCCAAGCTTATTTAGCTTAACACAAGGGGCTGGACGGGACTATTAGTAATTTGTGCAATACAAAGTGCTTATAATCTTTAAAAAAATCTTTTTATTGCTGTATTTAACCTTCCTTTCGTATACTAATTTATGCGTCAGTGTCAAGTCTGCGATTTTTATTCTTTGAAATTTTCGTAAAATGGCTGCCGCCGCGGTGACGCCTTGTAATTAACAAATTAAAATTAAATTAGTGTTTTAAAGTGCATAAATGTACAACTTAATGGTAAAAAGTCATTCCTTGATTTTTACTTAATATGTATCTGGAGTTATTTGAACAGTATTTTCGTCTATAGGATGGCATATTTCAAAAAACAAAACTGCACTCAAGCGTGTTGTCACAGCAACCGCTGAGCACATACTAATTGAATTTCGGTCCGTGGACCTATTTACGTGCCAGAAACAGTCTAGTTGACATGTCTTCTCTAGTACGTAGTACATTATAACTCAATGATTGAGCCTCCGGTTCCCTCACTCACTCGGCTAAATGCAAATCTATGAAGTAATTAGAGCTACCGTATTGGGATGGTGCGACTGTAAAGTCCTGTCACTCGCTATTAGCGAGACAGTAGCCAATTGATGAACGCTGGAGCGATAAAAGGGCTATCGCATTTGCACTCAGCAGTTGGGCTAAGATTCGCGCCGTGATAATATCGTATCGATAATTTTAGACGACAAAGTGCTACTCTCTTCGTACAAATTCGATAAAAGCCTCGAAAGCCTAGCGCGCATCCTAGGCCTACAGGACAGGAAACATGATAGCCGTTTGTTCTTGAGTCTTTGTTAGCATTTGAAATACAGGGTTTTACTGTCGTCTCTACACCAAAATGATTTAAATAACCATATATTGAGTGGTGATTGTATATTCAAAAATGTAATAAATAAAGCAGCAAATGAAACCAATATTATAAGCTTGCATTATCACAATAACACGTAAGCTTCCATAAATACATTCATTGTTAGATAATACGAATTATTTTCATATTTTGCGATAAGCCGTTGAATATCAACAACACAGGACGGTCGAAACTGACTTAAAAGGGTTTAGATCCCTTCATTGTAGCCACAACGACTGAATTTATTTTCAGTGGGCATCAGTAAATATTTATGGAGTATCCCTTATGCCAAATTGATACTTGACGCCTTCGCAAAAAGGCAAATGGGAAAATTCATCGCTTTTTTAAGCTTTAGAAACCGATATTAAGGTTTAACCGTTTTATTTTCCGTACAGCCCGCATATAAAGTAAATTGTTCTTTTGTGTACACAACTACACACTACCTTTATCATTATGAAAATACGAGAGAAAAGATATACTCATTCGAAATGTTTTTTGTTAAGTGTAATTGCAATTTACAATCTTTCTACATTATTGCAGTCATACAGTTCGGGAAAGAAATCAGTAGGCAGCGAGTTTCAGTCCCTATAGGTGTACCAGAATCTCATGGCAAACAAAAATATTGGAAAAGTGTGTTTTTCATATGGCCATTGTCTATGGCTTTATTGTCACCTGTCAAAGTAAATCAAGAGATCTGTCAGCCGCTGCAGAAATTTTGTAATCTCTTCATGCCTATTTGTTATTTTTGTGAAAAAGACGAAAAAACTCAAGCAAGTCATATTGTTTTCAAAGTGTATTGTAAAATAAGGCATAATTCGAAGTCAATCTTTGATTTTAAAGCGCGTCGTTGAGTTGACAGTAAGTTGGAGTGAAATGTTTTGATACTTACCTACATTTAGTTTATTACCTAACTGCGTCAGAAGGAGGGTTATGTTTATTTTATATTATTCTTACCTAATAGCTGCTTTATCGGGGTTTTCAGGTGTATTTCATGCATTGGTGCAGAGGAATGGTGAAAATGTTATGACCATGTAAAGAAAATTGAAAAAGATTTCATCAAGCAAGTTTGAGTAATTGAAATGCTGAAAAAGCGATTTATATTATACAGGGTGGCCCAGAAGAAAATTCACTTTTGAAAATTTAAAGAAACGAAAACTGTACATTTTTGTAGAACTTTAATTAATGCAATTTAAAGGAAATTTCATGCAATTTATTTTTAAATTTACTTTCTTTTTTAAATTTGATCGTACATGTGATTCCCTTGACATTTACAACATTCGGTCAACATGCATAAAAATTTTGGAAAACTTTCGTTAGAGTTACTTCGAAATGGATTCAGGATGGATGAATGCTTCAGAGTTTTTGGATTATTAGAGTATAACACTGCTCATAACGTAACCCCACAAAAAGAAGTCTGCTGGAATGAGATAAAGGCTTCTTAGTGGCAATGAGATTCTGATTTCACACCTGCTTAATTGGTTTGTTGCATCGAAAGGATGATTGATTTTTGATAGCGCTATAGTGGCATGCTGAAAGGCTTCTTGATTTCAAAGTGCCAAGTTTCGCAAGGTTATGACAGGAGCACTTTGTTTCATCAAGATGGGGCTACGTGTCACACTTCAAATGAGAGCATTTGGATGGTAAGAGACATGTTCCCACAAAAAAATAATTTCAGGCAGGGGTGACATCCCCTGGCCACCAGGAAGTCCTGATCTCACTCCAGAAAACTCCTTTTTGTGGTGTTACCTTAAGAATAGAGTATACTTTTATAATCCAACAACCATGCAGCAACTGAAGCTGAACATTCGGCAAAAAATGGAAAATAAGTTTCGAGGTAATTCTAACGAACGCATTTCAAGATTTTGATGCATGTTGATCGAATATTGTAAGCGTCAAGGAAATCTCCTGGACGATGTAATTTAATAAAGGTAAATTTAATAACAAATTCCATTTCATTTTCTTTGAATTGTAATGAATAAAGTTCTACAAAATTACACAGAATTTTTTTCCTTGAATTTTCAAAAGTGAATTTCTTTCAGGGCCACCCTGTATTAATACCTGTTTAACTTGTGATCTATTTGAAGAACAAGAAATGCAAGTGGAGTTCTTAGAATCGTTTTCTAGTTCTGAATGAAGTGATAAGTTATAAGTATGATACTTAATAAAATTATTTACAGTAATATACGGTTTACTTATTTTTCAAGACATGTTCCTATGTTAAAAACCCGATGTAACAACATTCTTCATACACATACCTAAAATGTATAGGTAGGCATTCGTACTTCATGTTCATTA
The DNA here is from genome assembly GCF_004193835.3 of Ostrinia furnacalis. Classification (NCBI taxonomy): domain Eukaryota; kingdom Metazoa; phylum Arthropoda; class Insecta; order Lepidoptera; family Crambidae; genus Ostrinia; species Ostrinia furnacalis. Next base: position 786,482 of record NW_021130561.1, read on the forward strand.
ATATTAGTCATAAATAAAAATTAAATAGTATCAAGATCGTTTGATCCAATTTCCCCAGTATTGCACTCAACAAAGTTTATTTTCCCCATTTGCCATGAGATTCTGGTACACCTATAGCTATTTGCTTTATAAAAAAGTTTGCAAAACGTAAATTAATGTCGTGAACGACATCATTAACAGGTGATATGACACTACTTCAATGAATAAGAGTTTCATAGACTGCAGACTTTTTATCGACCGATAGTTTGGATGATTCGTCAGGCTGTTAGGCCCAGTTTCCACTGAGGCGGACCGGAGCGGAGAACTGTCGGGCGGACAAATTTTTCTATAGAATTTGACAGCAGCGGCGGCGCGGCGCTGAGCGGACCGGTGCAGAGCGGAGAAAAGATGTGGAAATAATTAAATCTAATTGGTTATTCAAAACATTTCTCTGTTCCGCTCCGCCTTCGTGGAAACTGAACCTTAATCAGGGAGAGGGCTTTGATAGCCTCTTCCTGATGAATACGTCAAATATGAATCAAATCACTCACCAGTCGACCGGAGTTTGTAGAATGGCATGACATAGAACCATGAGCCCTCATTACCATTTGCGTCTAAATGCACACGCATCGCGTTCTTCTCTAATAGCGCTGGTAGGCGCTTATTTACCTGTGGATATACAAAAAAAATCAAATAGGTCTATTCAGTAATCATTCCTAAAAAATTTGGCTGGTTTCACTACTCTTTAGTCACTCGAGTATACAGGATAAGGCCTACAGTATCAAGAATTAGAATCTGACACCGTACAGTATGGCCAACTACCCACAAAGAACCACCATTAGAAGAAAATCCCATTGCGTTGGGAAAGTGAATAAATTTTTGCAACAGATATGTGGAATTTTAGACGTAGGCAGGATAAGCCCACCCCCCTCTTCCTCTGAATATCGTGAAAGTCGACTAAAGGCGCCTTTAAAATAGAGGCATGAGGAAGCGCTGCAGTGGCGCCACTGTGACACTAAATTGTATGAAAACTAGTAGTGGCGTGGCAAGCGCGCCACAGTGGTGACGCTTCCCTCTAATTTGTCCTGCCTTTAGGGACAAATGCAAACATCAGACCTCCCCAAACCACATAGCGCCCTCGCCAGATGGGTTGGGCAATTGCAGGTCAAATCTTGGATTTGCTTCAGTTAATTTTAGAGAGTAGATGTAGTAGAGGTAGCAGGGAAGCGCTGGACGCAGGCCGCTACCAATCGATCAACGTGGAAAGCATTAGGGGAGGCCTATGTTCAGCAGTGGACGTCCTATGGCTGACATGATGATGATGATGATGATGAGATGTAGTATAAATGACCTTATAAATAATGATGATACATGAGGTGTTATGTATTACACTTGTACTGTACTCACAGTCAGATATTTATTGGACTTCACGTGCAGCAGTTGTATCACGCTTCCGTACTGCACAATGGTCCCTAGTAGTTTCTTATTCTCCAGCTCGTTCTGCTTCTTTTCTATCTCCGCTGCATGCTGGAATAAGAACACATCAATTTAGCCGTATGGAACGGAAAACGCAGCGTGGAACGTACACCCACAAGGTGGACCGACGTCATCAAAAAGGTAGTAGGAAGGTGCTGGACGCAGGCCGCTACCAATCGATCAACATGGAAACTATTGGGGGAGGCCTATGTTCAGCAGTGGACGTCCTATGGCTGAAATGATGATAATGATGAGCCGTATGGTTCCAGCAGAGTAGCATAGGACCACCAGAAATTACTGTGGGTCATCTTCCTATAGCCAACTGTTTTTACTGGTTGGTAACTATGTATTAACATATCGACGGTGAAATGACAATACCTCCTATAACTGTATTTATTTTTTTGGTTTTCAGGAGAAAGAAAAAAATACGTTTACTTGCGCATATAGCAGCTATTTCCACAAAGTTTTATCAGTTTTATTGTTATCTAAAAACAAATATCAGTTAGGAGAAAAAGGACAATGACCAAAAATGTATGGAGTGTGGTCCAAATGTCCACCACTAACGAAACCTATGTGTAGTAAAATAGTCTGCTAAATACTGATTCATTATAACCAAACCGCAATAAAAAATATGCTGTCAGTAAAAAGTTATGATTGAATGAAAAGTCTGTTTTTTACCTTTTCATCCGAAAAATGTTCTTGATATCATTCTATCCATTGCACATTTTGGACTAATCTACGCATATTATGTCATGTCGCATGTGGCGCGTGGTTATAGATGAATTTTATTAAATATTATACTAGCTGTGCCTACGACTTTGTACGCGTGAAAATAGTTTGAATAATATTTCCCATTTTTACAACATTTGTCTTTACTGCTCCGCCCCTATTGGTTGTAGGGTGATGTTATTTATCCTAAAACCATCCTTGATAAATGGGCTATCCATAACAAATAGAATTTTTCAAATCGGAACAGTAGTTCCTGTGATTAGCGCGTAAACTACTACAATTTTTCAAACAGTCGTAACTTTTTACTGACAGCTTATTTTTTTTTCGTCTCATATGAAAGTTAATCTCTATTTAATGGACTAAAAGCCCATATAGGTCTCATTAGTGGTGGACATTTGGACCACTTTTGGTCATTGTCCTTTCGAATGGAAAAAGTCCACGCGAAATTTAAGCCTATTGTATTAAGAAAATCGATTTTTTTAAATGTTACTTAGGAGGTATTGTCACTATTATCTGTGGCTAGGGTGCGTCACACTGCAATCGCCAATGTATAGTACCTACTCCAATGTATGAATAGTAAGTTCTAGGATACTGAATCTACTTCCTGATTCGCAGTTAGCATTATAATCTATTCCAATGTTTAGTTGTATAAAGTCACATCAAATTACGAGTACATTGTAGTGTACAATGTTTTGATGACTGTAGCTTTCTGATAATTTTGAAGAATTATTATGTCTTTGTAGTTTCCTGACAAATACGAGTATATCTATGTCAACCACAGTCAACATCTTTCACCAGTATTAACCGCATAAAAAAAGCTTTAAAAAACTCTTTCAAAACATAAAGATTTATCCGAGAATAAAATCTGAAATAAAACTTTCTATATCAACACTGCGATCGAAATTAAACAGCGCGCTAAAGAAATCGAGTCTGCCTCGAAGAATCCGCGCCTTTGAAGTGAAATTCAAACAAAAGTTTATAAATACGCTTCAGAAGTGCCACGGGACGGCATAACTTTCTTTGAGTAATGCCTATTTGCCTATGGTAATGCCAAAGATTGGTGTATGTTGTTTTATGGAATATTTTCTACTGCCGCGAACGTCTCTATGATTTATGGGAATTAATATTTTGCCGTGACAAATGTATGTGGTTCATTGGGACTATGCTTTGATTGAAAGTCAAGCATAGCACATGAAGCTAAACACTATGCTATCTTAAGCCTCTTGTATAATACGTACGATTTCGCTAAAAATGTAGTCAGATGTCATTTATGCCCACAAGCGACCTTCCTTGTTCAGTTTTACGAATTGTCACCATATTTTTGGAAATAAATAATTTTCTTTCTATTATCTCAATAAAATAGGAAATCGTAAGATGACATACAAAATAACGGATTCAATACAGTTGTATAGCTGCTGGCATATCCAGAAAACAAAGTGCAGACAAAAGCATAAACTTCAAAATAAAAAGAATAATAATAAAAAAAACCCTGCCTTGCAGACCCATTATTCATGGTTAACACAAAAAAATACAATAATAAATGGTTACAAGTACAAAACATACAAAAGAAGACATAAATTAAGAGATTTCAAAATCGGACGGACGACCTACATTCAAATCACCCAATTAACAATCAAATTAGATTTGTGTCTCCGATGTGATGTAACACCACATTAATGTCACCATAATGCACGCCAAAAGGTTTTAGGGTTCTACCACACTGCTTTGAAAAGAACTTCTATGCGGTTATTTAACAGCAGCTTCTAAAAGGGCAATATTTTTCTGAAATATGAGACTGCAATGGGCTGGCAACATTGCAATATTGCAGTGTCCCGGCCATTTCGACAGCCCGACCCTTGTTGAAGCGTCGCTCCAGGAACTTTACCACCGCCGTAAAGTTGCTTCTCTAACGGTTTTCTACAGGCTACACTTCGGAGAATGTGCGAAGGAATTATATAACTTAATTCCACCAGCCCCTTTCCATCACCGGGGAACCAGACGCAGGCTAGCGTACCATCCCTACATTGGCGACATTCCACCAGCTCGCACTAAGCGTTTCGACGACTCCTTTATAATGCGAACAGCTAGGGACTGGAATTCGCTGCCTGCTGCTGTATTTCCTGAACACTATAATCCGGGCGTTTTCAAGGCGAGAGTGAATAGGCACTTACAGGGCAGATATGTACCATCCTAGACTGCATCTCACTTAACACCAGGTGCGATTGCGGTCAAATACCTGCCTTGTCTAGCATAAAAAAAAATAAAAAAATTTAGGTCCCAAAAGTGCAACTACATCTATGTATACTAATATTATAAATGCGAAAGTAACTCTGTCTATCTGTCTGTCTTGCTTTCACGCCTAAACCACCACCGATTTTGATGAAATTTGGCATAAAGATAGTTTGAATCCCGGGAAAGGACATAGGATAGTTTTTATCCCGGTTTTTGAAAGAAAAGCAAGTATTGTAATAAAATAAAAACATTGGTCATCAAGAAGATCTTTTAGGTTTCAAATCATGCTTTACATTGGATAAGAAAGTAATACAGAAAACGTATTCTTGAAGACATTAACACTTTATTTTATCATAGTAATAAGTTTCTCATTCGTTAAAAAGAGTTCGTTAATTCCTTCAAAAAAAATTTTTCAAAAGTATGTGATTCTCCTGAAATTATTACCTATTGGTATTGTCTATCACTGTCCCTCCTGCAAGCATTTCATTATGAGTGCAAACAAAAGAGATTGAAACTGACTAAAAGATTTGATAAAATTAAAAAACAGTATCTAGCTACATAGTTAAGGAGTAGCTTTTGATAAAACGTGTCTTCCGCCTTACCCTGCTGGTAAAAGATTAATGTATCTGCTGGCAAAATAAACAATGTCGAATGCTCTAATGGAGCCATCCGTCAAAGTGACGACTGCTAAGGACGTAGCACATTTATCAACCCGGAAAGGGATCGTAATCGTATTAACTCCATATTGCAACGCACACTTATCCGCACCGTAACTTAAACATCTGGCCTCGCGGTTGACAGCGCTTGAAAGGCGATGACAGCTCGCGAAAGGCGATACGGTGTTGATTCTTTCCGAGTTGATAAGTCTGCTATGACCTTTATGCATGGAAGTGACACTTCTGTGATTGATAAAGGTGGAAAGCTACAAATATAATATTGGACTTTACAGGGGATATTATAAATTGTAATATAAAAACTTTGATAATATGATTTAGAAAGTTAGACATCAGGGAATACGAGAAAAAGGGTAGTCCGCTCCCGATTAGATCTCGCTTGGGATCTTTCAGCAAGTTAATGACATTGGGAATAGGAGAAAAGGGGTACGATTCCTACTTAGGATCTTGATTGGTTCAGCACGTCCCTATTGGCATTTAACGTTGCATAATGGAGCTATAATGAGGATCTTGGATCAGCTGGAAGGTGGTATAAGTTCGTTTCAGTCAAATGACGTCCACTGCTGGACAAATGCCTCCCCCAAGGATTTCAATAACGATCGGTCCTGCGCTGCTCCCATCCAGATACTTCCCGCGACTTTAACCAGATCGTCGGTCCAGCTAGTGGGGGCCTGCTCACATTACGTTTTCTGGCCCGTGGTTGTATAACTGATAAATGTTGTGCTAAATTGGTGTTGCTAAATTGGCGAAAATGTTATTTATCTTGAAAACTATAGAGTTTTCAAGATAAATAACATTTTCGCGTAGGTACGTTCGCGTAAGAAAAGTCTTGCCGATCATAAATATGTACGTCAGGGAATAACCGTACCGTACTGATTTACTTTCCGGGTTACTTTCTTGGCAGTTTTATAAAGGCGCTTGAATGAATTAATAATTAAATTCGTATTACAACAAAGGCTTTATAGGACCGCCATTTTGACTGATACCTATTTATTTAAACATTCTATTGGAGGGCTGAATTGGTGTGCCATTAAAATACAAAATAAATAAATAATAAATAAATATATCCTTGGACATTTTACACTGCGCTTCTAGTCCCAAACTAAGCAAAAATAGAACGTAAGGAACTAAGACGGAAGTAAAAGTTTTACTTGTGTGTTAGTAAATTGGATTATTTCCATCTAAGTAGCGCTTACGATACATGTAATCCACACTCGAATGCTTACGCCTTATGAGTTAATAACAATAAAATAATTGCTACAGACAGACGGCTAAACATCAGTCTAATTATAAATTTTAATCTCCAAATTGGCTCATTTAGTGTTGATTTGAGATATCGTCCCCAATGTGAAGCGATATATCAATTGTACAGACAACACAACAAGCGGAACTGCAGCATCATACAGGGTGTCCCAAAAAGAAGTGTCGAGCTGAAGCCCAGAGGTAGAGCATCACTAGGGCTATCCGAATCACCCCCATGTATGTTCCGCGATTTTTGCTAGTTTTCGAGTTATGATTGTTTTAAATTTCTGTGCTTAGGCTTAGGCACTTTTGTGGTCACTGTGGCGCGATTTTTTAATTATTATTAGATGAATACTAGGCCTAGCTGATTCAGAAGTATTTACATACATAACACGAATGTAAACTAAAAAAGTTGAAAATGTTGTAAAAAAAAATTAATAACCCGAAAATTATCAAAAGTCGTGCTGATTCGGGTAGCCCGTGTTGCTTCGGTTTGACACTACTTTTTGGGACACCCTGTATAGTTGTATTTAGAGCTATTTTGCAATAAAATGTGTAGTCTATTGTGCTGGTGACTGTACACGGAATTCCCGAGCTCGATACCGTGACATGACAGGCAGTTTCTAAAGACTAGTTTATTGATCGTTAGGTCTTGTATCGCGGAGCTAGATATCTTCTAAAATTGTTACAAACGGAATAAAGACAAATAACATTCAGACACTTTTCTAACATTGTTTAGATACAATGCAGAAAGTTGCATCCATACGATATTGACGATTTTTAACAAACAAAAATTGATTAATTTCATTAACTTTTCTGACTTCTGCATAGGCAAAAGAGATGATGCCCAAAACAGATGTATTTATAGTATCATCAATCAAATGAAATCTGAATTTTTCGGGTCATATGGTGCATAATTAAGTAGCCAAACAACGCCCCTCTTGTAGCGGAGTTTTGGTTTTGGGCTGCCACTGTGTAGGTTTGTTGTCGATACGACAAGAAGAAGAAGTAATTAATTAAGAATTGCCACCCTGATAAAACATCTTAATATATTTAACCAAATTACGCGGTACTTTGCCTTTTAGCCTTTCTCGGAATAAAACAACAAATATACATACACCAATGGTCTACAAGCACTGAATTTTAATTAAGCTGCTTTCTAGCTCCTGGCTTTGAACTACCCCCATCTATTTGCCTGTGCACTGTGACTTGGCGTAACTTGGCACCAGCTGGTAGCAAACAAAAGCGTCCATTCCAATTTCGCCAACACAATGTCTGAGTTCGATTGAAATGTTTTAGTGCGATTGCGACAATGTAAACTGCGCTTTGTGGTGGTAACTAGGGCGAATTCTTATCAGACACCGTTACAGGGCAACATATGTTAGTAGGGGTGATTATTCCATCAACTTTTTGCGATATTACTTTGGACGACGACGAATAAAACTCCAATTTTGTTGCAGAAACAAACCTTGGAATCCCGTTTCACCCCTTCAGGGAGTGAATTTCGAAAAGTTATTTTTTAGCGAATGCTACGTCATAATAACTCTCTGTGTGCAAAATTTCAGCGTAATCTTTCACTGGCTTGATATGACTGTGTAAATATAATAGATCAATCACTATTCCCACCGCTCTTTCCCACCATCTACAGTATAGCGTTGGCCTGCAATAAAACCCAGAATAACAGTGAAGGTTAGGTTGTCCCAGAAGATAAGTATCATGGTGGAACCCACAATGATAAAGTGGCGTTGATAGATCAGTGTGACGGCCTTTTGTACACAGAAAATTTCTGACAAAGCCCATATTATTATTGTAATTTTCTTCTTCTTCACAAGGCCCTTAATGTTTTATGTTACTGACAAAACACATGCGGGTTCGCCCGTCGAAAGGCGGGCGCCACCCGCGTTCATTTATTTTTACGTGGATTTGATTTATAGCATGAATCCGCGCCGTGCGAATTCACTGAACGCAGGTGGCACCGCTTCGAAGAATCACGAAGTTAGGTAGATGTGATGGATTGTTGGGAGACAGTTTCTTGGGAAGTCAAGAGTTATTTTGCTTTGTTGCTCTTTGAAATATCAAAGAATGTGATTCATAGGATAGCGATATGCAACTGATTAAAGAAAATTAGAGATACGGATTCCGACAACGGATCCACCTTTAAAAATCGACTTAAAATTCATATTATTTGCAGGATTCGTTTCAGCAGGAGTAGCAAAGAAGCTTTTATTTGTACTAGCAAGAGTAGCAAGCTTACTTCAGTTATTAGAGGACGACCCCTTAGAATAGTTTTCAGACATTCAGGTCAAGTCGGCATTGTCTTCAAACTGATAAAAGTTACACAATGTTTTTCCTATAGTTTTCTTTTTCCTATACTTGGAAATGACATACATCTTTTTCATTGCTATGAATTACAGAGGATAGTTGTTTATATCAGCGTCCGCCGATTGTTGGTGTGAACAACTAAACCTGGTAGGAAGCTTTTATCGCGCCATTTTATCGATTTTACGTGTTAAACCCATACATTTGTCGTCTAAAATCATCGATAAGATTTTATCACGGCGCCCATCCTAGCCCTACTACTACTGTCTACCTTTTACATCTCTCTAAAGTCCGCTCGCACATTCACTGCGGCTGCTTGTCGCACAGTCGCGACAGCAATATAATTACGCGCGAGCGATAAGGATGGGTAGCTTGGGGTCATTGTACGAAATTCTATCTGCTCGGCGACCGGACTTTAGCATCTAGTATCATCACAAAGGTTCTCAAATAAGTGTATACTCACGTGTAACCTCTTGAGTAGTCCAGTATCGGTGTTGTTGTTGGCAGACTGCTTGGCTGTGTTCCAGAATTGCTTTTGAGCGGAGTAACGGTTCATGGGGCATATCTTGAACAGGCAATCTGGGGGAGGATTCATCACTTAAAACTTGACACGTGAACCAATCACCGATTCATGTTTCTGTTTACTGTTTATGATCTAAAAGGCTGAGTTGCACCACCTAACTTTAACGGTAACTATAATGATAACCGGTGTTTTTGTATCGAGATTGACAGATTTTTGACGTTTGTTAAAGATAAAGTAAGATGGTAATGGTGCCTAAAGCTTAGTTATGCATTTCGTTTCAGCCAAATGATGTCCACGGCTGGACAAAGGCCTCTTCTAAGGATTTCCACAACGATTAAGGACAGTTCCACAACGACTAAGGACAGGACAGTAAAATTTTCCCATGGATGTTAAGCGCTTTCAACTTGAAAAATTCTGAAGTAATGTGAAACATATTCTTATGTTATTATACCTGTAGGGCATTTTAATTAGGTAAACTAAGTGTGAAACTGCCTCTTGTATTCTCTTAGTGTTTTACAAAACTTTACCATTCTAAGTTCCCCGACAAAACGAGCTACTCGTAATTTATTTATCAACGTCACTCGGCGCTTGGGAAGTTGAGGAAGTATCAACTCAACGTGCTGGTTGGTTATAAATTTTAACAATATTTCAAGTTGAAATATTCGCTAGCTCTTGTCCGCGGATTCATCCGAGCTTATGAATTAAATTGTCCAAAACATTTCCTGCATCAAAATGTTGTCCTGACTAAGAAGATATATGTAGATCGTTTCATCCACGAAGACGCGCCCCACCAATTTTTGGTCGAGGGAAGCGTGGGGTGCCGGGAGTTTGATCCGAGCGTCATTATTGTAGTGTGCGTGTGCACTCATGGATGATTTAGCGTGTACCGGTAACACTTAAACATTAGCGGAAGAATGGTGGGGCGCGTCTTCGTGGATGAAACGATCTCTATACTGATGATGACGTTTTAACTAGTAGTAGTTTGAATGAAGTTTGTACATACCCCGGAACTTTTTGGGCGGATCAGTCAGGTCGCCTGCTTCGGGGCAGACCACGCACCTGTCATCTACCAACCTGCGGACAAAAAACATACCTATCAGAAAACATTTTAGCTATGAGTTATTAGGTAGCATGAATTTATTTTAAGCACTTCATTTCCAGACCAATAGCGCATGTTCTACACTATTAAGGAGAGCTTGTATTATGGCATACAATATATGACACCAATGTTCAGTATTTATTATTTCTTCATGTTTTTGCGCGATTGTTTTTTATGTGCTTTTTATTACATTTGCTCTGTGATAATTACTTTCTTTCTACTTTAAACGAAGGCACTTTAAATTTGGTGTTACGGCGGGAACAATATTTTTGTTTACTTCTGCCATAATGTAGAAAATTTCTTACCCCAAAGTACTCAGGAATCCTGAGACTGTGCCCTCTGCATGAAGGGAGACTATGTCCCCTTGATGCAGAAAACTGTCCCCCATCTTCGCACCTTCTCCTTACCCCCACCATGCACCAACACCTGTTGACAAAATTAAAATAACTTTATTTACTTGGTAAGTACCTCCCTAAGTAAAGATGCGGGCAGCGCAGAATCGGTCGTTGTAGAAATCTTTGGGGAGGCCTTTATCCAGCAGTGAACGTCATTTGCCTGAAAAGATTGAGCAAACGAACCTCCCTATATCATATCATCTAATTTTACGTAAATTTAACCAAGCCATTTGTGTCCTAAAAGATGGCATAAGCTTTACATGTAAATAGGTGAATACAGACGGCGCTGGTCCTATCATTTAAGAACATGTCAAAATGTTGAACCATCAATCGACATCATCATCATCATCAGCAGGACGTCCACTGCTGAACATAGGCCTGGTTGGTTGCGGCCTGCTTTTATCCAATCGAAATACCTACTTTTTTATTCTTTTCTCTGAAGTTAGACTCTTAACTCATGGTTTGACGTCACGAATATTAACAATTATTATCACACGAAAGAACAAAGTTCTTAGAACATGGTTCGTACTGCGAAATACTTAATTCGATGACGCATCCATTCACGCGGGAACAATAAATAAACAATGGCGCGAATCAGCGCAATACATTTTTAAACAGTGTGAGATTTATCCGATTGGAAGCTTGTTATTACAAAACGTTCTGAAAAAATAGTTCAGGAATGATGTACGGGACTATTCCCACCTCTCGTTCCCACCGCTGCAACTCCTGTATAGCCAGAATCTACAGCTTGACCGCCAATAAAAACCCAACCAGTGAAGATCAAGTTGTCCCGGGGGAAATTTAAACTTTCATTGGACCCGCAAAGAAATTAATCAGAAAATCATAGGAGTTCGAAGTTAAGGTTCGACTTCCCTCCATTGCAAAGCGGATGACAGGTGATAAACAAAGGTTAAGTAACTTTCAGGAATAGTGTAGTAAGCGATATTTGATTATACTCTCCTATAATTTTTGCCATTTTTTAAAAACAAACTCCTTTTCTTGCTGTTTCAAGACAATACAACCGCCTCAAAACTCAAGACTTGTCTTCTTTTTTTTATGCAGAATCAGGCAGGTATTTGACCGGAATCGCATCTGATGTATGAGATGCAGTTTAGGATAGTACCTATTCATTCTCGCCTTGAGTAGACCCAGATTAAAGTGTTCTAAAGGCAGCGAATTCCAGTCCCTAGCTGTTAGCATTTCACCTGAATCCCAATAATCTCTCATACGTAGTCATTTAAATTTCATCATTACTATTACTAACTATTACGTGAATATTCGAGTAATTTGTTCGTCAAAGGAATTACTTATTAGCAGAAGCTAATGCGGAGTATATGTTGACAGACGACCTTATAAAATATGCAGACGCCATAGTTCCCTCCCGGTGGATGTTAATAGTATTATTGATGCTAGATCTAGTGTAAAATTTCGGGCCCGAAGAAAAAATTGTCGGGAGTTTTGATGTCAAACTGGAATTTTTTTTAAAAGAAAACTTTTGCAATGTAACTTTGATATACTCGTAGTAAATCTAGGGATTAGGCATAGCTATACAACTCTAGCCAGTCACGAGATCTATCTCTTTTGTACACTAAAAAACAACATCCTACAAATACAAAAACAACAAGGTGTCCTATCTAAATCCATACCATTTCATTTTTGCACACAAATGCTTACAGTCATACCTCAACAAATGCAATCGGGATGCTAGCCATTATACAGCATCTATTGTAGGTAGTTACTAGTTAGTGATCGTTGAAAGTCAAGTACATACCCAATTGGGGCTTACGTTAGGCTCGTTAGGCACATATGATAGTTGGGTAGTAATATGTATTTTTTAAGTTATCCAAAAATTTTCCATCAAGATTATCATAAATACTTGCTTCTTCGCGTGTTAAAATGCATATAAAAGTTCGTTTCAGCCAAATGACGTCCACTGCTGGACAAAGGCCTCCCCCAAGTAAACGTAAACACACAAATAAGTTCGCACGACCGTCCAATTTGTTAAAGGATGAAAACAATCAATAAAACAAAACACTAATTAGTTCTCATGCCCAACCAATGATCCAAACTGCCCATTAACTGCTTCTGCAGTGGACATTAATGGGTTAACATGTCGAATTAATAGGAAGCTCATGAAGTCTGTTTCGGCTCACACATGTAGCAATATTCATCATCATCGGTTGTTAATGTAAACACATTACAGCAGCAAAACTACTAAATACCCCAGCTACACTACTTGCAAAGTTGGCCGAAGTTAAAAGAAGTACGCACTTATAATATTTTTTTAAACTATCATTTACTTATTTACTTTTTGGGAAACATACAGTTACAATATAATTTAATTTAATTATGTTGAATTAAGTACGCACTTCACAACATAACAACAATCTTAACAGAATTGTTGTGTTCACGCAGTAGGAAGTAAGATAGCCAGTTCCTTTGTGGTTGAGGATTCTAGGTGAAGCTAGCTTCCACCTTCAGCATTTTCCATCAGATGAGATGCAGATTAGGATCATGGCTACACAGTAGGAGTTGCAGCGGTGGACAAGAGTGGTGGGAATAGTCCCGTACCCTACTCGGCTAACTTCAGTACTTCGTCGAAGCGCGTAGTGTGGCTGAAGCATACATAAGTTTTGGCCACAAGCGGTCGTGACACAGTAGATAAATAGCTCATATATCTACTGTGGTCGTGATGAGATAAGCTCATATCGAGTCTTAATTAACTGCCCGTACGGATGTTTGTTTGGGCAGCCACTAACCAACGGCGATGTGAATATTTTACTCATTTATATTTTACAGGTAATAATAGCAGTAGAATTTATTAATAAAATGAGTAGCTTGAGATTAACGAGATCAGTTTACTCATGCATCATTTGGTCAATAATAAGGAGAGCTTGAACGATTTGGCGGACTTAATTTTATAGAGCAAGAAATAGCAGAAAGCGTTAAAACTTCTAGGTCAAGACTGAAATTTAAGCGGGCAAAGCCGCGGTCACAATTAAGTTTAATGTAACTTAGCTACTCTGCGTTGTTAAAATAGTTCACAGTCTAATTTCGATGAATAGTTTAGTCACCATCTTTATCAAAGGGTCTTACAAAAAAAATACAGTAAAAATACAGAAACTAGAAAGAAAGATTTACGATATGGTGTCGAAATCATTACGACCTGTTACGACCTAATGATCAATGTCCTACGAAAGAAATATGGCTGTGTTGATGAAATGCTGACAAAACTTGTCAGCGTGATTACAATATATTGATCCCATCAATAACTATTTCTCATAAAGATTCTGTCCATCAGAGTCTACGGCCGACGGCTAAACCAGTGTTGCCAACTCGGATTTTAAAAAAGTCGTAGGACAGATTAGAAAATTACGTAGAAATGGTACAATTTCCATATAAAAAATACGTAGATCTACGTACTTTTTTTTCTGAGTGAAATGAAGAGAGTAGGGGTAGGTAAAAGTAATAAAACGACAATTTATATTACCCTAAAAGTAGTAAAGTACACTTTTATTGTGTATCATTTTCAGACAAATTAAATTTATACATAATTATATTTGTTGGAAAGAAGGAAGGAAGTTGAAAAATATCGAAATAAAACAACACCTTCGAAATCTTAGCACAATCTTAGTTCGACATATTTTTATAGTGTCAGTGACATTTACAGGGGGCGCTGTACAGCATTTTTTCTATGGGGAAAAGTCAAAATAACAACCGTGATCGGAACCATGATCGAACTTTTTCGCGTAAGTAAAGGAAACGATGTCCATTCAGCATATTTTGCAAATTTGATAGAAAATGCGTAGATTCTGGGACTAAAGTTCGTAGGTTTGCAAGGAAGGCTTAAAATACGTAGATCTACGTAAAAATACGTAGAGTTGGCAACCCTGTAATATTGGGGAATTTTATTGTCATACTACCTAATTGCTTGTTGAGTAATTACTTATTTGTGAAGATATTCAGTTTGGAAAATGTACTTAATGTATTAAAGTACTTACAAAATAATACTGAAATCAGTAGCAGTAGAATTGAATTTTATCTGAAACTTTGTTCTTAGGCTGGGTTGCACCACTCAAATTTGACCGTAACTTTGACGATAACCGGTGCTTTTTTTATGGATTTTGACAGCTTTTTGACGTTTGTCACAGTTAAAGTAAGATGGTGCAACCCAGCCTTAGAGTTCTTTTCCAACGAAACTTTGTAAAGTTTTATACAAAACGTCAAATACGTTGGACACAAATTGTAATGTTTGGGAAGAAGAGCAGTGAGTTAATCAGGAGCTGCAATAACATACATTCTGTAGTTGTGCCTTTAAATAAATAAATAAAAATAATATTAATGTAATTTATTTGCTGCGTTTTCTAAATCGCTAATGGTACTCAATGGTGCTAAATCTGTGCTTAAGGTACTCAATCATTCCATGCAGTTTATGCTTCATTAATTGTTTTCTTGTATTTGTTCTCAATTTGGTTAATACGTTGCAGGCTTGAATCATCCTGAATATCAGGAAAAGAAATATGATTCGTGATTCAGAGGGCACGTTAAGGCGGTCTGATTGAGTCATGGGGTTCATCAAGTTTCACACCAGGAAACTCAATTGTCATAATTCACATGAAAGAATAATTACCTAAACCTTTTGGATCGAATCAATTAGCTTTAGATCAAGTATTACTTTTAATCCGCCTATATTACGAAATTATGCGAATCATTCCAGTCATGCTTTAAACATTAACCGTAGAATATTGTCATCGACCACCAGACCAACACTAGTGTTGAACGAAATTATTTAAAGGAAGGTGTAAATTTAAAACCACAGCTGAATAACAAGATGGGAATATTTAATTAAATTTTAATCCAATCCCACAATTCTGAGGTAGCCGATAATAAATAAATTACTTGCACATCATTTCAATCCACTGTAATCGGTTGACGAAATCCGGGTGAAACAAGAATTATATTTTAATTTTGTACAGGTATTGGGAGAAACCGTAATTAAAAGGTCCCAAAAATTAAATGTGTCAGACTGTCAGTGCTGTAATTAAGGAAAATAATATGTCAGCCGGATTTTCTTGTCAACTTAGTATATTTGGCTTCTATAATTAATGAATAAGTTTAATGAATGGCTTTTCATTTCCTAGTGATATTTGAATGATCAAACGAACTTACCAAGTGAAGTTCGATCTAAATTATCCTGTTTTCGCCGAAGAGATTTATTTTACCATGTAGTACCCCTGTACGACAACCCAATCCGCACACAATATTCAGCGTAGTAGTATTAAAAAACAAAAGNCCATGCCAAATAACCGTGATCGGAACCATGATCGAACTTTTTCGCGAAAGTAAAGGAAACGATGCCCATTCAGCCTATTTTGCAAATTTGATAGAAAATACGTAGATTCTGGGACTAAAGTTCGTAGGTTTGCAAGGAAGGCTTAAAATACGTAGATCTACGTAAAAATACGTAGAGTTGGCAACCCTGGGCTAAACACCAAACACGATTCGAATATTAGTTTTAGTTAATGCTCTATTGTTTGCACAGATAGCGAAATATGTACAGTCAGCGTCAAATAGTTTGTGAATTGTGACGCCCAAAGTGGACAAAAAGTTAACAACACACCTTATTCCAATTGTAACAAAGACGTGTTGCGAACTTTTTGGCTACTTTGAGTGTCACGAACTTTTTGACGCTGACTGTACAAATCATATAACTATGACTATCATCAGAGGTATACTATACAGTTGTAATAGGGGCGATGTTGCAACAAAAATGTACTCGCATAGTCTGATGTGGATTTGCCGTGTGCACATAATTTCGCGGCTTGCCTCACAATTCGCGGATCTTATGGTTGGTGGAATGAATACCTTATTAGGCAACTTTATGCTTTAATTAACAAGTACTCAAATCAAAAGGGAATACAGGGAAGCATTGCCATCAAGGAAAAACAATGTCACAGGTGCTTTCAGTTATCAGACTCTCGTAGAGATTCAAGCCCAAATCATGTACATCTTAATATGCAGCCATTTTGAAAATCTGAACATGAAAACTTGACCTAAAGCTCGTTCATTCGAAAGACTCCGTTTGTTGAATATTGAGAGATACACAATACAAACACCAATAAGTACCTAAGGCTCAAAAAGTCAGAGAACTCGAACTCTACTCGTCAAGCAAAAGCTTCAGCGCTCAAAAGCTCGTAGAGTATTTATGTCTCTGGTGATAGATTCTTGTAGTCGAGGCTTGTGTATAATTTTTCAGTTGAGCTCGAAAGGAAATTATGTAACTATAAAGTTCTGTTTGTGTATTTGTGCCAAGACTGAATGTTAATAGTGTCAATGTATTTTGCCATTCGTTAGCAACATTTGGATATACCGGAACCAGCTGGGAACCCCCTGAGAGCTGTTGCCATATAACGAGAGCAAAACAAGGAAGGTCAAGTTGCATACCTACCTACTGTTTACTTATTTATTTGAATGGCATTTGGGCCCATAGACCAACAATCGAGAGTAACTCACGTCAAAAGTCTAATGAAAATAATTTAATTGCTTTTGCAAATAAACTATTGAGCATTCGGCGTTGCTCATAATTTTTGGTCTTGCACAAAGATCTGTAGGTACCTTATTTATGGCTTACTGTTTATTACATAAGTAAGACGACCATAAAATGCAGTAATGAGGTAATTTGGACAAAACACAGCCAGTATGATATCACTTTAGGAACATTAGCCAGATATACACTACTTGAGACTTTTTGCCATTCTAATAATACTCGTAATAACTACATTATAGTCACGGTTATTTGTGTGAGTAGACTTACAAGTGCTGGGTCTCTGCTAGAAATAAATTACTTGTTACGTTTTTACGCTTTTAGTAATGTGGAAAATTTCAAATTTTCATAGAGGAGACGTGGGTGAAGTAGATTACAAAAGGTAGGTGAAAAATGTAATTCATATTATAATTATTGGGAAGAAATAAGAGTTAATATGTATTGGTTGTATGTCATTACAAGACACGCATAAAATAATAATATGTGGAACACCAAAATCCACGAGGGTGAAGCCGCAGGCAGAAGTTAAGGCATAAGTAAAAAACAAAAGGCGGAAGTTACGGGTAATGCACCTTATGATTTTATTTTTAGTGACATCTTTTTGCGTTGTTTTGTACTAAGTAATTACATTTTAAATGAGTTTCAATAAGAGAATTTTAATTGTGCATTTTCTGCATTAAAAATAGAAACAGAAAACATATTTTCAACTCACAACACAATA
Source organism: Ostrinia furnacalis (assembly GCF_004193835.3). Lineage (NCBI taxonomy): Eukaryota > Metazoa > Arthropoda > Insecta > Lepidoptera > Crambidae > Ostrinia > Ostrinia furnacalis. Next base: position 804,415 of record NW_021130561.1, read on the forward strand.
CAATGAAAACGAAATAAATAACTAACGCCGGTTTCCGCAACTCACCTCGCACCAATATCAAATCATCTTCAATACAACTCGACGAGTTTCATCAGCAGCTTCAGCATATCACACACGAAGTAAAACAGGTGCAGGATCAGCTTATACCACGCACGGCGTACGTCCAAGAACAAGTAACACACGACCAGGGCGAACAGCAACACAGCGCAGAAACATAGCTTGCGCCTTTCGCATACCATCTGAACCTCTTTCCCTCGCCCTCCCGGAATCAGACAATGGGAATCCCCATTCTACCACCAACACTATACGGTTCACTTTGCCTTCAAACTTGAGAATGTTATGCCCTTCCCGCACGCTACAGGGTTGGGTGTTTTTAATAAAACTTTTTGACAGTTATTGTGTTTCCCTAAATTAGACGCATCTTCCCACAAAATGGCAATTTACCCGGAGAGTACAACGTAATTTTAATAAGGTAATTAGATTTAAAAAGAGCTTAAGTCACTTGAAAACTTCTGAATACCAAAACTTGATTAGGTCGGGCCAAATAATTAATGCACATCGATGCAATGTCAATAATTATGAATTTACATAGGTACATAAAATTGGAGTTTTGTATTCACAGCGTTCACTGATTACTTAGAAATGGTCAAATTCGTATCGATTAGAAGCAACCACACGCAACGTAGTTTCAGGGGCACACTATTTTCGGCGAAAGTTAGGGTGTAGTAGTTTGTAATTTCACTTTTTCGAGCGTGGCGACACGAGCCGGCCATTAGGCAATAAATATTATCTTAGACTAGCATTTTCCACGGTAGATAAAAGGCAATCAATACGTGGGTGCGTGTTGTCTAATCAGGCGTCTGTGGGGGACCGGCCTATATTTGGAGGGCTGCGGACCGTGATAGCCTTTGGAGAGTCAACTGACCTGGATCATGAGAGGCTGCATTAATTTTTTTAGAATTGTAAAAATAAAAAATCGGTCAAGTGCAAATTACACGGTAACGGTATTGTTTTCATAACTTGTTGAAATTGATTCAAGAGAGAGTAGAGACCCATTTACTAAAGCATATTAGTTTCTGCGATATTTCCTTGCCTCAAACCATCAGAGACACGACATGATAAATTATATTACACAAAATATTGAAAATAATTTAAATAATCATTCGTAAGTTCGTAACATAATATGGTACCATGGCAGTTTAATTCAATTGTTATAATTCTATAGCTTATGTGTGGTGTGACACAGCTTTGATAAAAGTGGTAAAAATTCTGATAACGAGAAGTTTAATTAGTAAGTTTTCCTGTAAATTTTAACGTGCATTTTATTTATGTAAGTTATCCTCAATCAAAACGTGTACAATAGAACAATGTTTGTTTAATAAAATAACTTATCATCTAGGTATGATCCTGCCCAAGTTTAGTATGACTTATTTAAAATTTATCTTATTAGAGAGACAATCTGTTATCCGCATAACATGAAAAACAGCACAAATGGCTTTACAAAATTAAATGGTATTTCAATAACATCAAATACTTTTGAAACACAAAACTTAATCAAGTTCAGTGGTACACTGGCACACACAAGCGAGAAAATTGGATCAATTATTTGTTTAGGAAATTGTTGAAATTCTACCCGCAGCTTAAGAAAGACACAGACTGCTATTTCAGAAAACTGCTATTTATTTTTGGGATAAGACGAAGACTGACAAAATGGAGGGTTTTATTTAATTCGTTGTTTGATTTCATTTTGGAATCAGATGTAGATCTATGGCGATGAAGAAAGTTTCGATGGCGATTACTTACTTCGAAAATGTATCGTATCGAACCAGAATCGAAGAAAGAACCAAATCGTACCAGACTCCTAAATAATAGACGTTACTAATTAGTAACTAGAGCACTGTCACAAACTTTTTCCTATTCCACACGAAACTGCCTAAAACATAAGAGTAGCAAAAACATAATTAACACAAATACGTGTAGCAATACAACTAAAACAACTTCCGAAGTTAAATCAACTGTGAGCACATTAGTAGGTACTTTAACCAAAAACTCAAAAAGTGCCGAATACAAAAAAAATACAACTAAAACTAAAGCACTTTCTGTAATTAGCCCCAGTAATTAGAGCGCAAAACAAATGGGAAACTGAAGCCGCCGTTTCCACATTTCGCCCAAGGGACAGGGTACAAAGCACTGAGCTTTGGAACGTTTTTTGTTTGTCAGTTCGCGTGAATGATGCATGGAGGAGTCTTGTCTGAAACTAGCTGGGATAGGTGAAGTAGACTCACTCTAACGGTGTCTTAAGACCAGTGGCTGGGTATTGACCAATAGGCCAAATGTAAGATGGAGCATAGGGGCTTTTCGATACAGGGCTAAATTTTTTATGCTTGGGACATTCTCGATCCAGAGTTCAATTGAAAAAATACTGTACCTAATTGGCTCAGTTTACTTGGGGTATAGTAGGTATATGATTCAAACGAATCATAGTAAAAGATGTAGGTTAATAAGTGACGTTAAGTTATTGGTCTGATTGTGCCATGTTGGGCGCCAAGAGTCTTATAAAGACTGAGGCTTGAGTGAGTATTGCTATGGTCATTGTGTCTGCCGGATTTACTAAGCTCTGCGTGTTGCTTTACTTGCTTAAATCACGGACAAGTTCTTTTTCATCGAATTTGGAATCCAGTTTAAAGTATAAGACCGTTTATCCTAGCACCATGAATAACATTTGGCAAAAAAGTAACTTCGTACTTAAGTCTCTGATTAGAAGCACTCCTACTGAGTTTTCTTCCATTGCGCCAGCAGTTTATTATTCTTACAGTGAGCTGGTAATGATCTGAGAAACATGTATCATCGCGGCCGAGCAAATTGTGGGTGAATTTAGTTTAGGAAGGTTTCTCTTTTATCTTCTGGAAACTTGGCCCCTGATTAGCCAATAACAATAATTGGTTTATGTAAAATCTTAAAACAGTTTGAAACATCAAATGGTTTCAGATATTTCTTCATTATTTTATAGGTATTCCGCCAGTTTCCTACAGCATAAGTAATACATGTTTTAAAAATAATTTTACTTCTTTTCCTGTCAGTCAAATTGATCCAAACTTTCATAATATCGACTGGTTACAGGTTAAGTAATTATTACTCCAAAGCTTTTAGTAAAAATACTACAAAAATTGCTATATCCCTTCACTTTTATGTTTCCATGCTGAACCACCATCAAAATTCCATGGCATTATTTCGCTAAGTAGGCCTAATGCCAGTTTAATTAAATATTAATGCATGGTCAGCCCTCAGGGATGTGGGTAGTATCCATGCCAATATTACAAACGCGGGCGCGGCATAGATTAAAATGATTTCAGCGGGTACTTCAATAGCAATTTGGCTAAGTACCCTTAAAATGGGACGCAGGTAAGGTCTTAGGGCTGCTAAATTGAATTTAGCGAGAAAAAAGGTTCATTTGAATTTAAATGGCGGATGGAAGGAAAAAGATTCTATACAAACTTGCTAAATCGGAAGCTTTCAAGAGGTGATTTCGTAATAATAACACGTCATGTGCAGGACCTATTCCAACCAGGAAAAACATTTTCTTTTAGTTATATTTTCGTGAGAAATTACCGAATTCAGATAGAACAGTTCTATGCCTCATAAACGAAAAGGCAAACCTTTCCGAATGTATTGACTTTAGAAAGGATTTTATACCTCTTTACTCTTTAGGTATAAAATCCTTTCTTCCGACAACAGTCTTTATTAACCATCAAAGGGGCCATCAACAATTTCACACAATCTGATCAATATGACCTTCCCATTACAGTTCCGTAACATACTACTCCCAAGTGGGCTAAAACTAGGGCAAATTGGGGAACGATGCGAAAGGAGGGCAGTGACAACCCTGCGCCCTACGTTTATAGGAAGAGCGAAGGGCTGACAGAGGGCCCTTGAGGTGAACACGCAAGTATGCATAGGATATGGGTTAGACATGTCTAGGTATTGGCATAGTTTAATATTGGATTGTAAAGGTAAGCTTAGTAGTGGGATAAATATTAAAGTTATCTTTGAATGGTAAATTACTCAGGTCAAATAGTCAGGAACTCGGGAATATGATGAAAGATTTTCAAAATCATGACATCATGAATATGCATTTTTTTTCCACAACGGGGAAGCTCTTGGCCGGTATTTCATCATATTCTCACCTGATGGAAAGTGAGGATCAAGCCGAAGGTGGAAGCGAGCTTTACCTGGAATATTCAACCACAGAGGAACTGGCTATCTTAACTCTGTCGGAACACAATTAAATGAAGAAATATTGCTGACGAAGTTTTAATTTAAAAAGACAGAGAATCCATGTTTAACAAGAAACCTATAAAAGTTCACGAATCCCAACTAATATTATAAATTCGAAAGTAACTCTGTCTGTCTGTCTGTCTGTCTGTCTGTCTGTCTGTCTGTTACGCTTTCCCGCTTAAACCTCGCAACCGATTTTGATGAAATTTGGCATAGAGATAGTTTGAGTCCCGGGAAAGAACATAGGATAGTTTTTATCCCGGTTTTTGAAACAGGGACGCGCGCGATAAAGTTTTTCTGTGACAGACAAAATTCCACGCGGGCGAAGCCGCGGGCGGAAAGCTAGTAAATAATAAATAAGGTAGTTATATAAATGGGTACACCAGAAATGTATCAGCTACCGGCCATCTCATCGACGAATGGTCAATGATAAAAACTGAAGATAGATTCAAAATGAGTCATAAGTTGATAATAAATAAACTTTTGCAGTTAATTAAGATATCGGACTTAATTAAATGTCTAGAAACCAACGAGACTAGAATACAATAATAAACTGCCATTTAGCACAGACAGAGATGATAACATGGCACGATAAGCATATATCTAGGGTAATAAATTATGTAGCACGATTATAAATAGATGACCAGAATGAATCTCACATCCATACCTGATATAAAGTTCAAAGAACGAGATTTCGTACAGAAGATGCTAAGAATATGGTGAAGATGATACAGAAATTACCTAATATGCTATAAATCGGGAAATATTGTGTTTAGTTGCACTTTTGTGTTAGAATTAGATACGTAGACCATTGTCTGTAGGTCAGACGCCAATACGACCTAAGACTACATTAGAAAACACTGCTAAAAATAACCCACTATCTGGAGAGCACCTGGATGCGGGAATTCCGTCAATGTGGATGTCATTTGGCTGAAAAGAAACTGAAATTATCTAAAAAATATAACACCAAAGTTGACAGCCCTTACCTCGACGTCAAACCGCGTCATTTAGCCGACCCAAAAGGAAGCCCGAGCTCCTAAAGGGTTAGTTTTCGTGCCGGCATTGTTACGGGTATTTTTTGCAGGGTTGGGATTGCCTTTTCTTTGATGATGGTGCGTTGACTACGTCGTTTGCTTGTTATAAGACGGTCGCAATCGCAACCCTTTTTATGTCTTTTATATTTTATTTGATTGACGGTTGTCTGGTCTTATAGGCCTAGTTTCTAGATATACCAACGTGTCGTGCATGATTTTAATTTAGTAGCAAGAACCAATTGATGTTGATAAAAATCTGATTCCGGAGTTGATGAGGTTGAGAGCCTCAAATCAATCTAGCAGTGGATGTTCAAATGATGATGATGATGATGATAATTTTAACACTGCCACTGTTTTAGTACAACGTGGGCCAGTGCTGAAAAGAAACAGCGGCAAGAGAAACGTCACTATTATAGTTGTCGTAAGGACTACCATCAGGCATTCAGAGAATTCAATTCCCATAGAAATCGTAGGTGTCCCAAACTGTTAATGGCACTAGTGGCAACGAAGAAACACAATGTTTCGTATCGAACACTTAAAGTCCCCAAGAGTTTTTGCAGACACATGACAAGCATAACCATTTACAGCGGCTAAGACAATTAGTTTTTATTGCGCCTGCTAATCCGCCAACACGCAGGCCCAGTCTAGTTAAACTACAAGTTAAACTAGTTAATCAGCTGTTTCCAATCCAGCTAACTACGGATATGGGCCATAACAATTTATTTTACAACATACTCAAAGCAAACCCGATCCATCTTCCAATCTAAAGTATATGGCTATAATAATAATTTATGCTCCAGTGGCACAATGTGTAAAATGTATTCGATAGAATGATCCATTACATTGCCTGTTACTTGTAGTAAGCAGCCATTTAATTTCGGCTCACAACTCTGCTGCTCTCGAGCCAAATGTATATGCCGATCGCTGTATCGATCATTATTTTCTTTTATTTCGTTTCGTGCCGAAAATATTACACAAAGGCTGGAAACTTGTGGGCGGGGTATCTATGAAATACAATAAAACTGAGCTACGGGGGAATTTCATTATTCAGGGAATGAAACCGGAATACTGAAAGGGAGTGATACTATTTATTACACGCCACAAAAAGTAAGAATGGCAATATTTAGGCAGTCTTATCGCTACAAAAAATAAAAACCCAGCAATAGGTACTTAAAACACTGTTGATATGAAGGGAATGCTCGATTATTTAATGAATAAAAGAAATAAAGGAATACCTTCTATTTAAGCTGTGGCGTCTTACGAGTATAAAATGGAAACAGCAGTAGTTGGTTTAGACTAGACTATAGTATCTTTGCAACTAAACTTAGGCGTACATTTATAGCAAAGGGGAATTTCGATCAGTCAAAAGCTCATAAAGACGACATTAAAAACAATCATAAAATATTTGGGTAAAAAAAGCAAATCCACGATCGCTCTATCACTACGGGCGCCGTATTCATAGCAAACTACTATTGTCGGGCACTAAACCTCGCTCGTCGTTGGTATTCAACCGGCGACGGCACTAATCATGATCGAGAGATTGGATCTTTGACAACATTTCCCGGGTGTAATTGGTGGACCTACTTATTAGGAAGAAACTGTGGGATTACATAAAATATTGTCTTTTTGGGGAACAGGGGAGGAATACTAATGAACTAGGTATAATGTACTATGTAGAAGTTCTCTCGTAAATAAAGGATCATAGCTGAATGGTTGATTACAAAGAGACAAAACCAAGTGAGTAGTAGCTGAGTTTTTTTTGTATTTTCTGAAGGGAACAAGATACTTTTTCTTTCCATTATAAATGCGAAAGTTTGTGTGGATGTTTGTTACTCTTTCACGTAAAGACTACTGAACGGATTTTGATGAAACTTGACAGTATTATTGTGTATAACCCAGACTAACATATCTATACAACGTGTCCCAAAATTTAAGGCGGAACAAAGTTCGCCGGGTCAGCTAGTAGGGTATAATTTATGACGACCGGTGACAAACTAAAATTCACGCGGGTGAAGCAGCAGACAAAAGCTAGTTTCCTTATAATTTTCTTGTTTAAATAAAATAGAAGGACATAATCCATTATTCTGTGGAACCAAAACTTTTCAGTTTCATCATTTGTCAATCAAGCAAGCTAAAGCTACGTGCCTATTTTACCTACCTACGTGACATTTACTAGTCCTTTAAATAAATCAAAGAAAGCAATTTCAACGAGTTACGTACAATCGACAGCATAATACCTACTAGGTAACCTGCCGAAAAATCGCCCCTATTACAACTTACATAAGATGCTACAAACAATGTTTAGTTTTATGTGCTGTACATCACATGGCTTCGGAACAGGTGCGTGTATCTCTCGGGAACTGAATGTGTGCGCCGACTTGGATCGCTGCCCCCGTCTACAATTACAAACTGGGGAATGGTCTTAATGTAACAATAAATAAAGCCATTTATTGCCACGAGCTACTAGAAAGATAAACAATAAGTGCCAACGGACAACGATCTTCATTGCCTCGGTTTAATGTCTTCAAAGATTTTTTATTACAGATAGGTAGATTGTATGAACCAGAATGTCCTTTTATCAGAAAAAGCTTGAAGGGCGAAATCGGGGATGATTATTGTCGTCTTAATTTCTTATTATGGGATGAAGTTGACGATGTATTGATAGTGGCTGTCGCGCCACACTAAAATACAATTCTGTTGCTAGCCCGCTGCAGCCTTGACCATAGTTAATCAAATAACATAAGTTATGGACACACGGTAAAAGATGGTTTGGCAAGAGCAATAGTATGAATAAAATATACGGCTATAAATTATCTATTCGTACACGGACAGTGTTTTTTCTGGAAAATCAATGTGGAAATGATCCCAAAACTGCATGAGGAACAGGACTTAGAAGCGGGATGCTGCATTAACTGGTGCGCTTTGAACAGCAGGTGCATCGAATTTCATCTGTTATACCTATTTTATCACACAATATGCCGATTAGAGCTTTAGAAAGATAATATGAAGCTTTAGAAGGGTAAATCCCTAAAATATTCTACCTATCTCACATCATTTTGTCAGTACGTAAATCTTAGGCAGTTTATTTTGCTCCGACAATTCCCTTCGGCGCAATAGGAAAAGTTAAAGGGTCCTAATCTTAGAGTAGTTGAAAAGGCTTCAGAAAATGTTCCCGAATTTAAGGGACAAATCTGATAAAGACATCTTTCATTTATTCAAGGTTTTGTTGGAATGGCGATAACATCGCCCTCTGAAAATTTACCAGTCATTTTAGTACTTTTGTGAGAATATTTGGTGCTTTTTTTTCTCTTTGAGTGTCGTGTTATATCGAATAGTTTGAAGAATCTAAAAGGTAAACAAAATTTGGTTTTTGAAACAGACACTCCAAGAGACATCCTTTTAAAAAATCCTATCGTATTTTTTTCTATACTGGGATTTTCTGGAATTTCCGAAACTAGGACCATGGAACAGAAAAACACCTACAAAGCACTTTCGGAGCGTGTGGCATGTGCCATCACATCGTGATTGGCATGCTTTAAGCCTGCTGCCGGCGCTTGTCCGCTCGTAAAAACGCCGTATAAACTAATAGCTTGCAGGCCACTAGAATAGCGGAACGTTTAGACAGTTTTTTATTATGATTAACTAGGAACTCCTATGTTCTTCATAATTTCGTTGCGGGTCCGATGACAGTTTGGAAACAAACGTGACCCTTCATTGGTTGCGTTTTTATTGGGATAAAGTACTCGAACTCCTATGTTCTTCTGATTAATTTCATTGCGGGGCCAATGGCAGTTTATTATTCCCCCGAGAAACATACGTGACCTGTGTCGTGTCGTGGTTGGGTTTTTATTGTCGGTCAAACTGTAGTTCCTGGCTACTCAGGAGTTTGCAGCGGTGGGAACGAGAAGTGAGAATAGTCTCGTTATGATATACCTATTAATTAATAAGGGGGAAACATGGTTTCGTAGTGCAAATTTTTCACGCCCTTTTCTAGGGAAAGCGGTAACGGTGTCAGTGTCGGATCATCCGAACTCCGACATCGATAACCCAAGCATATTTGCTTAGCTGGGGGTTAACAGAAAAATTGGGACTTTCTGTTTGCTCGCGGAAAAATTATAAGTGTTTTTGCTTTTCTGCCAGACACAGCTGGATGCATTGGCATTTTTTTTTCAGGCAACCCATACGACTAATCTACTACCGCTTATTTAGTGGCTACGGACGTCTGCCTAAATAAAAGGAATAGAGTAAACAAGACAATGCCCGCGTATGTACGCCTAGTTATCAATTGAACTGACTGCCCCCCATTTCTACAACTGTTTGTGTTAAATATTACCTATAGTAAAATTAAATGATGACTCGAGTTTTCATTGAAGAGCCAACACACATAATTCCTCACGTAATATTGTCTGTCTCTGTGTTTTCCTTTTGATTTATTTATTTAAACTTTTATGCCAAAATAAATTTGTACATACTAAGGCGAACTTAATGCACTAAAGCATTCTCGACCAGATTTTTACGCTTTAGCACTGATGTTTGGTAAAAAGAAAGTGAAACCCAGGGAAAAAAATTAAGCCAGTTTTTATCCCGGTTTTTGAAAGGGAGTCACGAGCGCGAGTCTCTGTGACAAACTGAAATTGACTCAAGCGAGGCTGCAGGCAAAAACTAGTTAAATAATGTTATAGTTGCAGCCTCTTATGCAGTCGTAATAGGTGTTATTTTGCAAGAAAACTGTGTATTTAGCTAATCTATTGCCTACCTAAAACGGGACTATTCCCACCTCTCGTTCCCACCGCTGCAACTCCTGTGTAGCCAGGATCTAACAGCTTGACCGCCAATAAAAACCCAACCAGGTTGAGTTTGCCTACTTAAAATAAAATGGTTACAAGTCTGCGGTTTATCATCTATTGCGACCTGCGACCTTTATTGTTAAGGTAGTAGGTAGTCTGTAAAAAATAACAACAATACAATGTGTTTGGCTATTTAAGGAAATCTATTAACACTGAATGTTATTAAATCTGAAAAGATTGAAAAGGGGCCCCTAGCTTTGGTGGGTAGGTCAGACAATGAAATCAAGGAAGGCAATAACTCAGGTGTAAACAAATTGAAAATGCTTATTAATTAATAGAAGACACCCTAGCAAGTAAATAAAGTATTGATTTAGATTTCAGACTGAACATTTCCTAATACTTAGCTACCTATTCGTAACCTCTACTAGGACATATCCTTGAATAGTCTGAATTTTTTTACATCTATTTAAGTAAGTCTGCATTCTTAGGATTTTTATATTACTCAAGGTCAATTTAGTAAAAAAAATATTTTTTTTAAATTGTGGAAAGAGCAGCTGTAAATCCACTAAATATCTATATAAGATCTCAATCATAAAATCTAATAGGAAACCAATTACTGCTTTGCATAAGTTTTATTCTTTAAAGGGCTATCCTACCTATATTGTTTAATTTCAATAAATATAACTTAAAACCATTTTCCATAACAATACACCCATCAAACTTGTCCGTCCATCTTGTTAACGCTGGCAGCAATTAATTAGTATCCAAGATGCAAATGCTGGTGCGCCGGCCAGTTAGAACAATTACCATGCTCCGAGCGATTGGAATCAATTGTTACGTTCATCTCGAACATCGGATATTTGGCTGTGTGTGCTTATGCCCATAAACATTCCAATTACATTCTAATATTGAGTTGTAATAGTTAAGAGCGTTGTAGCAAAAAGTTGGCGTTCGAATTCTAGGTTTTTATTGCTTGACGTCGCGTAGTGAGTGCGCAAACTGCATTTATCTGTACAATTTCAACGCTGCGTCGACTAAACGATCTTAATCCGTAGTTGTATCGTACCTAAGACAGTACATCATACATAATAATAAAGAAATAATGTATAATTTACCTACTTGATTTTTTCTCAGATCAGACTTTTAGCAAAATCAAGTTACGTAATTAATGTATTTTTTACACTAGTAAATCCCGCGACAAGTTTTTAATCTTTAAATTGAGTAAAGTAATAAGTTTATGGGTTTGAAAGAATTTATGTTTTATTTTATTCTTTTTACAGCATCAAAAGCTTATGAAAAATATTTACTATTTAAATTTTACTTTTGACTTTTTAGTTTTTATGATGCGGGATGGAAAAATTAAAATTTATTCTGATTTTGTGACGTTTCCGCACATAANTATGACCTTCAGCGAATACCGTTTGGTGATTCTGAGTATAAGGTATGCTACCCTCGCCGAAACACTCTCGATCTGTACCACGTTGTTGATAAGGGACTTGTGGACGATAAACCCGACACCACCCTGGGACTGCTGGTCGCCCTCCCGGAAATAGAGCAGGTTTCCGGATTTGAGGATTATGGTGTCCTCCCCCTCTCTTCGGACTTCACATAATCCTACGATATCCCACCGTAACCTGCTCAATTCTTCCTCGAGTTCCACTAGCTTCACGTCTGTACGCAGTGTGCGAGCGTTGAAGGTTGCCAGGGCCAGAGGTCATCGGTGTTGGTAGCTTGGCATCCCCCGGGGATTCTTCGCACCCCTTGCCCCACCGTTACACCGTATGTATAGTGCTTAAACTTAAAGACAATGAAGCAATAGCTAGATGGAAAAATGTATAATTATAGTAATTTTTTGATTCTAAAGCTCAGAACTTCAATTTTAGTTGGGTTTAGTTTCACCAAATTCTAATCTGTTATTTCAACTTTTTTATTTCTAAGAAGTAAATCGGTCATTAAAATTTTGTCAAATCTGACTGCCTACTTTGGAATATTTTAACTCATTTATACCATTGTTCATACGACTTATTGAAAATTTTACGGTTTAAAATTGCCTCTTCTAACACTAAAGTGTTTTATTACCTGTGTAATGTCTGAGATAGCTGCTGGAAGTAAATATTTGGACAAGAATCTTATTTATAAACAAATTAGGATTGTCCTTGTAGGATTATCTCATTGTTATCTTATTGGAAACCGAAGCAAAACAAACAACATAGTAAGTCTGAGAAAGCTGTAATCTTCTAGATACTGCTTATTCGCATTTTAGTATGCTAAAATGTATATTTTAGTATTTTAATGACGTTTTAATTTTTTGAGTTGTAACCTAAGTTTACGTAGCTACATAGAATAATTAATACTTCCATTATTTTACCTAAAAGAGTGCACAAACTAGGAGCACTAATTTCACTAAATTTTGGCATTATTTAGGTAGGTATTCAAGCAGGGTAATTTTTTTATTTAAAGGGTAGGTCTGTATTTTTAAGTTTCGTTGCGGGTGAATTCTAATAAGATTCCAATTGGTATTTTTTAGAAATCAAAATGTTACTTGTTCTGGACTATTAGCATGTTCCTGAATTGCGTATATTCGTCATAAAGTAGAGATATACATAAAAACATGAACCAGGATATGAGGAACTGTAAATAATGCATAATTTATTACCGGCGCCAACCAAGGTGTTAACAATACTCGTGGTGACAAATATCGACACAGCATTTTATGCTGTGACTGTGAAATGCATAAAACAATCTTTTTAGAGCCATCGGCCTTTCATGAACATGCTCCGACACTGAGCGAACAAATGTTTATATACGGTTATCTTACCCTTATCTTGTACCTCCACCGCACATGAGATGATAACACATAATCACAAAAACGTCACTTTTGAGATTATTTAAGGATTTCAAGAGTTAATTCCAAAAAAACATGAAAACTTTGATTTTCAATGACACACGAACGCAACACGTTCACCTCGTACGAAGGCGCGCCACTGTCAGTGTTGCCATAATTAAATTATGTTTACCTCAAAACAAACGTCAGAATGTGGTGGTAATTTTATTTATGAATGAAATAAATTATATTTAGATTCTACGTTCAACTATCATACTGCTACACTGCGACTTTGCCGATGTTGAAAATCTACAGACATTTTACTACACTCACGACAGTACGTTGCACATGGATATGAATTTACTCTTTGACACGGTTTGCAAGGTTGCGCACAGTCACAAGGTCTTAGGTTGTTATGCTCCGAGTGACACCGTTTGATTCGATGTAATTTCTTGTAAATGTCGTATGGATTATTACATTCAGATGATAGAAATGCCAAAATAATTGGTAATTCTTTTCCTAATAACGAACGAAGCCTTCGAAGTTCATCTCTCGTAGATTTTGTAAACCTAGAATTTGATTTTCTTCGGGTCCTTGAGTTTGAAGCTGCAGTTGCTGCATTTCTAGAGTATCTTTTCCGTCTTCTTTTTTCTTTATCTCCAGTTGAACTTATATTTTGATCTTCCATATCATTAATAATTCTTGTTACATGTCTATTGCCCATTTCGTTTATATTTTATTTAAAATTTTCAGACTTAAAATTTTGGTTTACTTTGTCAAAAATTTGTCATTATGGATTTGTCATGTCATTGAAAGATAAGAAGAAGAAAAAGTATTTTATTTAGAAAAGAAACAGTTTTATACATTTTGTATGCAATTATTATTTTCTAAAGAAGTTAAATAATTTTAAAGTTACATTTAACTGCTGAATGATATTGCTCTTCACAATCTACCAGGCACCTAGGCGTAGCCATTTATTTATTTGTAATAGGTATACAAAGAATTGGATTTTTTAATGAACCTTGTTTATGTCTGTGTTACGGTTAATGTGATAAATTGAAAATTAGTAATAATAACCGGTTATTATGAATAATTACCGACAGTCGCGGTAAAAGCGATAAATTAATCACATTTAACAGTGATTATTTAATAATTCAACCTTAGTACTAACAAATTTCATAAAAGAGAACAACATCTTGTGTACGTGCTCGTGTACAGCCAAACTTTTGAACGTTTTGATATTTAATATAATTGGGCATAATTAGTTTGAAATGTTTCTTGCATAATATTACTTTTCCATGATGCCTATAACATAATGTTTTGATTTAAAGTGAAAAATAGGTTAAGGTGCGGCGGGGGTGGCCCTTGGGCCACCCCTAAGCCGCCTATATTTAGTTTTATACACACATAAATGACCTCATATTAATCACATTTACCAAATCATGCGGTAATTATTCATAATAACCGGCGATTATTCATAATTTTCACATTTATCACTTTGACCGTAACATCTGCACTGATAACGTTGATAATAATAATTCATTTAATGACGTTGTTTACACCTTTTATATCCAATGATTTATACTTTGTGTGTGTAGTAGATATGAATGTACCTATAGGTACCTACCTAAATTATGACGTACGAGTAGGTATATGCGTGAACTACTCGTGTAACGATAAGCCTAGGCGTAGACCCCCAACTTTTAGCTCGATAGTTAGGCCCGATTTTGATTAGACTTCCATATATTATGTCTTTAACGGTGACCAATGATAGTTGGGTTGTGGTTGGGTCGAGCTGACCCAATCACAACCCAACTATCAGCCAACTAAAAGTCGGTGATCTGCGCCTAGGTTTAAATTGAGTCTTTTCATGGAAAGGATCCTCTAACTATGCTTTATCGTGATTCAATCGCTTTACCCGTTCATTAAATAACTTGGAGGTAGATTATCTCTTAATTATTGTATGTTGTTGAATGAGATTCTCAGTAAATACACTTAGTATTTATTTATTTTAATTTAAATAATAATAATACCTACCTATACATCATAATATATCCTTGTTTTTGCACTTGTGGTTCATGTCAAATGTGCCTGAAATAAGTAGTTAAATTATATTGTATTATTACTTTAGATTAGGCTGGTATCAGCAATTTTTGGGTTTATAAGATTATTGGCCACTTCTATCAAATGTAATGTAAGTATGTAATACGGATATTAATACTAACATTGTAAAAACTAATTTGTATTCTGTTGCTGTACCTAAATAAATAAATAAAAATAAAAAAACATTTTAAACAGTGGGTATACCTCTTTCTTACATACGACATCAGACATTACATTGGCCCTTAATTTCAACACTGTACCTACTTATTGGAACAATTTATTTAACTTTATCATCTTGTGGGAAAGCCAATAAAAACTATTTTAAATTGCAGAAAAACTATTTTAAACTAGTTTAGGCTATAAATTATTTTTAGATAGTTGGTGTTGGCCATAAGCTCAAATTTTATAAGTCAGGCATGTAAATTGGGTATCATCATCATCGGTCATTAAGTCTAACCCCCTTACCCTTACTAATAAAAAGTTACACAGTTGTTGATCACTGTTTTAAAATGACATTTCCATACTAAACGTCACTTTAAAACACTGATCACCGAGCGTGTAAGTTTTATTAGTAAGGGGGTTAGTCTCCACTGCAGGACTCCAGAGGCAAATGGAGGATTTGGCCTACACTCCCCACGCTCTGGCCAGACGGGTCGGGGAAATTGGGCATACTTACTTATCAGCATTTATTTATGTTTCAATACAAAGCAAGTGAGGTAAGTTAATCCAATTTGATTAACAATTTGAGATTATCTTAATACCTAAATATAAATTGAATAAAATGATTGATGTAAAAGCAGTGTGGTTTAGGTCGTAAGGTTAATAAGTAGTTATTGTAAGTTTATTAGAATATCAAATATGAAATTCTCACTATTATTACTATTGACCATCGTGTCAGCTGGTGAGTACTAATATAATAACTTAACATGCAACTATAATATTGAATTCAAATAAATAAGCGGTTAAAAATAATAATAAATTTAAAAATGCCTCCGGTTTTCCCTAAATGTTATCCGGTACCCAATAGTTGGCAACATTATAAACAGATGACGATCGCTTCCCTAAATTGGTGAACTTCCGGGTCCGGTTCCCGGTATTGTATCTTTTTCATTCATTCATTTTAAATCATGGCGCGAAGACATTATAGACAATCAGTTTTAATTTTACATTATTTTTTTCAGTGTTATGTACCTCTCAGGGCCCAGACACGCGCATCGTGGGGGGATATCCCGCCACGATATACAACTACCCCTTCGTGGTGTCCATAGTGTACACAAACCCTGAAACTGGAGAGCAGACGCCAAGATGCGTTGGCTCTATCATATCCTCGTGGCATGTGCTGACTACGGCTCACTGTTTTAGGTATGAATGTTTTACATTTTACAACGTGAGATTTTTTCCTTGATTTTACAAAATATCTCTTTTGCACAAGAATCTAAGTAGGCATCCTAAGTTTATACCGTTGCAGTCTTGCGAAAAAAAGTTAAAAAGTGTAACCTGAGTTTTGCGCGGGAAGCGTCATTAAAACTTTTTTAAAGTTTACTTTTTACTTTTACATACTTTTTTAGTTAATTATGCTACAGCAATAAATTAAAATCAAGAAGCCTTCTTTCTGATAGCTCGAGAATAAAAAATCTTGTTTAAATTACAAGTTGTAGTTTAGTGTTAGTGTAGTATTATTAAATAATTTTTAACCGTGAATGTGGCAAAATAGTAGTTGGTCAAGAACAACTTCTTCTTGACCACGGAATCATTTCTTTTCATTTCCACCTCGAAATTTAATCCGTGTCCGAACTAAAGAAACGACATCTGTTGACGAATATTGCAAGTCTCATCGCTACAAATTCTCCCGCTCTTTCGCCAGCGACCCAAACGTCGAAAACTACAAGCTCCGCGTCGGCTCCACTAGCAGCATCGAAGGTGGCACTCTCTTCGACATTTACTACATCATCATCCACCCTGACTATGTGGAGAGCCCGCGTACCGCCGACGCCGCCATAGTGGTGCTGACCCAACATGTCACCATAAGCGAGAGCGTGCGAGTGATCTACATTCCCCCGCAAGAGACGTACATCCCTGATGGGTACACTGTGAGGGCCATCGGCTGGGGGGCTGAGGAGGTAAGTCTTTAAGTAGCTCACTTCGTAATGATCATCATCTGACGTCATCAATGAGCTCATCATCATCATCAACCCAGACTATGTGGAGAGCCTGCGTACTGCCGATGGACGGAAGGTAAGTAGGACTTCAGTAACAGCTGTAAGTATTATCATAATCATCATTTTATCACAAGACGTCTGTAGCTAAACAAGCCCTCCCTCCCTCTTTCCCACTGGGCACTTTGGGCACGTGCCCAGGGCCCCGCGACCGAGGGGCCGGCCCCTGTCTACTCAAAAGACCTTTCTCCAGATGATATGGGCCCCCCTTGATCTTTAAGTGCCCAGGGCCCCTAATAGGTTAAAGACGGCCCAGAAGTGGTGAGCCCGCGTACCGCCGACGCCGCCATAGTGGTGCTGACCCAACACGTCACCATAAGCGAGAGCGTGCGAGTGATCTACATCCCTCCGCAAGAGACGTACATCCCTGATGGATACACTGTGAGGGCCATCGGCTGGGGGGCTGACTAAGTAAGTACCTAAGTAGCTCACTCAAGATCACCATCATCTGACGTCATTATTACATCATCAACCACCAAGACATGGTGTCGTACGCCTGGGGGGGGAGAATTATTCTCAGCTCCCAGCTCTGACCTAGNACATGGTGTCGTACGCCTGGGGGGGGAGAATTATTCTCAGCTCCCAGCTCTGACCTAGGGGGGGGGGGGGGCAACTTATACACAGCTCTAGCCTGGGGGGGGGGACTTCTGACTTCGGGGGACTGTCAGACTTTTTAGATCAGATAGTTTGACTTAGTTCCTTCAAAGCGACTTCCAGGGGGGAGTAACTTATGCTTGGCACCCGGGGCGGACCATCCCCCCCCCTTACGCCGCTACTGCCTTACAACCCCACTGACCGTCAGTTCTGCGTGCTACGTTCTCTAGTGCAGAAAATATGATTTCCATGTCACATTTTTGACCCTTTCAAAAGGCTCATGTTGCTACGAGGCATAATATAATATTATAACGATTACTTATCAATTTCACTTCAGCGGCATTTAATATGTAACTAGATATCTACATTCTTCAATGCGTCACAGTTTTTCCCTGACATAATAAAAGAGGTTCACAATAGAACGTACTAACAATAAGATCGGGGCGGTTTTCCCTTCCATCAATTCATCACGGTCTATCATGAATATCACAATATTGATTATTAGTATCGGCTATCATAAATTACGTTAAAATGTATTACCCATAATACCCAAACAAATATAATAAACTACTTAAGTGTCAGATAAGAAATTAATTATTACATTTATTTAATCAACATTCATAATCCTAACTGAGATATAAACACAGTCATTCATTACGAATTTGTCAAATCCCAGAATCTGTCCTATACCGAACAAAGGATTTACTCTAAATCATTCCTTACTCGTGCGATGCTGGTCTAGGCCTAAATTCTAGACTAGCTTGCTAGCTAGACAAACTAAGACACGTGACAGATTCTGAATTTGACGATCAATTCGCTACGTCCTATAGGTAATATTAATATAATATAGGCGGTGGTGATGGTGTACCTTAGTCCTAAGTACGTAAAGTACCTACTTAGTACGTACTCGAAGATACGACTTACAAAAAATACTTACTTGCATGAAATGAAGCAGCGTCTAGTCAAAGTCAATAACAACTTTTCCAAAAACCAAAACCACCTTTACACGCAATGCGTAATTCGTACTTATCGGTTGTTGTTGAGATAGTAACGATAATTTTCTACCATTGCCTCTAGGTCCAACTAGGTACTGGTAGGAGCACAATACATTCCTAACCGTCAATAGGAGCTCGAAAAATTAATTCCAAATCTTGATGTTCACACCCTAACTCTGCATTCCAGGAGGATGGTGCCTTGCTGGACACCCTGAAGGTGTTCGACACCAGGACCATCCCGCTGCAGCAGTGCATCGAGGCTTTCGCTGATGATGACAACATCAACGTTTACGACCGTACGTATCCAGAAGTTTACAGAGATTTCGGAGATAGCCTACCCCTTAAAAACTTGACCTTCAGGTTTTTATTGGCGGTCAAGCTGTAGATCCTGGCTACACAATAGCTGTAGGTAGCGGTGGGAACGAAAGGCGGGAATAGTCTCGTCGTAACCCCTTACCAAGCTCCTTCTGTCTCTCTTTCTCTTCTATAATATAATTTGAATTTGAATATTATTATTATGTTTGTACGCTTTGGAGCTCACGGGTCAAAAGTGGCCCGGTCCTTTATAAGGCTTGCGTGGGGATACAGATCCAACACGTAGAGGCCGTTTTAAGCGCAAAATAATCGACAAAAGTTAAAGTGGTGCACATGCTGGATCTAGTCTCTGACTATATCATGGGATGTAGCCAGAGACCATCCCCAGCCTGTGCACAGGAGCTATTACAGTTATTGGAGAATGGACTAGGGTTATGGATGAAGGATGGATGGACTGGTTACTGGGCTATGGATGGAGACTACGGGTCACCTGCCTGGTTCATAGTCTCGGACTGAAAAAATGGCAGGCGGTGACTAGCCAGCGACTAAATGGGCCCCCCCTGGCGTCATGGGTCGTATAGACCGGACTGAGGGGCAACATTGGCGTCTGCCAGCTCAGGGGTGTAGAGAGGTGTGCTGCGCTTTCTCCGAGGTTACTCGCGGCGTTATGCCCTTTAACACTTCCACCCCTGGAGCATATAGCTCTAGCGACTCCACTCTGGCCGGCCGGTTAAGGCAAGCCAGAGGTGAAAGTCCTGCAGACCCTCTCGGATTATTATTATTATTATTATTATAATTTAATGAAGCGTAGGTAACATGCTTATGTGTGCGGGTTTCATGATAGTTTATGATATAGGTACCCAGGGAGGTAATAATAAGACAACCTTCACTGGATGTCATAGCCTGGCCTGATAAGGTACAAATCCTGGCTAAACAGTAGTTTAATAAGTATTAGAAAGCAGCTTGTCCCATGAACTCGTAATCGTTTTCTGGTTAAGTAAAATCAACGTGTGGCTCAACGGGAATATCAGTAATTTGTGCACAACAAATCACTAAATAAATAATTATTAGATTTTACAAAACTACCTTCCTCCACACTAAGAACAATGACTTACCTTCCAAACTTCCAGAGGTGATCTGCACCCAAGCGGCCGGCCGTAGCATGTGCAGAGGAGACTCCGGGGCTCCGATCATCATCGGAGAGGTTCTCGTGGGCATCGCGTCCTACTCCAGCTCCTGCGACGACTCCACGCCCGACACCTTCACCAGGATCGACCGCCACACCGGCTGGATCCTGCAGGAGGCCGTCCCTCCATATGGCAGGAGTGCGGCCTCGCCTGTGAGGGTCGCACCTGTTGTGTAGGATAGCTAATAAAATAAAAAATAAAAGACTTTTGTGGCTGGTGTGTCATTATTCCTAGGGCTTTTGAAAAAGTAGGCAGCGAACGAAAATAGACGAAAAAGTTTTCCCTGAAAAAAATCTATTGCGCGGATTACATCTACACCGAGTCATCGATATAAGTAGTTACATTACATATACATATACCAAATCTGATTCTTACCTATACGTACGTAATACTGTGGTACTGGTACTGCATATTGCCTGAATTTTATGCGAGCGTTCGTAGCAACCTCAGATCATAGACTGATTTGAGGTAGCAACATACCTACTAGCTTAAATCGTCCCCCTAAGTACGCGGTCTGAAAACCAAGAACTAAGAAGCATAAGTAGTTCTTTAGATAGCTCGCAAAGCTGACGCAGTTTTCCATAGTGTTTTTGTTTTTATAGTTTACATTTTTACACGACTATGGAAATCGCGTCAGCTATAAGAGCTAAGCTAAAATAACTTAGCTCTTGGTCTGCAACCCGCACTATCATCATCATCGGGGAGGTGCTGGTGGGCATCGCGTCCTACTCCAGCTCCTGCGACGACTCCACGCCCGACGCCTTCACCAGGATCGACCGCCACACCGGCTGGATCCTGCAGGAGGCCGTCCCTCCATACAGCAGGAGTGCGGCTTCGCCTGTGAGGGTCGCGCCTGTTGTGTAGGAAAGCCAATAAATAAAAAATAAAAGACTGTTGGTGTGTTATTATTGCCGGGGCTTTTGAAAAAGTAGGCGGGAACGAAAATAGACAAAAAAGTTTGCCCTGAAAAAATAAATCTTTTGTGCGGATTACATACATCGAGTCACCGATATAGGTAGGTAAGAAGTTACCTATCTGATTCCCACCTACGTACTACATCTGTGGTTTTGCATATTGCCTGAATTCTATGCGAGTGTTTCTAGCAACGTAGGTACTAGCTCAAAAATCGTCCCCTTACGCCGGCTACAGACCAAAAGCTAATAAAGCCGGGTTGACACGATAAGAGTCAGTTCGGACCGAGTGGACTCGGATTACTACTCGGACGCTACTCGTATCGTGTAAACATGTATGTAATCCGAGCGCACTCGTACGAATGTACTATGACAGAGCGGACTAGGACGCTGCTCTATTTTTTCTATCACTCGGATCTGAGCTCGGACAATTTTAATTAAAAATAATGGCGGCGTCAAGGAAAAAGTGGTCGGAACGTGATACTGTCAGGTTCGTGGAACTGTATGAAGAAGAAGAAGTGCTGTGGAACGTGAGACTTAAAGAGTATAAAATCAAAGATGCCCGAAATGCCGTTATTGAGCGCATTATATTGTTCAATTCTTTTATTAGTATATCTGAAACAACTGTGATACCATGCAATAGCAGATCAGTCTGTTCCATGTTGAGCAGATCAGTGTTTTCCGAGAGTTGACACAAAATTGGTGCAAAATTGAATGAGCTTTGATAAGAGTACACTATGAACGTGTAAACCACTATAGGAGTACACTCGTATGACGCTGACTCGTACGAGTGTACTCGGACGTGACTCGGTCCGAGCTGTCTCGTAACGTGTCAACCCGGCTTCTACTATACGAGTGTACTCCTATACGACCTAACTCGTACGAGTCCACTCGGTCCGAGCCAACTCATACTGTGAAAACCCGGCTTAATAAAGCCGGGTTGACACGTTACGAGACAGCTCGGACCGAGTCACGTCCGAGTACACTCGTACGAGTCAGCGTCATACGAGTGTACTCCTATAGTGGTTTACACGTTCATAGTGTACTCTTATCAAAGCTCATTCAATTTTGCACCAATTTTGTGTCAACTCTCGGAAAACACTGATCTACTCAACATGGAACAGACTGATCTGCTATTGCATGGTATCACAGTTGTTTCAGATATACTAATAAAAGAATTGAACAATATAATGCGCTCAATAACGGCATTTCGGGCATCTTTGATTTTATACTCTTTAAGTCTCACGTTCCACAGCACTTCTTCTTCTTCATACAGTTCCACGAACCTGACAGTATCACGTTCCGACCACTTTTTCCTTGACGCCGCCATTATTTTTAATTAAAATTGTCCGAGCTCAGATCCGAGTGATAGAAAAAATAGAGCAGCGTCCTAGTCCGCTCTGTCATAGTACATTCGTACGAGTGCGCTCGGATTACATGTTTACACGATACGAGTAGCGTCCGAGTAGTAATCCGAGTCCACTCGGTCCGAACTGACTCTTATCGTGTCAACCCGGCTTAAGCCGGGTTGACACGTTACGAGACAGCTCGGACCGAGTCACGTCCGAGTACACTCGTACGAGTCAGCGTCATACGAGTGTACTCCTAGCAAGGTTAGCTTGGCTCGCGTAACTGACGCAGTTTTCCAGTGTTTTTATAGTTTACATTTGCACACGACTATGGAAACCGCGTCAGCTAAGCTAAAGTAACTTAGCTCTTGGTCTGCAACCCGAATTATCATCATCATCGGGGAGGTTCTGGTGGGCATCGCGTCCTACTACTCCAGCTCCTGCGACGACTCCACGCCCGATACCTTCACCAGGATCGACCGCCACACCGACTGGATCCTGTAGGAGGCATGTGAACTTAGTATGAGACAAGGTAGCACGGAAGAATTTTCAAATACGCAAACGATTCGAAGTCGAAAGTTGTTCGTGCTAGAGGTAACTACTTACTGGAGTTGTGTGACCCGTTGAAAAAGGCACTCAAGGATTGACGCCAGAGTCAATGGTGATTGGTGACACGTCATACCAGTGTGTACTGATTGCCCTCGGTCTTCCCCTGAATTGTATCTAAGTAGTTACTCCACCAAAAAAAAAACAACTCCAATAGCTGATTGATGTATGATATCTACGCTACGACGCGTGGCGATACTGTTAGATATTGCCTAACTAAGTACTTACTATTACCATAAGAACACTAAGTAGGTTTGTTTGTTTGTGTGTTTGACTGACTCACTCATCACGAAATTTTAGAAACTCAAGTGCTAGGAGTCTCAAATTTTGCATGGGGGTTCCTTTTAGAACGTAGGTACTCCTCACTAAGACAGGATTTTGTAAAATTCAACCCCTAAGGGGGTTAAACAGGGTCCTCGCGTGATACAAGTCGCGGGCGGCCGCTAGGTATTTGTATACCTAACTCCTACAAGTACCTATAATCCATTGATATTAATAGCTCAATAGAAAAATCACTTCCCTTTATAAATTCTTCCACGATCAGTTAGTAGGTATTGGAGAAGAAAAAGATAAGTTTTTTAAGGTTTTGGTGTGAGACGATGAAACCACGCAATTAAAACCGGGGCTTTTTCTAGTGTTTCCGGAGTGGTGCACTTGCAGACAAGGTGGCAGATTATCGGTAAATGGTATTAGATAATGCGTACGTGTCCGATTGACTGTAATTATTATCTTAATTTCATTATACAGCGTGTGTCGAAAATGTGTAAGATTTTTCCTAAACTTTAAATGAACGAAGCTAAAGAAGCTAGATCGCTATACTTATCCGTTCTGTACATAAGTTACTTACAAAAACACCATACCTAAACTGTTGACCAATGAAATAAGCCAATGAAACGTTGCTATGCTATTATACTTAGGTAGTAACCTTTAAAAGGTAGAGTAGTTACGACGAGTGCTTAAATAAATACATAGGACATAATGTGATTTTCATAGGGCACATAAAAGAACTATTCGTAGGTATACACAAAAAATACACTGAATCAAAAATTAAATGCTTATAATCACCCTGTACAAAACATATCAATTAGGGCTTTCTGCACTTATCAGTAGCTAAACTATTCGCGAATTTTTATATAAGATGCAGCCGTACTTAATTAAAAGAGTAGGTACCTATAGTCAAACTGGATTATCACTAACATGGCTTTCAAGGTGCTATGCGCACTGGCTTTGCTTTCCGCTGGTGAGTGAAGTCCATGACCGTATTGACCATAAGTACTAACAATAAGTTAAAATCATACAAGTTAAAATGTGCGTGAAGTGATCCAATAGACATATAAGTTATACGAATTCCAGGAGTCTTAGGACATCGTTAAAAACTAATTTGTGATTTAAAATTAAAATTTGCTTCTATTTTGTTTACATGTGATTTCTGTTGGGTGATGTCTGATGTGGTGATACCTACTTATTATCAATTTCCAAGATAATTTTAATTCAACCCCGGAAACCAGTGGAACTCTTTCAGTTGTTGGATTTTTTTGGCAAAGCATGTTATTGTTATAGTCAGCCAAGGTTTGCTTTTCATTATGACCCATCAAAAATCTGCTATTAACCATTCATCAACGAAGTATTCATCAACATTTCTAACCTTACAGCATCAGCGGCCCCAGGATCCCGCCTGACTGGAGGCAGCCCGCTGCCCGTCGAGGAGTTTCCCTCCGTGGTGGCCATCACCTACTACTACCCGCGGCCGCAGATCACCGTTCAGAGATGCGTGGGTTCCCTCGTCTCGTCTATCCATGTGATGACTGCTGCGTCTTGCTTTGAGTAAGTATTCAGGTAGGTACAAACGACAGCATATCAGGTTACCCATTTTGTTGCAAATTCGCCCCTATTACAACTGCACAAGAACCCACTGTGGTTACCTTGACGTGCCATCGTGACCATGATGACTTTATAAAACGTAGCCAGTATACTTAGTCACTAATTTTATTTATTTATTGACAAAGATGTACCAACAACACATCTTTACATAAACAAGAATTTTGTAGCCTACTCGTATCATTGTCTGGTACAAAGAAAAATGGTCGTAGAAAGAGAAGAATTTATGCCCATACTTACTGGTGATTCTGAGCTCTGCTCCAAGGTTTTCCCACAGGGCATCTTCATTTTCCAACAAGCAAGATAATTAAAATATCTGTTCTCCGCTTAAACTAAATAAAATAACTTAGAAACTTAGCAAGGAGTCAGATGAAGGTAGAACTGGTAGAACTTAGACCCCTCTTTCAAAAGACAGTGAAATGTTGGGTTTTGTTAGCAGTTGAGATAATGGACAATCAATCTGACAGGGACAAGACTCTGCTAACTTAAAACTCTTCAGTGCTCCATATTATTTAGAATTTACTCACCATTATTTTGTCTTTATCAGCGGCGCAGACCTCGATAACATGAGGGTTCGCGCCGGTTCCGCCCAGCCTCTCTCTGGAGGCACTGACGTCGGCGTCACACACTTTATCGCGCACCCTGACTTCGAGGAGTATCCCAGGACAGCAGACATTGCAGTTCTGTTCCTGGAGCAGTTCCTTCCCATCACTTCTACTGTGAACATCCTGTACCTGCCTCCTCCAGGGTACGATGTCCCTGATGGTATCAGCCTGAGGGTGGCCAGCTGGGGATTTGAATCTGTAAGTGTTTCATGATGATTTCTTTGCTTGTTGAGTGCATCATCAATTTATTTCTTATTCTTTAATGCCTTATAAATTGGTACATTACGAATTACAACAGCTTCGCAAAAACCTATACAATAAATTAAAATAAAGACGTATTAGCTATCTGATGTGGCAATGTGTAGAGCACATAGCACGCAGAACAGGTTCAACCCTTTTTGTTACACTATATTGTTTTCCTTGTAAATTCAAATAAAATAATTTGGTGATCATGGTGGCGGCAACTGCGTCGGTCGCAGTTTCATATAAGCAACAATCTTCTTATTTTCGTGATGACAACAAACCTACACAGTGTCAGCCCAAAACTCCGCCACAGTGGCGTTGTCAGCAGCACTCATCAAATCCTCCTGAGTGCAGTTGCTTGGTCACTCAGGGCACGACATCAGGTGCTTCATCGACTGGGGAACAAAACCGCACCTGCACTCCATGTTTAATCATCCATCCAAGTATCCCTACCTGAACAAATTGTCCTTACTACGGCCAACCTGCGTCCGAAGTCTATTTAAAGACTCCCAGGTAGGCCAGGAGCTCATGTCCAGGGGGAGGACTCTCAGACATAGCGACAAAAGGGCAGGGGAGATCAACTCTCTCGCGCCATAACCTGCATCTCTCTTTTGCATTTTCTCATAAGCAACAATTTGACGATTGTAATATGTCTTCAGTTGGACGGTGGCCCGCTTAATGACCTGAAGACCGCCTTATTGCCGAAGATACCTTTGGCCCAGTGTCAGCAAGCCTTCGCCGACTCCGAAGAAGCCAGCATTACACCTTGTGAGTATTTAGCACAGTACTGGAAAAAAATAAAACAAAAAAAAAAAACAATCTAAAAAAATACAAAAAGCATGATTCAAAAATGAAAAATAAGGCTTCTTGTAAATATAACTTGATCGGAGTTATTTGATCAGAGGATATCACTTCAGACCATTATGCATTTTTGCAACCAAAGAAGCACACCTACACTACCAGTCCGCTTGCCTTTCGAAAACTTTTCTATCCCAACGCAACGGCTACTGTCTACGAGTTAATCTACCCCGTCCACTGCCACAAGTTTGGCAGCTCTGCGAAAATCATCATCATTTCAGACATAGGACTTCCACTGCTGAACATAGGCCTCCCCCAATGATTTCCACAATGGCCGGTTGGTGGCGGCCTGCATCTAGCGCCTTCCTGCTACCTTTATGAGGAGTGGAGGCCACTTACCGGAAAGCGGAAAGTCCACCCACAAGGTGGACCGACGGCCTGCGAAAATATCACTGAGCTAATCGCTAAAATTAAGTGGCAGTGGGCGGGGCACATAGTTCGTAGAGACGATGGCCGTTGGGGCAGGAAAGTTCTCGAGTGGCGACCACGGGCTGGAAGACGTAGCGTGGGCAGGCCTCCTACTAGGTGGACCGACGATCTGGTAAAGGTCGCGGGAAGAGCCTGGATGCGGGCAGCGCAGGACCGTTCATTGTGGAAAACCTTGGGGGAGGCCTTTGTCCAGCAGTGGACGTCATTTGGCTGAAACGAACGAACGAAAGAATCTTAATACTTCATCGCCTATAACTCTAGTTTTTTCTCCAGCCGTCGTCTGCACCTTCGCGCCAGGCCAGGGCATATGCCACGGCGACGTGGGCGCCCCGGCGGTGATCAGCAACGTTTTAGTCGGAATTGCGTCTTACTACGAGAACTGCGACGGAACCCACCCCGATGTGTGGACCAGAGTCGACAGCTACACCACCTGGATCATGCAAGTGACTGCTGGAGCGTCCCGCATGCTGACAGTTTAACTGTGATATTTTTTGCCGCACTCGACTCACACGTCACCAAAACAAAATATTTGCCAATCGTTCCACGTCCCAAATGTGATTTGCCCTGGGACACACATCGCGATAACCCGAATATTGGCAATTTCGCATTATCGCCAAGTATTCCCGTATACTTCGATGCTTTTTTGCTTAGCCATTGTCTCCCGAATGTTATCGCGATGTGGTCCAGGGATAAAACAGTGATTATAGCGAACTCTATCTTCAAGGTCCAGAAAAGAGACGATCATTTTGTAAATGAACTGGTGTTGATCATGAATTTTGAAGTACTGATGAATCGAGTAAGGCTATTCTAGTCTTTTAGAGATTTAATGTGTCTTAATAAAAATTAAGAGCATTATTTTGGCCAAAATTCGTCACTGATTAAGTTAAAGAATCTAGTTTTTACAAATTCTTGTCAAACAAAATTTTAATTTATATGTTTAGGTATGATAAGACATATAATTAATAAAAAATGAATTTATTAAATAAAATATTTTATTTATTGATTAAAATTTTACATTTATATTGCGTAAAAATCCTTACAACATGTAGTAGGTATGGAAAGTTTGTCGGTCTCGGCAGTCGGCGGAAGACTTAGGAAATATCTTTGGGACACATTTAAATAGAACAGGCAATATTTTCACATAATTCCATTTTTACACAAGGCAAGACATACACATTAAAAGGCACGATACTTATTGCTTTCGCTTAAAAACTAATTATTTTAAATCTTAACGAATCAAGCTCGGTGGTTCTCTTTAACTTAATGGTCAAAATGTCAACAATTCCAGCGTAAGATGGCTGCCATCTTGGGTAAATCTAAATCTAACAACCGGAATACAACATTTAGCACTAATCTTAGATGTTGGCTATTCTTTTATAGTCAGTCAAATTCAAAATACAAGAAATAATCCTTAACTACACAACTTTTCTAGATCAAAATTAAGTAAAATCCATATAATTAATTAATAATAATGACAGGTTGATAAAATAGGCGTTAGCTACTAATAAATTCAATAAAATGCATGATATTTACACCTCCTCAGTTTTCTGTAAGAGATTCATTAGAAAAGTTAATTTATCAGATTAAAATTATAACTAAGCAAACATAGCTAAAGCTATGTTTCCTTTCAAGAATCCCAAAATATTAATACCATTAAAATATGTTACCATAATACATCTACTAACATTTACAAAAATATTAATTAACAACTATACAGACTTGGTCTATCATAATTTTATTATTTCTATTGAAGTAAATACAGAATTTTAATTTTAATAGGGGCAGATTATTATCATTATTTTTATTATCTCATTTATGGTATACCCACAATCTTCATACGTATACAATATACATGTAAGCTCTATGTTGCAATGCAATTTTTATTATTTTTTTCTCAATGACCTCTGAAAAACTCTTTATAGGGTCAATGGGTTATTGAGGAATTTTAGAGCTTTATTTTGCAAATATTTGAGCAAGATTTACAAAAGTTAGTTCCATAAAAAAGATTATAAGTATAGGAATGAATAAAAAGGATCAATAAAATGCAATCCACAAATGCAGGATATAAATGAGCAATAATAATTGTATAAAAATGTTTTCAATTAAAAAATATTATTATGTACAGTTTATGTAACTTTCACATTTAAAATATTGGAATTGTATAGGGTCATAATACTTTTCAGAATATAGCACATAGAAATATTTTATTTAAAAATAGATTAGATATAATAGAATAGGTAAAAATAGCACTAGAAATAGTAGATTGTAAAAGAAAAAAAGATTAGATAAAAGCACATAATACAGATTAAGATGCCAGTATTTACTTATTCACTAATGGGTTAAGAAATACTAGTGCACAAATAAAATAAAACAAGTCAACTTAAAAAGTAATTCAGTGTGTTTGGACGGATGTTAAAAGGTACCATGTAAGGTACTAGGTAAAGTCTGGTCGCCGAGCACGTAGAATTTCGTCCAATGACCGACGAGTGGCAGCAGCGATTGTACGAGCGCGACAGCAATATAATTACGCGCGAGCAATAAGGATAGGTAGCTTGGGTCATTGGACGAAATTCTACGTGCTCGGCGACCGGACTATAGTATGGAAGAATGGACAAAACCGCTACTTACTAAAAATCAAGAGATAATGCATTGATTAATAATATTTTAAGATATGGTCAACTTAGACTTAGACTGATCAAACTGGTAGTTCATAAAATAATTTACCAATACCCAAATCCTATATCAAAGTTATTATTTCTTGATTGATCTTGTACACTATGAACATTGGCAACTAACATATTCTTTAAAGCTACATTTCATTTTTAATAACATCAATCTTATACTTATTAGACATCAATGAATTTAACTAAATAATTTAATTTTTTACTTACATTATTGCATTGAAAATGATGAACAACATTTGAGTCAAACAACAACAATGAGTATTGCAACTTTGTGTAGAATTGCTTTTTGTTTATAAAAGTTATGTAAAGATCGTTTCATCCACGAAGACGCGCCCCCCCACCATTCTTCCGCGAATGTTTGAGTGTTATCGGTACACGATAAATTATCCATGAGTGCACACGCATACTACAATAATGACGCTCGGATCAAACTCCCCGCACCCCGCACTTCCCTCGACCAAAAATTGGTGGGGCGGGTCTTCGTAGATGAAACGATCAACAAGAAGTTGCTTAAAATCTAAGAAAATAGCTGCAATACATTATTTTCTAGCTGCCATGAGATTTTTAAAATCTTACTTTACTAGTATAAAAAATAATGAAATATTAAAATATTTTTGACTTTGTTGGCACCTTAATTTTTATGGTGAGCCTATGACTGATTTTGTTTAGAAGATTTATCTAATTAACCAATCATTTACCTACTTTTATTTTGGTAATGAATATTTCCTAAATACCTTTTTATAGTACTTGTTACTGATAGACTTGGTTGGACAAGATGGACTTAAAGGCCCGACTCGAGGTCAAACCTTGACATTATGTACCAAAACAGTTAAATTCATAATTCTAGAAGTGACTTGTGGATATTTGTAGGAGTCATGCCACATAGTGTTGGGTGATTTGGACGAATATTAGGGTAGTGTCTTAAAAGTCCTCTGGGACTTACCACAAAAAATTTAAACGCATGTTGAACACTTCTTTAAATGGACATTTAGGCTGAGTGGCACCACCTTATTTTAACCGTGACTACGTAACGATAACCAGTGATTTTGTATGTGGTTTGACACATTTTTGAAGTTTGTTAAAGCTAAAGTAAGATGGTGTAACCCAGCCTTAGTCGCCAGCGAAAGTAGCGAGCCCTTGGCAAGAACAGTCAACGATGATACTAATTGACTAAAAATGGTATCATAACACTTACCAACATAAACTGTTATACCAATCGTCTTTTCACCACTATTTCTTCAGCCGAAATCTTCCACCAAATCATTCTTCAGCAACCAATCTTTTTCTTGCCAGCCAAGCTAGGATGCGCGCTTTGATAAAATCTTATCGTTGATTTTAGACGACAAATGTTACAAATGACGGGCTTATCGCGTAAAATCGATAAAATGGCGCGATAAAAGGTTATTACGGCGCTCATGCTAGGCCTACAGGTCTGAAATATTGCAGCCCACAGAGTAACCTCCCAATGAAGTCACGTTAATACCTTCCAGTTATCACTATATCACTGTCACACCACTAAAACTCCTCAGCCACGTCACTGTCACGTCACTAAAACTCCTCGGCCATGACATTTACAGGAGCGCTACCGTCAACACTGATTTCTTCATCTTTTCCTCTATATTGTGTTTCCACGTTATTTCTTACGATTTTTACCACTTGACGTTTCAGAATCGTTGGACTTTATCCAGTTATCACTATATCACTGTCACGCCACTAAAACTCTTCAGCCACGAAGCACTTGACAACCATGACGTTCGCGGGCGGCGAACCAGTATCAGTCCTGACGAGCGCGCGGCGGGAGAACCGTGAGCGTGACGGCCGGCCCCGAGTGCTTGATCAGGGCCACCACTGAGTGAGGTATTAGGTAGGTCACGGGCCATCCTTGGAAATTTACTAGTGAGGTATCAGATAGGTTACGGTTACGGGCCATCCTTGGAAATTTACTAGTGAGGTATCAGATAGGTTACGGTTACGGGCCATCCTTGGAAATTTACTAGTGAAGTATCAGATAGGTTACGGTTACGGGCCATCTATGGAAATTTACTAGTGAGGTATCAGGTAGGTCACGGGTCTTCCGTGTTTTACTATGGAGAACGAACTTTTTGAGGTAAGGCCCAGTGTGTTCCTACATAAGTTAAAGAACAGTCATGATACTAATTGACTAAAAATGGTATCATACTAATATAAACTCTGCTATCAATCGTCGTTTCACCCCAATTTTCTTTTGGTCGCGCGCCTTGATAAATCTTATTGATGATTTTTAGACGATAAGTGCATGGTCCTATCGCATAAAATCGATAAAATGGCGCTCATCCTAGGCCTACAGGTCTGGAATATTACGGCCCACAGAGTGACCTCCCCAATGAATTCCACCAAAGTCACTTCAAAATCTTCCAGTTATCACTATATCACTGTCACACCACTAAAACTCCTCAGCCACGTCACTGTCATCACTGTCACTCCTCGGCCACGTCACTGTCATCACTAAAACTCCTCGGCCACGAAGCACTTGACGACCATGACGTACCGCCTCCCGCCGCGGGCGGCGAACCAGTATCAGTCCTGACGAGCGCGCGGCGGTAGAACCGTGAGAGTGACGGCCGGCCCCGAGTGCTTGATCAGCGCCACCACCTCTGGATGCGGTAGGTTGCGGATGGCCACGTGGTTGATGGCCACTATGGTATCGCCCACGTGGAGGAGACCGCAGCGGGAGGCGGGCGAGTTGGGGATCAGTTGACCTGTGGGAAAGTATTTGTTAAAATGTTTTGTTTAATAGTGGCTCCAAAGATGCTAATTTTGGTTAGTGGCTCTAGTGTTGCTATTCAAGAGGTCGGCACTATCGATAGTCAGGTGAAGGATGAGGTAGTAAAAATAGGTAAAATTTTAGAAATCTAGTCTTTTATTTTCGACTATAAGAATTATCGAAATGGAAACTTGCTGCTGGAAAATATTTATCATCATTCTGACACTAATCCTCACATTAAAAAATCCAGACCTGTGAAATTATGGGGAACCAACTTTTTGTATTGACCTCTCTCGTTATCTCGTTAATCGCTAGTGGCGCCAGCTGATGAGTGACAGGACCACACTCAACCCTAATGCTGTTGATTTGTAACCGGTTTTGAGACTAAATACTTTCTATCTATCAAAAGGTTCGGCAAAACCAACGCGTGCACGACGGCGATCAGACGTCGTGTATGAATTTGTATCGATGAGTTCACATCAACGCGTCCTATCATTGGTCGCGGCGATCTATGCACGCACAGTGATCGCCATCCCCATCGTCGACTTGAGCTGCACGCGTTGGTTTGGCCGAAGCTTTCATTCCCTTCATTTCACATAGAATCAGCAGCATACCTACAGTACTGGTGGCCTTGTTGGTGGATGATATGACGACGAAGCCGAAGCCCTCGCCCTCACTACGGGCCACGGTGACGTCGCAGGGCGCCGCCCTACTGTCCACACGTCACCGTCACACACTACAGCATACCTATAGTACTAGTAGCCTTGTTGGTGGACGAGATGACGACAAAGCCGAAGCCCTCGCCCTCACTACGGGTCACGGTGACGTCGCAGGGCGCCGCCCTACTGTCCACACTTCACTCTCACACTACAGCATACCTATAGTGCTGGTGGCCTTGTTGGTGGACGAAATGACGACGAAGCCGAAGCCCTCGCCCTCACTACGGGTCACGGTGACGTCGCAGGGCGCCGCCCTACTGTCCACGCGTCACTGTCACACACTACAGCATACCTATAGTGCTGGTGGCCTTGTTGGTGGACGAGATGACGACGAAGCCGAAGCCCTCGCCCTCACTACGGGTCACGGTGACGTCGCAGGGCGCCGCCCTACTGTCCACGCGTCACTGTCACACACTACAGCATACCTATAGTGCTGGTGGCCTTGTTGGTGGACGAGATGACGACGAAGCCGAAGCCCTCGCCCTCACTTCGGGTCACGGTGACGTCGCAGGGCGCCGCCCTACTGTCCACACTTCACTCTCACACTACAGCATACCTATAGTACTAGTAGCCTTGTTGGTGGACGATATGACGACGAAGCCGAAGCCCTCGCCCTCACTTCGGGTCACGGTGACGTCATAGGGCGCGCCCGCCCAGCCCGCGCCGCCCTCGAACTGACCGCTGCCGTACCTGGTGGGCGGATAGGATGAAAAGTTAGTTATTTATTTTTTGAAAAGAAACAGACTTATATTAATATATTTCATGTAGCTTAAAACTAAATTATTACATCAGTTTCTAAAGCTAGAGTTTACAGTCAATGTCAATAAGGAGAAAGATGTAAAGCAAAAACTAATCTATACTAATATTATAAAGCTGAAGAGTTTCTTTGTTTATTTGATTACTTGAACGCGCTAATCTCCGGAACTACTGGTCCGATTTACGTACGAAGTCGCGGGCACAGCTAGTCTTTAGAATAAAACTTTTTACTGGAATGAACATCGTCAAATCATGATACAAATTGAAGATTTTGATTAGGTATAAAAAACGTCTAGGTACCCTAGACCTTATAGACCCTTAATAGTACTTTTGTGCACAGTTATACCGAGTCATGAGCTTGAATTGGGTGGTGGAGCCAGGCTTGTTAAACTCTGATTATGGTGAGGAAAAAGATCATTAACATTTTAGGTGATTAGCGTGATTCATGAAGCAATTAACTTATAACCAAGCATGACAAAGCCACAGGCTCCTCCATGAGCATC
The DNA here is from genome assembly GCF_004193835.3 of Ostrinia furnacalis. Taxonomy (NCBI): domain Eukaryota; kingdom Metazoa; phylum Arthropoda; class Insecta; order Lepidoptera; family Crambidae; genus Ostrinia; species Ostrinia furnacalis. The sequence goes on from NW_021130561.1 coordinate 839,029, forward strand.
TAATGAATGAAAATTAAAATGCTTTTTCTTATGAATAAATAAAATAAAATAATAAATAAATAACTTACATAGGTACGGCTGGCGGATACATGGGTGCAGGGTGCAGGATGTTGTAGGAAGCCGGCGGCATGTGGTGCATTGGCGGTTCCGCGCTGCATTTAATTAAATGAGTATATTTAGCATGCGATAAGTTGCATATAAATTAATTATTGCATGAATGTTTGACTAATACTATTTTATCCAAGTGTTCTCGGTCAAACGACAAAAAACCAAACAAAGAGGGGCTCCCTCTTCACTCATCTGAATTTGACAATTCAATATCAGTATTTCAGAGTTTATTGAACACGATTTTTTATTAATTTTCGTTGTCCGCATGCATGAAAGTGACTTTATTTTATATTTCACGACCCCTCTTAGTTTTTTGTCGATGAACGCTTTCCAGTACGTCCACCCACAAAGTGGACCGACGACCTCATAAAGGGACCTCAGGATGGCGCTGAATGCAGGCCGCTACTAACCAGTCATTATGGAAATCATTTGGGGAGGCCTATGTACAACAGTGGACGTTCTATGGCTGAAATGATGATTTTTTTTTATCCACGAGAAAGCTCTTGGCCTGTATCTCACCTGATGGTAAGTGACGATCAGGCCGAAGGTGGAAGCGAGCTTCACCCGGAATCCTCAACCACGGAGGAACTGGCTATCTTACCTCTAACTGCCGGAACACAACAATGCTGTTAACATTGTTGTTATGGCGACAGACTTAGGTAAGATGGTGGTAGCTAGCCAGGCGGACTTAGAACAAGCCCTACCACCAACCAAACCGAAGAGAAAAATCTGCCCCCACTGGGAATCGAACCCAGGACCTCTGCGTCTGAAGCAGTGGTCTTACCACTAGACCACAGAGGCGATTAAAATGATGATGATGATGAACTATGAACACGTGTGTACAATATGGGATGTTCGATCCGAAACAACATTATACTTACGCTAGCAGCGGTTGGTGAGGGTGCGGCGCGGGCGCGGGCAGCCCGAGCGGCTGGATATCGGCCCGGTTGTGCCGCACTCCTAGCATGACCTGAAAATTACATTAGTTTTTATTAATAAATACATATTTGTAGACTTTAAATATGCTGAAAGTGAAGCATAATAAGCCTATAAGTGCTACTACAGGATATAGAGCTTGATTATGTACACACGGCCACAGTGTTGACTATCCATTTCCATGTTTGCTCTCGCTCTCATCAAATGGTGATTCTTTGCGATAGAACGACATGACATGAGCGGCAATGGGCAGTTAACACTGTTGCCGATAGTACAGTCAACAGTATCGTTGATATGTTATTATAACCGTTTGTTTATCGAAACAAACGGTAGCTCTAGCGTAACATAGTTCCAGCAGAGTAGAATAGTACCACCCCCACTTTACCCTTGAATGACGTAGGTATGTAACAAAACAAATAAGGTAGAAAAATGTGAACATCAGTCAGACCTCAGTTTCGCAAGCATGAGAAGTGAACTCCAAATCATCCATTTGCTTCTGGTAAATTAGAGACGGTCGTGTTCCTGCAGAATCTGAATGACCTGATGATGATCAATTATTGTTGGCCGTTTGGTGTAGTGGTTCGATACGGACTACTATTCCGGAGGTAGCGGGTTCGATTCCCGCACAGTACAAACATTTGTGTGCATGAACATATTTGTTTGTATTGGACTGGGTGTTTTCTATGTAGGTATAATAAGTATGTATTTACAAAAAAAATTATATCCGTTGTCTAGTACCCATAGTACAAGCTTTGCTTAGTTTGGGACTAGAAGCGCAGTGTAAAATGTCCAAGGATATTTATTTATTTATTGATTAGTTAAGATAAGTATAAACAACTCACGTGTCCCCTGGAAGCCGCCTGGCATACATAGGCCACGGCACGCGCGTGGGTGGCGCCACCTAGCGGGATGCCGTCCACTGATGTTAGCAGGTCTCCTGGCCGCAATAGGCCGTCCGCTGGCCCACCTGAAACAAACAATTATAATTAGAGGTGTTTGCAGACTTTGGTTCAGAAATGAATACCCCATGCAATAGCAGAAGCGTTTAAACGTTGAAGCACAGAATAATAATAAGTACTACGTACAGAAGTTTTACTTCGCGAAGGTATTTAAAAAAATGTATGCTCAATGTCATTAACAATATGGTGTAATTTAGCTTGTCTCAAGAGTCAAGCAAGTTTGTCAGAAGTTTTGTTGACAAACGTCAGTGATCGGTACTGCGCCGAAGCTATAGGGCTGACTTCGGTAAAATGATGTGACGTGAGGTGCCAAACTGCGGAAAATGGCGGAGGAAATACATTATTTAGCATGAATTATCATGAATAATATTAACTACTTATTTACCTCTCAGTGTCTTCAGGCAACTTAAAAAAGTACATTCTGTGTTTTTATTATTATTTAGGCAGTTAAATACTGCACAGTATTTAGTACACCATTTTCTTTTTTTTTTCCATCATACACAAGAATACGCGTGCGTGAGTCAATGTTCGCTCGTATGTGAGGCCTTGTCGAATAGTACTCTTGTAGGGGGCAATCGTGCGTGTTTTGTTTTCGATGTAAACTCGCGGAGATGAACAGGCCTGGTTGAAGTATTTGGACGTGCCCAGGTCATAGAAATCTTAGGTTGTCTATTTGCTTTGTGGGCCAATAAACTCATTCTTATTCTACCAGAGGCCAAGACACTCTTCTTATCATCGAATCATCCGAGTAAGTACGTAAGTAGGTATTTCTAGAAATTGTTAGCCGCATTCAACTCAAACTCAAATCAACGATAAAACTCGCACACACTTCTTTTTTTTTTAATGTAAGACAAAGCAGATTATGAGACAGGAGGCAAACGACCAGCTAGATCACTTGATGGTAAGTGATTATCGCAACTCATAGACACCCGCAGCCCCAGGGGAGTTACAGGCTGTTTGGACACTCGTGGGTTGACGTCCTATGCTGCGCTATCCGGTAAGTAACCTCCATTCCAGAACCTTGTTCCCTCATTGTCTAGGTGTTTTGATGATGTCGAAACTAAAGAAATGTGTTCCTTATTTCGTAGGGCATAAGCCTCACCAGGTACAACGTATCCCACGGCGACGCGGCTGCCGTCCTCTTCTAAAGTCCGGTCGCCGCCGAGCAGATAGAATTTCGTACAATGACCCCAAGCTACCCATCCTTATCACTCGCACGCATTAGGTATATTGATGTCGCGACTGTGCGACGGGCGGTCGCAGTGAATGTGCGAGCGCGACATCAATATTACACGCGAGCGATAAGGATGGGTAGCTTGGGGTCATTGGACGAAATTCTATCTGCTCGGCGACCGGACTTCAGCTTTTGTTTAGTTGCTTGGTAGCAGCCTGCATCAAGCGTCTTTCTGCTACTGAGCTGCGCTTTCCTGTACGTGGCCTCCACTCCAGAACCTTGCTCCTCATCGGCCTGGGTGGTTTGATCAGGGCTATTTCTGAGGGTATGTATCACTTACCAGGCACGACGTATCCCACGGCGACGCGGCTGCCGTCCTCAGTTCCGCCTACGATGCGGAAGCCGAAGCCGGCGCCTCCACGCGCTAGACGCACCACCACGTCTGCCTCGGGGTCCATAGCGCCGCCTGCTTCCACCTGGAGACGATAGAAGAATATTACTGAAAGGATGCTCAGTTAAACACCGAATAGAATTTTTTTTTGTATTCATACGCCCGTATTCACAAACATTACTCTCACAATCATTACTAGGTCTCACAGTGCGCGTTGACGCATAGAGTGACACACGAACCAATCACGGAGCTCTATTCAACGCTGTGCGTTCATTTTGCTGCTTCACTTAAGCAAGCATCGTTTGTGGATACGGGCGATAGACGTACTACACCACGTAAAGCTACATAAAAGGTGAAAGATAGCAATATCGGGTGACAGCGCACGGCAGGAACGCACACATTACAAAATACGATAGAAATAGCACCCACTTTTAGGCTGGGTTGCACCATCTTACTTTATCTTTAACAATCGTCAAAAATATCACAAACTCCATACAAAAATCACCGGTTATCGTTATAGTTACAGGTTAAGTTAGGTGGTGCAACTCAGCCTTAATAGAACTCGAAGTTTGTCAACGATACAACAGCACTACCTAGCGTTTCATATAGTTCCAAAATACTGGACTGTCCTGTCGATGACATTGACAGTGGGGCGCCACCGTCAATACCGGATCGCTGGTTCAGATTTTTGCCATGTTGGAAACCATATAGTTGAACGATGGTAGCGCCCCCCTGTCATTGAGTTTGGCGGGACAGTTCAGCGTGGGTCATCATGAAAGAAGCACAGGAGGTGCATCAACGATCAAAGACACGTCATCCGTCATAGTGACACGAGTGCTATAATTCTAGCGCTTAACTCAGCCAGTGTCTGAGGTAAAGAAGCGGCACGGGAGGGGTGATATTGACATAATATATAATAACACTAGCTTTCCGCCCGCGGCTTCGCCCGCGTGGAATTTTGTCTGTCACAGAAAAACTTTATCGCGCGCGTCCCTGTTTCAAAAACCGGGATAAAAACTATCCTATGTTCTTTCCCGGGACAGCCGGGACTCAAACTATCTCTATGCCAAATTTCATCAAAATCGGTTGCGAGGTTTAAGCGGGAAAGCGTAACAGACAGACAGACTGGGAGGGATATTAGTTGGGATATATCTGAAGCAGATCTGAAGTCTCGCCGACATTTGACGTTACAAGAACAACCTCCCGTGTCGCTCCCATATCTCAGGCACTGACCATGTTACATACAATAAACATACGGAGCGTCAAAGATAGCCAATTGGAATCTAATTGAAAGGAAAGTTTTACTGACCTGTGGGTAGTTGGCCACGTATACAGTGCTGGGATGCGGCATGGCGTCGTTGTCGTAGCAAGATGGCGACCGCCGAGAAACCGGCGAGTGCATGCGTCGGCCTGGGGATGACTCGCCCAACCTGTGATAGAAACAAGATAGTGTAGGTAACACATTAGCTAAGTTTAGTGGAAGACTTTTTCATATAAACTACTAGACAGGTTGTAATGAAGGTATTGTATGACTATAAAAATAAGGTATTTAGTCTTGATATAATCTCTTGGTATTTGTCTATAAAATGCTCAGCGGAGCTGCAGATATTCAGGAATGGCTTCCAGCTAACCAGATCCTGCGCTACCCGCAACTAGGCGCTTCCAAGGACTTTCATCAGATTTTTAGTCTACCAAGTGGAGGCCTGCCCACATTATATTCTTAAAGAAGGTTTCTGCTCAGCTATCTATCTTACTAAAGTCCGGTCGCCGAGCAGATTGAATTTCGTCCAATGACCTCAAGCTACCCCTATACTTATCGCTCGCGCGTAATTACGTATAGACGGGAGGCAGCAGTGACTGCGAGCGCGACAGCGAGCGATAAGGATAGGTAGCTTGGGGTCATTGGACGAAATTCTATGTGCTCGGGGATCGGACTTTAGCTGTTTGCCTCGACCTGTGCCATTAGAGTTTGAGTTTAGTTTCTGGCGATCTAAGTCACTTCTAACTCAGGATTCGCAACACAAGGAAGACCTTAGATGCCGTTAGATGACTAACGGCTGACGGCGAGCCGGCCAGTAGCGGTCGGTGGCCTGGTGTCTGAGAGGCCCGGGGCCTGTCATACCTCAGCGGCTCGCCCTTGATGCGGCCTCCGGAGTTGTTGGAAGGCGACCGGCTCTGCAGCCGGCCAGTAGCGGTCGGTGGCCTGGTGTCTGAGAGGCCCGGGGCCTGTCATACCTCAGCGGCTCGCCCTTGATGCGGCCGCAGGAGTTGTTGGAAGGCGACCGGCTCTGCAGCCGGCCAGTAGCGGTCGGTGGCCTGGTGTCTGAGAGGCCCGGGGCCTGTCATACCTCAGCGGCTCGCCCTTGATGCGGCCGCAGGAGTTGTTGGAAGGCGACCGGCTCTGCAGCCGGCCAGTAGCGGTCGGTGGCCTGGTGTCTGAGAGGCCCGGGGCCTGTCATACCTCAGCGGCTCGCCCTTGATGCGGCCGCAGGAGTTGTTGGAAGGCGACCGGCTCTGCAGCCGGCCTGACGGCGAGCCAGCCAGTAGATGATCGGTAGCGCTGGTGTTGGATGGCGAATGGCTTCGAAGGCGACCTATGGAATATACAATAAGGTTTAATGTTTTACAGTTAACGACATTTACGGTAAAGGACGTAGCACTTTTCATCCCGGGAAGGGATCGTAACCGTATCAACTCGAGGCGTATTCTTTGTATGAACGCACACTTATCCGCACCGTAAAGTAAACGCGTCGCCTCGCGGTTGATAGCGCGTGAGAAGCGATGATAGATCGCGAAAGGCAATACGGTGTTGATCCCTTTCCGAGTTGAATTTGAATTATTGAATTTGATAAGTCTGCTATGACCTTAAGAGTGGGAGTGCTCCTATCAGCCATTGCAATGACTAATTAAAGAAAGAAGAAAGAACATGCAGAATGTAAGTCAAGCACTCCCAAAACAAGGTGCTTTCCGCTGTCTGTCCCTATATATGCTTTTAACTAGCTTTTGCCCGCGGCTTCACCCGCGTGAAATTTAGTTTGTCACAGATCTTCATAAATTATAGCCTATATGTTATTCTGGGTTATAAACAATAATACTGTAAAGTTTCATCAAAATCCGTTCAGTAGTTTTTGCGTGAAAGAGCAACAAACATCCAGACATCCAAACTTTCGCATTTATAATATTAGTAGGATAGATAGAACGACTCAAGAGGAAGGTTTATAGATATAAAACATGCATATTATAGAAGAGAAAAGCCGGGAAATTCCATTGCAACCGTGCAAAGCCAGGGCGGTCCGCTGGTAAGTTATAAAGAGAGGTAATCCTGCAGTCTTCTGGGAAACCTACTTTAGAAAGAAAGAAAGAAAGAAAGTAAGAAAAAATGTTTATTCAGTATCATCGACAATACACTTGCAATACTTAACATTATTTAATGAGAAGGTAATTACAATGATACTGAAAAGAAATCCACTCAGCATGGTGTCGTAGTAACTTAGTAGATAATGCCACGACGCTGGTCTTCCGTGGACACCCAAACAGGGAGAGTACTACTGAGCACAACAATTGCTTATGAATCATGATACATAACACACAAGTAAAGTTTTACCTGTGGAGTTAGACGGCGAGTGCGGCCTCATTCTGCTGGTGGAAGGAGATTGTCTATGGGCGGACAGCCCGCCTATTGCTGCGGTGGTAGGCGAGTGGAGCATGCCGTCTTCTGGGAAACCTGTAGAAGACAGATAATAGTATATTATCGACCGATTTTGAAGACATCAGAGTAAATAATAAACAGTAGAATAGCGGCTGGGTTCTTAGCGACCGCCAAGCTAGAATCATCATCATTATTTTCAGCCACAGGACGAGCACTGCTGAACATAGGCCTCTTCCAATGATTTCCAGATTGGCCGATTGGTAGCGGCTTGCATCCAGCGCCTTCCTGCTACTTTTATGAGGTCGTCGTCTGTTCACCTTGTTGTCCACCACCTTTCGTGTGGCCAAGCGAGCATCGCTTAGCGAGTATTATATTTGATATCTCTTGTCGCTAACAAGAGGGTAGAAAAAAGGTTAAAACTCACCTTCATTGTCGCTGCTATCAGCCACACTCGCGTTGCCTCTCCAGTAGGCAGCGTTCATATCAACGTGCACAGAGGGTGAAGACACTGTAGCGTCTAGATGTCAATGAACTTAGGTATGATGACCTACTTTATTTTATTGCAACATTGTACTTGTGCGTAATAAACTATACTTACGAGCAAAAGTATGGAATCATCCCCTTGTGTTTTATTCAGAGCGATCTTAAGAACTAAATGACTATGTATGTATCTGTGGTATCAATTTAAAGTTTATAATATTACCTTTAAAATGGCACCATTTTTATTTGTCTTTTATTAGTCATTTAGTTTTTGTGATCGCTCGAAACAAACAGGATGATTCCATATTTTTGCTCGCGAGTGTAGTACGAAATTAATATTTGTTGTGACTGCCCGTTTCCCTACTCATACTCAACACACTACATACACACGATTAACTTTACAACACCTAGTGTTAGCACTGTGGTAGTTTCGAGTCTACCTGTTACTGTTGCTTATTTTATTTAATTTTTCTTTATTAGGAAAACATACAGCTTATATTATGATACATGTAGAATAAAAATAATAAGTCTTACACAAGCCTATGCTAACATCTAGCTTGGTGTGAGAGAGAGTTAATTCTCACCTCCATTGTTGCTGCTAGCAGTCACGCTGGCTGCGGGCACCTGATGTTAGCACCGTGGTAGTTTCGATTCTATCTGACACTGTCGCTCGTGCTAGCATCTAGCGAGAAGGATGGATACACAGTAAAACCTCACCTCCATTGTCGCTGCTTACGCGCTTTTGCCACTGGTTTTCCTGGAAGATGTACCTAACTGTCAAAAAGAGGTTAAAAACTGTCAAAACTCACCTCCATTGTCGCTGCTATCCGCCACACTGGCGTTGCCTCTCCAGTAAGCAGCGTTCATATCAACATGCACCGTGGGCGTCGGCACTTCCGCCCAGTTGCCGGGCCACTGCTCGCCGTTCGCCCAGTTGCCGTTGCCGCCTTCGGCAGGCGCCCAGTTGCCGTTGCCGCCTTCGGTAGGCGCCCAGTTGCCGTTGCCGCCTTCGGTAGGCGCCCAGCCGTTGCCGTTGCCGCCCTCGCCCCATTTCTGGGCGCTTTCCGCCCAGTTTCTGATGTTGGAGTTGTCCACCCAGGTTTCGCGTTCTTGCCATTGATTTTCCTGGAGGGAGAGATGGGTTATAATAGGTATGAAGAAGATTGTCTATACAGTTATATCAAAAAAATTGCAGTCTTCTGCTACTTGTCAAACATACTTGTTCTTATGACATACATATTTAAAAGATGTCCTCGATGTTCGCAAGCAAAGATGAAATGACAAAATACGCGGGGTGGCGAATGCGGGGAATGTTACCTGATTGTCGCGGTAAAAATGATTTTATGTTTTTGTTAACAAAACAGGCTACGCCCATATTTGGTTAGAGGTTTGATGTGAGGTGGTTAAAAGATAAAACAGGGTCGCAGGAGACCCACTTTCATATTGTCAGTTTTTAAAGTTTGGAAGTGTTTTTACAAACAAATAAAGCTACAAGCACAACACATAGAAGAGTAGGTTAAAATTACCTGTGGTTCGCTCCAGGGCGCGACGCCGGGTAGTGTCAAACGACCGCCGGGAGTAGAACTCCGGCGGCGCCGGTCGATCAGGCTCTCCCGTTCACGCCCTTTGTGGTCAGGCACTGCGTATGTAGCGTCCACTGTGAATTAAAATACATGAAAAATCAACACTACTTGATAATAATAGAAATCAGAAATTAGTAGGACTGTAAGGCTGGGTTGCTCCATCTTACTTTGACTTTATCAAACGTCAAAAATCTGTCAAATTCCATACAAAATACGCCGGTTATCGTTATAGTTACGGTCAAAGTTAGGTGGTGCAACTCAGCTTAAGTAGCACCAAGTTAACCAGCATAGCCCGCAGATTCTCAAACTTTGCCGGGTTTCCACCAAGGCGAAGAGAAGAAAAGATGTGTTCAAACACTCATCTCGTTATTCAAATAAAGAGTCAGATTTCCGAACCGAAGCTGTGCGCAAATGATGTGGGAAAAATCTGATTGGTTTTCCCAAAAACACATATTTCCTCTTCGCTTTGGTGGAAACTGAGGCTAAGTAGCAGTGGGCGGGCTACAGAGCTCGTAAAACTGAAAAATTCTTGAGTGGCGACCACGGATCGGATGACGTAGTGTAGTTAAGCTGTCAGTCTTATTCGGTAGACCGAGACGATCTGGTGAAGGTAGCTGTAAGCACCTGGATGAGAACGCAGGACCGGTCGTATTGGAAAGTCTTGAGGCAAGCCTTTGTCCAGAGGTAAATCCCGGTCTGTGAGCACGTAGAATTTTGTCCAATGACCCCAAGCTACACATCCTTATCGCTCGCGCGTAATTATATTGCTGTCGCGACTGTGCGACGGGCGCCCGCAGTGAGTGTGCGAGCGCAACGAATAACGTTTTTATGCAGAACGTTAAAACGAATGAACGAAACGAATGCAAATTTTGAACCTTATTGCCCTGTAACAAAGTCCACAATAAGGATAAATCAAGTAAATTTCTTTCTTTCTTTCTTTAAATAACTAGTTTATTTTAAATTATTACCTGAGTTCATCTCGTCCAAGGCGTTGACGTTGCTGTTGAGATCGCGCGGCGCGTGCAGCGGCGCCCGAAGCTGCTCGGCCGTGGGCGTCTTGCTGCGGCCGAGCTGGCTGGCGGGAGCGGCTATAGCAAAATATTGTTTATTAGGTACAAATAGTAACACATCAAGCTAAATTCTGTGGAATCTTATGTTTTTTTATTTACAACGAGGAAGCTCTTGGCCTGTATCTCGTTCGTTCGTTCGTTCGTTTCAGCCGAAAGACGTCCACTGCTGGACAAAGGCCTCCCCCAAGGATTTCCACAAAGACCGGTCCTGCGCCGCTCGCATCCAGGTACTTCCCGCGACCTTCACCAGATCGTCGGTCCACCTAGTGGGAGGCCTGCCCACGCTACGTCTTCCAGCTCGTGGTCGCCACTCAAGAACTTTCCTGCCCCAGCGGCCGTCAGCTCTGCGAGCTATGTGCCCCGCCCACTGCCACTTGATTTTAGCGATTCTGCGGGCTATGTCAGTCACTCTGGTTCTCCTACGGATCTCCTCATTTCTGATTCGATCACGCAGGGAAACTCCTGTATCTCACCTGATGGTAAGTGACGATCAGGCTGAAAGTGGAAGCGAGCATCACCCGGAATCCTTAACCACGGAGGAACTGGCTATCTTAAAAAATCTGTCCCCACTGGGAATCGAACCCGGGACCTCTGCATCTGAAGCAGGTGATCTTACCACTAGACCACAGAGGCGGTCAATGTCGTTTTGAAATAAGTGCTACTTTAAGACAGTCAATCACATTTATTCACGGCCCTCTTTCTCACAGGGCACTCCGACAAGACAAGTGGCACTTTTTCATCGCTTTGAAAATCGAATCCGTTCACGATGCGAAGTAACTCCATACAAATAAACGCCGGAGATTAGAGCGATTCTAAATTAAAGATAGATGAAGCCTTTCGAAATTATGACCGTCGAGTTTTGCCACTTGTCTAACGGTGGGACTGATCATAATCAAAGAAGCGTTTGCTCTAAAAAAAGCCTTTAGAGCTCTGGCGAATTTATTAATTCCACCATAACATTGAACATGTCATGCCTATCACATATTTATTTATTTATACAGTGTTAGGTAAATGGGTTTATAAGCCGACACTAACCCATGTTAACATGTGCATATAAATGGTATGGTGAAGTCAGAAAATTGATATCATTATTTTAGTTTTCATACAAATCTGATTTTACACATTTTATTTTGTATGAACATTTTAAACCCAACACCCTGTATTGTATCATAGTGTCGACCACCAATATTTTTTTAAACATGTTGTGGCTAACAGAGGGTTAAAATATGAAGGTGAATACATTGAATTTATCTTTACCTGCAGGTTGAAGCCTAGTGGCCGAGCGGCTGCGCGGCGCGCGCGCGGTATTACGGCGCCACACTCGGAGGGTAGTCTCGTGCATCGCCGGGCATTCCTTCAGCACCTAGGTGACAAATATTACGTTGTAAGTAATCATAGGTATTTTAGAATAATTTAAGATACCATCTCTCCATGTACACACGGAACAAACTTGACATTCAATGGAGATTCAGAGTTGCAGCGATGAGAACGCTCACATCTCTTTCTTGAATAGTCATTTTTCTCCATATTACCTACACTATTGATAGTCAAAGCAAAAAGTTGACAACACAACCTTATTCCAATTCTAACAAAGACGTGTCGTGTTGTGAACTACACTGGTCATCACAAAAATCGAGCCTCCCGCGACAAGCACTTTCAAACGTATGCATCCCCACTTCCCACTAATATTGGCACCATTTAAAAGCCTAGCTCTAAACTTCATTTCATTAAAGGAAAGGTTTTTACCCCAAAAATGTGTCTGTAGAAGAATCCAGAGTCACTTCTTCAAAAAATAGTTAGTTACGCTTGAGCCAACATTTATGGCTATAAAATTGTTAAGTTAAGATTAATCACTATCAATCTGTTAAAGAGGACACGTGAGATCATTATTTGGTTTTATAACCATAAAAATTGGTCTAATTGATCCCAGAGGTGAGCTCAAAGTGAGGTATTTTTCAAGTCACATTTATTGTATATCGTGTTTATGTTAATCGTTTATTAAGAAATTAAATGTGTTTTTCTTTAAGGATATTTATTGGGCTTTCAAATAACACCAATATTGTTGGGGCACCATGATTGTGTCAGTAGAAATGAGTTTTCCTGTAAAACGTAGGTGGGCCGATTTTTGTGATGACCAGTATATTTGTCTACTTTAGGTGTCACGAGCTATTTGACTCTGACTGTACAGTGAAATAGGAATCAAACCAGTAAAATTCGCGTTAATANTCTGTCGGGTTCAGGGATGTCAGAAGTAAGAAATTATTTTACATAGCGCCTCTAGTCCCAAACTAAGCAAAGCTTGTAATTTAAACAAACATGGCAATATACCATTCTGCTTGCTAATTGGCCGCTAAGCCCTTGGCCAACTCAGTAACCAATGACGGACGATTTTCACTCAACCACAAAGTACCGCGTAAATTAAAAGATATTTTTTAATTAAAAATATTAACCAATAANACCCCCGCGCGCGCGCGCTTGTCGTAAGCAGACGTGTTACTATTCTCTCCGTGCAAATTAATTTGTAAACCATGTAAAAAAATGAAGTTTGAAGTGCTACTACATACCATTGTGTAGACATTGTTCCGAACTATACCATAGTGAAAACCGTACTCCGAAATTCTCGTTAATAGTGAAAATATTAGCGAAAACATTGTAAAATTTTGTGTGACCAACGATTTTATCACCGCTGCGGCTTCGCTCTCACCGTGCGCGTGCGCGTACTGTTGATGAATCATTCGCACTGAGCGGCGGCGACCGGCCGTGGCCGGCGGCTTGTGACACACGTACGAAAAGGACATTTACATAGGAGCAACGGACATACGGCATCCAGATGGCGAATAAATGTGCCAAATGTAACAAAATAATGACAAATCGACAAATTCTAACTTGCTCGTGCTGTAAGAAACTTTACCATCTGAATTGCACTGACGTGTCAGAAAAAATGTATTATCTGAAGAAACAGAAGAAAAACTACGTATGGAAGTGTTATAAATGTATTGGTCATCTTCACAAGTGTGCCATCACACATGCATCACCGTCCCTCCACACATCTTCAGCAGAACAAAATGAAAGTAATCTGCAAGGTTTCCCAAATAATCCAAGGACATCTTCCTCGGTCTACAATACAACAACACCTGGTACTTCCACGGAAATCTCATTTTCAAATGCACCCACTTTGGAGGACAGCCCGAGAGACCTACAGCAGGATTATCACAGTACACCAACGGTATCTTCTGTCTCCAACATATCTACTTCGGAAAGAAATATCACTCAACGTACTAAACAGAAAGTAAACATACCTACACGTGCAAGAAAAACTCTTTTGAGTCACTCTCCGCTGAGGATTCAGGTGATAATGATTGCTCAATAATAGAAAAATCTACTTTAAATAGAAGTTGCCCGGAAATGAGATACGATCTCAAAGAGGAGTTAGAGGAACATAAAACTGAGATATCTATGTTAAAAACGATGCTTAAAAGAGCTGAACATGAAATAGAAAATTTATTATCAGAAAATTGCCAACTTAAAAAACAAATAAAGAAATACGAAAATAAAACTGATAAACTTACACATATATGCCGATCGACGCCAAAAAAGAACCAAAGAACAAAGAACCTTGATGGACATACGCGAAATCATACATCTTGTAGTCAAACTGAGAAGTTAAACCAGAAACCCTATTCGACAGTTTCATATAATTTGGACAAAAAATTTGAAGATCTCTCCACAAAACAGGAAACTCAAAACGCATTAGATGATTCTTCGAATATACCAATAGATCAAACTGGAAGAAAAAAGGATGTAAGCACTTCATTAAGAAGAAAGGTGGTATTGTTTGGTGATCAGGGGGGAAAAGGTATTTGTAAACAACTGCAAAATGTACTAGGCAATGATTTCCAAGTTACGTCCATATTAAAGCCAAATGCTTGTTTGCATCATGTTTTATTATCATGTAACGCTGTATGTAGTGAATTTACACATTTGGACTATGTTATAATTTTAGCCGGATCAAATGATAGAAACCCTCTTAGATTCAAATGTATCTTATATTATTACTTGTCATTGCTTAGTAACACGAATGTATTGATTGGTGAGGTTAACGAAAATAATTATATAAATGTATACAAACAAAATGAAATAATACGTATGTTATGCGCTCAACTTCCAAACATTTCTTTTGTACCCCTAAGATATGATGATGGTGTGCTGAATCATAAGCGGCGCATAGGTGGTTTGCTTTCGAGGGAAATTATCAGAATAAATTATAAAATGAATTTATTAAATCACTCAAGTAGATGGAAAAAGACAATTAGTACTAATGTTGCAAATCGAGTACAAACAAAAATTACACAATTCTTTAAAAAAAATGACAATGTTACGGAGGCTGCTTCTGTAAGTTTGAACGGTACTACTACAATAGAAGCAACCAATAAAAATAATTTTTTTCGTGACTCAAAGTGAATATAGATTTAATTTAATGCATTTAAACACTCAAAGTATAACATCTAAGGTCGACCAATTATCCCTATTAATGCATGAAGAAAAAATGGATGTGTGCTGTTTCAGTGAGACGTTTTTGAATGATGAAGAAGTAGAGATATTTCAAATAGATGGATATAAAAAGGTTGCTCATTTCTGCCGTAAACGTAAAAAACGTGGTGGGGTTGCAATCTACACTAAAAATTCATTAGACTGCTATGAACTAAAATGGATTTCAGAAATGTCATTAGAAAGACATTTCGAGTGTTGTGGTATCCAAATACGAGGCTTAAACTATCTAATAATATGTATCTATAGGACACCAGACAGTAATCTAGATATCTTCTTCAACAGTTTAGACGAATTACTTACTAGACTAATAACTAGAGTAAGAAACCGTTTTAAAAGCGTCTTCATTTTGGGCGATTTCAATATAAATTTGCTTGAAAAAAATCACAAAACTGAATTGTTTTTAAACATATTCAGATCATTTAAATTCCATCACACAATTAATGTACCTACTAGGATAACTGAGCACTCACAAACGTGCATTGACAATATCTTCACGAATAAAAAACACTATAACGTAAAAATTCTTGATTTAGGCTTATCCGATCATACTTGTCAGTGTTTATCGGTTCCCCTTAATCGTAGTTTCACTGAAGGATATTGGTATATTTTCAAAAGAGACCCAAAGTGTTCCGAAATATTTTTGAAGTATATGTCACAAATATCGTTTTCAGATGTTTATGATCAAACTTGTCCAAACAAAGCTTATAACATGTTCTTAGAAAAGTTTTGTTTAATTTTTAATCTTTGTGTCCCTACAAATAAAGTTAAAATTACATATAAAAGAACACCAAATTGGAAAACAAAGGGTATTGTAGTGTCTAGTAGGATCAAAAGAAAACTATATCTAAAAAATAGAAAATCAAATTGTGCAGCCACTAAAACAAAGTATAAAACATACTGCAAAGTCCTAAAACTAGTTACAAGACAATCTAGAATAATCACTAATAAAACTTACCTACATCAGAGCACAAATAAAAATAAAGCCACTTGGGAACTAGTTAAACAAAATACAAATAACACTAACAACATAAAAGACACGCTAGAGTCGCTTAAAAAGGACGATATTGTGATTGTCGATCCCTCTGACATAGCTGAAACAATGAATGACTATTTTGTTAATTGTAACAATACTACACAGTCCGTGACAGAAGTGCATTATAAGCCTATAACAGAATCAAACTTACACAGCATTTTTATGTCACCAGTAAATAGCTCTGAAATAAAAAACATAGTAAAGGGACTAAAAAACAAAAAAAGTACAGGTTATGACAACATTCCTATGGCAAAAATAAAATCAAGTATTGACTTCATAGCTGAACCTTTGACACACATTATAAACTTGACTCTTGAAACAGGAATTTTCCCAACTGAACTAAAAAAGGCATTAGTAAAACCTCTCCACAAGAAAGGGCCTAGAGATGAAATTGGTAACTATAGACCTATAGCTTTGTTATCTAATTTCTCTAAAATATTCGAAAAGGTTATATCAATAAGGATCACTTCATTTTTGGACAAACATAATACATTACATTCTAACCAATTTGGATTTCAGAAGGGTAAAAATACAACAATGGCCATATTTAATATACTCAAGCAAATATGTATTGATGTTGATAGGAAAAAAACATGTATAGGACTGTTTTTGGACTTATCAAAGGCATTTGATTGTGTAGTGCATAGAATTTTATTAAAACAGCTCGATCATATAGGAATCCGTGGGCGTGCCTTGAGCTTGATGGAGTCATATCTCACAAATAGAGTTCAGGCGACCATACTCGACAGTTATGACAAAAAATCAAAGACCATTAAACGAGTACAGTCAATTTATGAAAACATCAATCTTGGAGTGCCGCAGGGCAGTATTCTGGGACCTCTTCTATTCCTAGTTTATGTAAATGAATTTCCTCGTGTCATAGACCATTTGTGTGTCATGTTTGCTGACGATGCCACAATATTCATGTCTGGGGACAGTGTGAGTGGAGATAACTTAGT
Organism: Ostrinia furnacalis; assembly: GCF_004193835.3. NCBI lineage: Eukaryota > Metazoa > Arthropoda > Insecta > Lepidoptera > Crambidae > Ostrinia > Ostrinia furnacalis. The sequence goes on from NW_021130561.1 coordinate 855,922, forward strand.
TAACGAAATATATAGAACACTAAAACTTGTAGTAAACTGGTTGCAATCCATTAACCTGAAGGTAAATTTAGCCAAAACGAAATTAATTGAATTTAGAAATTATAAGAAAAGGCCTTTGGACTTAAATATTGTACTAGATGGCACAAAGATCGAGCAAGCGTCTGAAATAAGATTTCTGGGTATCACTGTTGATTCTAATATAAATTGGAAGTCACATATTGATAAAATTAATAATAAAATCTCAAGCTGTTGTTATGCAATATCAATATTAACAAACATAACATCTATTGAGGTTGCTAAAACTGCATACTACGGATATGTCTATCCTATTCTGACATACGGCATAATATTTTGGGGCAACTCCGTTAACATTAGCTCCACTTTCATTCTTCAGAAGAAATGTTTGCGGACCATTTATAAAATAAATAGATTTGACTCATTAAGAGATATTTTTAAGTATCATAAATTTCTTACTCTTACTTGTATTTACATTCTAGAAACAAGTTTATTTGTAAAGAATCATTCTGAGCATTTCCGTAGAAAAAATGAGATGAAACATAATTTAAGACTTCAGCATAAGTATGACATGTGTATAGTAAATTCCTCGAGCTATATCCTTAGCAAAAGTGTATTTGTAATGGGCATCAAAGTGTTTAATAAGCTACCCGTTTTTATAAAATCTTTAGAGGGCCCTAAATTTAAAAGAACGCTCAAGGACTGGCTACTAACCAAATGTTTTTATGACCTCAATGAATATTTTAATGACAAGTAAACTAATGTAAAATTGACATGTAAATGAAATGAAATCCAATTAATGTAATAATTTGTGACTACTATAATATTATACGTCCGAAATCAATTAATAATTTTAATGACAAGTAAACAACTGTAAAACTGACATGTAAATGATATTAAATCCAATTAGTGAAATAATTTATACTACCAAATATTGTACGTCCGAAATGGATAATTCTGTTGATACCTTGACATGCATGTATTATTTTTAACAACCAATGTACTAACACAGAAAAGACAATAAATGATTATCTTATCTTATCTTATCTTATCTTAAAACAGGAACTCACTTGGACCACGTGTTGGTGCGGCGAGTGTCTGACGTCTGTGTCGCCTATTTGTAGCAAGAGGTCGCCTTCGCGCAATCCTGCGCATCTGCTGCGATCTAATACCTAAAAAGATAAATTGAGTCTACTAGTTGACCCACCAAACGTTGTTTTACATCTAGGCTAGGAGATAAGATCAAAAAAATATCAAAAAAAATAACAGGCTCTAAATGTGAAAACATGTTAATGGTTATAAGTTTTCTAAAATGTTAGTCTACATAGTTTTTACACTGTATTGTTTTCCTTGTAAAACAAAAATAAAATAAAATAAATAAAACTTCATTTGACCCAAAAAGAAAATTCAAAAAGACAGAGATTTAAAACTATACATAAACAGATATTTTTGTGCCAAAAAGGGGTTTGAAATATATTTTACGTCCTATTCACATATCTACAAAATTTTATAAGAATCGGTTAAACGTTTCGGACGAGTTTAGTTACAAACACAACGAGACACGAGAGTTTTATTAAAAGAGAAAGATATGTACACTTGAAATCAAAAGAAAGTCTTTCAATGTCGAAGGATGAAATTGTGATGTTTTCGACGACAAAATCCCAAAAATTGCCATAAATTCTTGAACCTCTGATACTTTACAGTGGGTCTTTGATTTTAGATCAAATGACCTGATGATAATGCGGTGTAAGCTCACCTTCTTGACCTTCTGCCCATGCACGCTGTCGGCGATGGTGAAGCCGAAGCCCGCCGCGCCGCGCCGCAGCGTCAGTAGTAATTCACGACCCGCTTCGCTGCCGAGCCCGCGAGGTTGGTGCTCTGTAGGACATACAATGTTATTTAAAACACCTATAGTCTGGTCTGCGAGCACGTAGAATTTTGTCCAATGACCCCAAGCTACCCACCCTTATCGCTCGCGCGTAATTATGTTGCTGTCGCGCTCGCACACTCACTGTGGCCGCATGGATAGCTTGGGGTCATTGGACAAAATTCTACGTGCTCGCAAACCGGGCTTTAGTTGCGTCTACAGTCTCTATTGAAGGATATCCTCTTTGCACTCACCAGTTGGCGCCACTGGCGAGTAACAGGACAGTGGCGCCACTCTAGTGAGAGCAATTTCTATAGTTTTCCTGCCACTACCATCTCAAACTACCGGGACACGAGGACACTGGTTATTACTGTTGAAGAGTTGTCTAGTTGTCGACCCCTGGGCGTCCAGGTCAAATAATAGCCTGGGTGGGACAGTGAGACGCCATGGGGGAGTAATCTGTTTCCTTCCTACTAGAACATACCTGTAGCCAGCGACAGCAGATGGTCAGCAGAGGGATAGCGGGGCACAGGTGGCCCCTCACTCTCATCCAGGAAGGGCCGTGGCCCCTGGGCATCCAGGTCAAAGGACCGGGACATCAGACGCCGCTGGGTGGGACTGTGAGAGTTGTCTGTTTCCATAGCATCTACGTTACCTGTAGCCAGCGACAATAGATGCTACTTATTGCTCTAGCTAGACTATGTTTCCTCGAACTAGATTCTAATCATACCTGTAGCCAGCGACAGTAGATGGTCAGCAGAGGGACAGCGAGGTACTGCTGGGCCCTCACCCTCATCTAGGAAAGGCTACGGTCCCTGGGCGTCCAGGTCAAATGACCGGGACATCAGACGCCGCTGAGTGGGACTGTGAAAGTTGTCTGTTCCCTTAGATTCTAAAACATACCTGTAGCCAGCGACAGCAGATGGTTAGCAGAGGGACAGCGAGGCACTGCCGGTCCCTCACCCTCATCCAGGAAAGGCCACGGTCCATGGGCGTCCAGGACACTAGATGACACTGATTATCACTGTAAAACAGTTTGTTTCTACGCAGTTTCCAGAACATACCGCGGGATACTACTGGGCCCTCGTTTTCGTCCAGGAAAGGCCGCGGTCCTTGGGCATCCAGGTCAAACGACCAGGATCGTAATTACCCTAGGAAAATAGTCTATTTTTACGTAGTTTACAAGACATACCTGAAGCCAGCGACAGTAGATGGTCAGCAGAGGGACAGCGGGGCACAGGTGGTCCCTCACTCTCATCCAGGAAGGGCCGTGGCCCCTGAGCATCCAGGTCAAAGGACCGGGACATCAGACGCCGCTGTGTGGGACTGTGAAAGTTGTCTGTTTCCATAGCATCTACGTTACCTGTAGCCAGCGACAATAGATGCTACTTATTGCTCTAGCTAGACTATGTTTCCTCGATCTAGATTCTAATCATACCTGTAGCCAGCGATAGTAGATGGTCAGCAGAGGGACAGCGAGGTACTGCTGGGCCCTCACCCTCATCTAGGAAAGGCTACGGTCCCTGGGCGTCCAGGTCAAATGACCGGGACATCAGACGCCGCTGAGTGGGACTGTGAAAGTTGTCTGTTCCCTTAGATTCTAAAACATACCTGTAGCCAGCGACAGCAGATGGTTAGCAGAGGGACAGCGAGGCACTGCCGGTCCCTCACCCTCATCTAGGAAAGGCCACGGTCCCTGGGCGTCCAGGACACTAAATGACACTGATTATCACTGTAAAACAGTTTGTTTTTACGCAGTTTCCAGAACATACCGCGAGATACTACTGGGCCTTCGCTTTCGTTCAGGAAAGGCCGCGGTCCTTGGGCATCCAGGTCAAACGACCAGGATCGTTATTACCCTAGGAAAATAGTCTGTTTTTACGTCGTTTACAAGACATACCAGTAGCCAGCGACAGTAAATGGTCAGCAGAGGGACAGCGGGGCACAGGTGGTCCCTCGCTCTCGTCTAAGAAAGGCCGCGGTCCCTGAGCATCCAGGTCAAAGGACCGGGACATCAGACGCCGCTGGGTGGGACTGTGAGGCGTCACTGGAGAGTTGTCCGTCTCGTCTCGACCCTGGGTCGGGTCTACGTGGTTGGGAGAGTCCAGGTTGAATCTGAAATAAGTTTGTTAAATATTGAATGTTGTAGTTACAAAATTGTAGAATGGAAATCAGTCTGTAAGCATCATAAGACCATTTTTTTATCATTATAATTTACACTGGACGCTTGCCATTGCGTTTAGCGGGTATTTCATTGAAGAAACAGATTTTCAATGAAGTAGGCGAAAATATAAAATTTGTCTTTGCCAGAGTATGGCATTTGTAAGAGTGTGGCATTCGCACAAAGCTATGGGGGAATCGCGTTTCGACTAAGAGATAAATATATGCGAACATCAGGCATCCTAAGTGCGTCTGGCCAGCGTGGAAAGTGTAGTCAAAATCCGCCATTTGCTTGGTTTAGAAAGGGTCGTACTCCTGCAATGGAAATTATAAGATAACGTACGTACAACGGGGCTTACGTGACTCACCTGGTCCTCAGGGCTCTGGTTAACTGCTGCATAGCGACCGCATCGGAGGTGGCAGGAGTGGTGGCATCCACCGCCAGAGTGCTTAGAACTCGAGTGTTTGGGTCTTCGGAGTCGAACGATAGCGGGTAACCTGGTGGAAAATATTTATTTTAACTTTTAAGAATCGTGTATACCTAGTTAAGACGAAAAAACGATGGCGTGGTCGTTTACTAAAGTCCTCATACTTGGACAAGTTTATTCGTCCAAGGCCTCATAAGAAGGCTCAAGGTCACCGAAAGGGCGAAGGAGTGTGCTATGCTCAGCGTTTCCCTGTGTGAGTTAGAAATGAGGAAATCTGCAGGAAAATCAAAGTAACCGAAATTAAAAATTTCCAAACTTGCAATGGGCGCGGCACTTACTCGTGACTAGGAGAACTAATGGCCGTTGTGTCAGAAAAGTTCTCGAGTGGCGACCAATCCATGGACCGGAAAACGTAGTGTCGGCAGGCCTTCCACTAGTAGATGGACCGACCGCTTTTTTAAATGTTATGAAGTTGTTTAGCTCACCCGTGACGTCACACCCCAGTGCTATGGACTGGAAGAACTACGCGACGTGCGCGTGCGAGACCCTGGATTACTCGGTTGTTGACATGAACTTGCTTTATATCAGCAAGGAGGCAACGTTCTTCTTCTTCTGTTTATGGCCAGGTCTAGGATATTACCAGAGTAAATACAAATGAGTAGGTCGTCATCATAGAAACGCACCGAGTGCGGTTTGTATGTGAGCGCGCCATTTGGCGCAACCACGACTCCCCGCTAATTCCCGCTAAATTTTGTCAGTGTGTGCGTTCGCGCCGCATACGTGTTGGCGCGCTCAAATACACCGCGCCCGTGCGTTTCTATGAAGATGATGAATAAGATGACCTACTCATTTGTATTTACTCTGATATTTCGGCCCTCAGAGTCACCTTACCAATGAATTCAAAGCAAGGTTACTCACCCCTAACAAGATGTAGCGTGACGTCAGACCCTGGAGCTATGGACTGGAATATCTGTGCGACGTGCGCGTGCGATAATCCACGGACGGCTCGGTTGTTGACGCCTACCACTACATCGCCGGGACGGAGAGCTCCTGGAAACAATGTTTTGGTTATCTCATCATCAAGTTATTTTTGGTCTCTGCTGCAGGAGGAAGAACTTATCTATTTTAGCCGAGAAAAAACGCTGACCAGACATGTTGGGTAGGCCTATTCGCATATTTATTTGCCTAAATGGTCATAGCAGGCTTATCATCTCGTAAAGGGATCAATCGTTTACGTTACGGTCTGGATAAGTGTTCGTTGCGGTATGGAGTTTCATACAAAGAATACTGACCGCCTTGAGTTGATATGGTTACGATCCCTTTACGAGTTGATAAATGTGCTACATCCTTTGATTGCTTCTTACATTAGAAGAGTGATAAGTGAGTTTGGTTATTCGGTTTCAATTGCAAGTGCTGCATTCAATAAATTTTATAGGGTGTAGAAATTCAGCAATATTACATGATGATGGATAGTTTTGAGCAGAAAACAGTAAGAGTATGTAATTAATGTTGTAATAAATTTATAGACTTCATAGGGATGCTTTTAGTTACCATCTATCCAAGCTGGACTGTGGGGCACAATACTGCGTATCTGGAGGTAGCCTTCTGTTTCTGGAATGCCTTCAGCGCCGATGAGAGTGAAGCCCAAACCCTGGAAAAAAAAACACATTTACCAATGGTCAACAACAGAATATCACACTAGTAATATACCTAGGTAATTTATGTTGCAATATTGTTACTTAGTATTTTCTTACATCTACATGATATGCTAAGGTGTTTACGTAGCTTCAAATCAGACACCTTAACTGTGACAGTTCATCCAAAGATGAACTGTCTAGTAAGGGTTTTGTGGATATCTTATGTATCACAGAATTCACAGAGCATAATATGTCGCCCCTAAACTAAACCACCACAAGGTCCACCACCATAAAGTGGACAGACAATCTCAAAAAAGTAGTAGGATAGCACTGGATGCAGGCCCCTACCAACCGGTTAATACGGAAATCATTGGGGGAGGCCTGTCTTCAGCAGTGAACGTCTGGGTGAAATGACGATGATGAAACTAAACCAAAGTGGTTGAGGTTACCCTCTACTTACCTGAGTGCCTTTAGTGAGTGAGAGAGTGGAATTCTAGCCTCTCAGTTCTTTATGCGCTTCTGTCTATTTTAACTGTCCTTAAAATAAATTTAAAAGAGGTTGAGGTTACCGTCTACGTACCTGAGTGCCTTTAGTGAGTGAGAGAGTGAACCTCTCGCCTCTCAGTTCTTTGAGTGCTTCTGTCAATTTTAACTGTACTTAAAATAAACTCAAGAGGTTGAGGTTACCTTTTCTACGTACCTGAGTGCCTTTAGTGAGTGAGAGAGTGAACCTGTCCCTCAGTTCCCTGAGTGCTTCTGTCAATTTAACCGTCCTTAAAATAAACTTAAAAGGTTACCTTCACTACGTACCTGAGTGCCTTTAGTGAGTGAGAGAGTGAACCTCTCGCCTCTGAGTTCCCCAGTGGGCGTTCCTCCATTGGGCTTGTTATTGGCATTGTTCTCCGCTGCGTTCTTGGCTGGAACGAAGAATTAATTTTAATGATAAAAGCTATGAAACGACTAAGGCTGAGTTGCACCATCGTACTTTAACAGTAACTTGTGTGTAAATAACTGGTGTTTTTTGTATGGAGTTTGACAGACATTTGACGTATGTTAAAGTTAAAGTAAGATGGTGCAACCCAGTCCAAAAACCATGACACTTTCTGGACATGGAAGGCCAGAATTAACCTTGGATGGAGTCCTAGTGGGGATTATCATTGCCTATAAAATTATTCAACACTCTTCTATCCAATTTACAACAGATATTTTCCAATACTCCTAAATAAACCATTGAGTTTTTCTTGTATAAATTGAAAATTCTTAACTACTGTTATTAAGAATAAATACTTTGAATTCACTTATTATGGCTTGCAAGCATAACATTTTTTACATGGAGTGAGCTTACTGCTCATAACAGTGCTGTAGCATAATAAGCAGTTTCAGATTATACTATCGCACGCTCAATTGGGTCGATTAATCCATGCTTTTACTTCAACATGGTAGCAATTTATCATTCCTAATTCCTTGGAAAAACTAGTTATGTTATAATAGCTTGGTCCCAGACCGTAACGATGCGTTACCATAACTGTATAAACAGTAGCGTTCTTTTTAAAGTTTATAAATAAGTAAGAACGATCACCCATCTGCTAAGGATTGTTCTAGTGTTCCTTAATAACCGTAATTAAAGTCTACACAAAACTGCAACCACCTCTTAATTATACAATTATTCTCAGCTGAATTCTAGTGTTTACATCTTCAAAAATGTTTTCCTTTTTTGTTTCATAAGCAATTCGTAACAATGTTCTCATTAAAATATTTAATTATGATGTTGAATTACCTCTCAGTCTAGCCTGCAATACAGGGTTCTCGTACTGAGTTCTTCGGTTTATGTGGTCTACATAATATGACCCATATCGTTCGTCCGTCACTCGTTCCCAGCCATAAGGCAGTTCATCCTCACCGCACTCTCCGAGAGAGTGTTTCCGTACTCTTGCCAGACGAGGGTCTAGCCAGTGGGACGTCCCAGTGTTGTGGCTGAAAAATAACATATAAGTTGTTGAAGTCACACAGCTCTATGATTAAATTGTGATATTGTTTACTAAAGTTAAATCATAATGCATGATTTGTGATGAATTCTTTTCAATAATTTTTGAACAAAATGCTTTTTTCCATAGTATGGATTTTATACATCCACTGAGCTCATCAATGCCATATTCTTATTTCTTCACATGACACCATGCTAATTTCCATGCTTGCATAGGTATAATATAAACATTGAGATTAAACTCAAGAGAGAAAAACCTCATAATAAGTAGGTACTATTAAAATTTTATCACTGTTTTTTATGAACACAAACAAAATACCTTTTAGATTTCTTTCCAAAGCACATCATCACAAATATATCTTTTTTTGCAATGCACATTTGATACAACACTTCACAAGTTTCACTAGTCGCACACTACATGCGTTATAGCAAAATTTGCATGTATATGCAGTTTTCAAGAGAGGGAAAGCCCAACATTCTTATATACTTCCATTATACGAACACTGAACCTCGACTATGCAAAGATGCTGTTGAACTAACAAACTAATTTTAGATTATTTCAGGGTTCGAAAATATCCGATATTTATTATAAATATCAAAATATCGGATATTTATGATATATATCGGATATATATCAACTTTGATATATATCAATTTTGTATGAAAGCCATACTATTATTTTATTGTATTATTCATGAATACTATTGCATAAGTGTTACATAAACATGTTTTTAATGTTTTTAAAACTGAAATCAGAGAAATAAAGCAAAAACATAAAATTTCTTTGAAATACGGCAAAATGAACTAAAAAAATAAAAATCTCATGTCAAAAAGTACAAATACAGTAATAAATTTTAAAAGTTGATATATATCATTAAAACCGGCTTGATATATATCGGATATATATCCGATATATATCAAGATATATATCCTTTGATATATATCCTCGAACCCTGGATTATTTACTTTAAAACATTGTTTGAACTACTAATCTACCTGTCGACGTCTGTGCTCTATCAAATCGGGGTTATAAGAGCAAAAACATAATGAATTCTGCAAGTTTCTCCTGATTGAAATTGTAATTATGTTACTTCATTTCAATCATTGCAGCAGACACATTAACATGAAGTTGTCAATGAAAACTGTGTTGAATCTCTTTGAATTTGGGTTATAAATGATAATAGGTACTCACTCGATAAAGTAGACCTCCCCAGTTGGAGTAAAAGCCTTCTCCCACATAGGGGGCAGTGGCCCAAGGTTGTATTCATCTTCATCATCCCTTTTGAGACCAGGATCACCCACTCTCACACCCACCACTGAACCACCAACCGTCCCAGCAGTTCCTGAGCTATGTGTTGAAATTCCAGCAGACGAAAGTCTATCAGAATCCATCGAATTTTGGGCCATTTTCATCAAAAAATAATAGGTAATGTTCCAACACTCCACAAAAAGTTTTAAATTTTCAAAAATAGAACATATTCATAAAATCACAGATAACACTTTTTTTCTTTTTCTAACACTGTCATCGCCGAGGAATTCACGAAAACAAAACAATAACTGCATGCCAGTGACCACGTATGAGTCATTTTGAGGTCTGTCGACTCTTCACTTGTCGGGTCGTGTTTTCTACCTGCACTGCAATAATAGATTCCACGTAACAACTAACTGGATTGCGATTCGTCTTCCGTCGGACCGTGTCATAATCTCGGCGAGTTCAACCCGTTGCAGTTATCTGCAGTGCAGGTGCATTGTAACGAACTTTAACGTAAATGAAAACAACAAGCATTTCCCACGTCCTAACGTCAACAGTAACGGTAAATGTGAATACTAATTTCTATGGACCAGCTTGTAAATAAAATATCAAGTTCACTTTCTCACAAAACGGGTGAATTCCTAAGTTTTTGAAAGTAGGTGCAACAAGTGCATGCACACAAGCACAGCTTACAGCTGTTTGTTTATAGATGTACGTATGATTACTGAAAGGTCGTTCGTCTTTTATTTAATTATGCATGAGCAACATTTAACGAGAGCAAGATATTCAGAGTGAATATGTTTTTTCTAATCACAAAATAACTTTAATCACACTTTTTACACAAAAATACACCTTGTAAAATTAAAAACGATCACATCAATCAAAAAGAAAACCCATAGACCATAAACAACAGAAATCAAAATTCGTGAATTAAACCATAGATTTTTTTATGAACAATCTAAATAAATATTATTTTAACAAAATTATTTTATTTATTAAATTTTTTAGGTATTTCGATATTTTATTATATTCCTTATTTTCATACATTCTGCTGCTGCTAAGGCACAGATAACTATAATGTTGAGGTATCCGAGGAGGTATCCAAGGTGTTTAAGAACATAGTAATCCTACTCTCTAATAGATGGCGCTAAGTTCTTCACTATCGGTGCTATCGGGCTCGGCCATCTATCGGCAGAATTTTGTACGAAGAAAAAGCTGAGATTGAAAAAAGCTCCTTCCTTTACGTTTCAGAGGGTGGTGTTACTGGTGTTCCTGCAATGGAGACTGAATCAATTCAGACTTCAGACTGATGATCACGACAAAAATAATCTCAATCGATGATATTTAAAAGATTTTATCAGAATAAAGTGGCGGGGCACATAGCTCGAAGAGCTGATGGCCGCTGGGGCAGGAGGAAAGTTCTTGAGTGGCGACTTCGGCCGGAAGACGTAGCGTGGGCAGGCTTCCCACTAGGTAGGACCGACGATCTGTTGAAGGTCGCGGGAGGTGCCTGGATGCGAGCGGCGCAGGACCGGTCTTTGTGGAAATCCTTGGGGGAGGCCTTTGTCCAGCAGTGGACGTCTTTCGGCTGAAACGAACGAACGAACAAACAGAAAAAAAAGAAAAAGTTAGGTAATCCTCTACTACCGTGACACCATTTCAACAACTTTGTCACTTTCCATCAAATATTGATTTCTTGTTAATTCCATGTTATTTTATCACTTTGAATTATCAAATCAATACATCGTCAAAATCTTAAAATTCGGTTTAAAATTTAGGTAGGTGACCTAGGCACTAAGACCACCAGCTAATGTAATATTATGGCACGCTTGCCCGGTCTAAAGAATTATTGGCGACACACAGCCACACAGCACAATAAATTCTGCGCGCACGCATGAAAGGATTCCAACAGACCAACGTTACATACACTTAACGCAATACATCTTGGCACATTCAGTTTGTTAGCCCACAGTTTAATTAAATTAGACAGTATAATGAACTATTTCTAGATTTTAATTACGAGAAAAGTACTTATGCGCGTGTTAAATTATCGGTTCCCGTATTTATGTTAATAAATTGAATCCTACCTTTCCATCATGAGTGACAATAATAAATAAGGTATACCTATATGGGCTCGTTTCCACGGCCCGCAAAACCGAACTCTGTTTGAAATTCGTACCTACTTAGGTAATTACAAATTCGAACGGATCAGTTTTTTACGGGACAATTCATAAGTACGCGATGTTCGTGTGAACGCGTAATTCTAGCAAAAAACAGTTCCCGCAAGTCCTAAGATTGAAACATAGTTCATTAAAATAGGTATACTTAATGAGTGTGGGGTTTATTAAAAAGATCTTGTACCTAACAGGTATCCAGCCGGGCTAGGACGCGCGCCGTGATAAAATGTTATCGATGATTTTAGACGATAAACATAATAAATGGGCTTAATTCGTTAAAATAGCGCGATAAAAGCTTATCGCGGCGCGCATCTTAGGCCTTAAAGCAAGTAAGAAATTCGATACAGAAAGAATTTGAGCCGTGAAGTGGGTTTGTATGGGCAAAAGTCATTGTCCCTTGACACAATTTAACCAAAAAAGAAAACGATTCATGCTTTTGAAAGCGTCAGAGATGTTTATTAAAGATTTTTCATCACGCGCTCGCAGTAACGCTGCAGTCTGAATCAGAAGATCCTTTAAATAAAACTTTATTAATAAACCTCTTCATTCACCACTTCATAAAGTAATTCGAAACGAGTTAACATCAATAATTCAACGATACAGACAAAAATCGCATAAATTTTAAACTTTTACGGCCAGTTATCTGTGTCTGCGCTATCATATCACAAATTCGCGCGTTATTATTCGAAACCGAGCGTGAACCGTATGACTTACGGCGCGCTCCAAAATACACCGTACCTACCGCACATTTTCACCCGGTGCCACCTAAATTTTATATTAAAAGCACGTGAAACCAGCTTAGTCACGTATGTTCGCTGGCCGGGTACGCAGACTCCGCAATAAAAATTCCACCAGCTCGATTCTCGAGCTATAACATTATATAACGGACTAATCTAACCACGTTAACATTCGCGCCGTTTTGTGATAGCCGCCGATTTCAATTCGCGCGCGGATCGCGAGTTGACATTTCCCGCGCTTTTCGGACCGCCATCTTGTGAGCGGATTTTTTCAAGTTTCCCGGAAGTAAGTGCAAGGAATATTGGTATACAGCCAGTTTGGTATTTTTCTTTTATTTTTGGAGTGTTTTTGTGAGTGATTTTTCTTGTAGTTTTCTGGCCTCTGGAGCTGAAGGTATGGTAGATTTTTTTGAGTATCTGTTTATGAAAAATATGTTTACTGAAAAGAAGCAACAGCGCAATAGTGTTCTGTCGAGCGTTTAACAAATTGTCCAAGTGTGCTGGCGGGCGAATTATTACGTAGTAAAGACATTAAATGGGGCTTGGCAGAAATGTTAGATTTCGTGCAGTTACGAGTAATATTAAACGCTGGACGGACCAGCATCGAGAATGTCAACCCATGATGCAATCGGTCAGATTCCGCTATTTTCGGATTTGCTTGGATTCCGTTATTTTGAATGTAACTCTTTGATTCGGTGTAGGTTGATTTCTATAAATATAGTAATCTTTTAAACACAAACACTGTAATTTATGTGGCGTCGCCGCTGAGTCACATAGATGTGAGGATGTTGTTTCATAGATGATTTATAGCTAGTACTTACAAAGGTAATTTAAATCGAAATCCCGTGTAGTAACAAAATGTCTGGGCGCAAAATTCTGATAAAATATTTTCTGCTTAGGGATACCGCGTGGCTTTGCTTTGATATTAAACTATGTATTTATATTATATTAGAACTTAAATTTTTGTAAAGGAACCTAATAGTGTTTCTTTCAAATCATCTTTTCAGTTGTCATGGAAACTATTTTTTTAAGCAAAAGGAACTGAACGGACTTTGATAAAACTTTACAGTGTTTTTATACTCTCATCAGAGTAACAAAGGCTATAATTTACAATGATATTGAGTTAATTGGCCAAATTATAAAGTATCAAGTAACTCTGTCTTTCTATGAAAAATTGAATTTAACGCGAGGCTTCGGGTAAAAGCTAGTCCTAGTAGAAAAGCTTAATCCTTAGAGAAGCTTAATTTTAGGGAAAATTCCATGCTTTTCTTGCTTTAACCGCGTGATTATTGGCCAAATTACAACGAAAATTATACCTAAGTTTGACTCAGTTTTTTAGCGAAAAACCTAACCTAGCAGAGAATTAGTGACTGTTCCTTTTAGCTTTACAATTCTAGGGACAATTACATTCAGCTTTTCTTACTCTAACCATAGGTGCCACCAAAATATTAACGGAGTTAAGGTAAACGGCTACTAGTTCGTGATAGTACGTAAGTTCGTAAGTTTTTTTTCTAGCTCAAATAATAAGCAAATGGAATATTATTTATAAAAATTCTTCATTGCTACAAAAACTCTATTATTTAAGCTATCTAAAAAACCAAGTACCAACATTGTGGCGCCAAAAATGAGAGCAATACGAAGCTTCAAACTCTCAGAGAGCCAAAAACAGCCGAGCGGCTTGCAAAGGTTGCTCTCACCGTAAGGTTAGCGCTCCAACTTCTTAAGCTTATAAAAAGGCGAAGGAACGTCCATTTAAATAAAACTTGTAATAGTGGTTTCATGTGTTCCTTGACAATTGATTTGGCTTAGAAAAAAGTTATATGAAAACGTAGAATTCCTTTAAAATTGCGATTAATTGACTCACGAAATAGCGTACATATTATTTTTCGGGTGTCCCCTATTTCGTAACACTACCGATTCAAGGATATTATGGATAACATTTTGATGCTTGGTTTTTAAATAATTATTTATGATAATTTAAATGTAAGTTATGAAACAAATAATGCATTTATTTAAGTTTCTCATGACCTAAATTCGGTATATGTTTCGTTCACTAGAATTTATACGACACGAGTTTGAAGTTCACACATATGACCAATTTTAAGATAAATTAGCATAAGTAGTACCAGCATAATTTTGGTTTTATTTCGATTTGTTTTATTTATCTTTGTTTATTTGGGGGGGGGGTAAGTTCCCCCCCCCCTACATTTCTAATGGTTATAGAAATATTTTCACATTTTGTTAGAATTAACAAATCAAAATATTTTACTAGACTCACATTATTTCTTATGAATATTTCAGGTAAGTAATATCGTCAATTTCACATAATTATTTTATTCTAAGTTTTTATTATCGTTTTTAAATTTATTAAACCCTTAATCATTATTAAAATATCCTAACTGTATGCATAAAACCTTATCCCGAAATAGGGGACATGAGTTCACGAACTTAGAAACAGAGCAAAATTTTGTCACGAAACAGGATCCAAACAAGAGGTCCGCAGAACAATTAATATAAAAAAAAGTTCAAACTATATAACTATAAATTATGTATTAACTTACTGTCAAAAGACCAAAGTTTAGCATACAAAAGCTTTCATACTGATATCATGGTTGGTTATTTTTAAATAAAATGTTGAAGTCGTAAGAGCCTTAATATACCGAAGTAGGGGGCACTTACCTTATTTACGCTATGTCACTGTCTGGTTCCTATATTAATTAACACGTATGTGGGACAAGGATACCGTTTACTTAGTGGCTATTTCCACAGAATCAGGGACTATTTCCACCAGTTACCCGAATAACGGGCAGTGTTGTCATACTGTTTTGTTTCTCGGTAATATTTAAACTAAAGTAAAGAGTCGTTACTACTGGAAACCATCAGTTTTAGTGAACTTCAAATGCATCAACTGGTCACACATAAACATAGGGATGCATACATTTTGTTGGTCATGTACATCTTGCAAACAGTGTTTAGTGACTGACAGCTTTAGAAAACACTTAAAAAATAGATTAAAAAAAGTGTTTAGTGCTGAAAATCAGTAAGTTTGTAGATACACAACACAAAACACACCTAATAATTATACTCCCCCTGAAACACATGTAATTAAAACAAAAGCATCTTAACTAGTTCGATGTTTAATTAAATTATTATTTTGTTTGTTAAGAATGAGGGCTATCGTTTTAGCGCTCACCAGTTAGCGCCACTGTAGAGTAAGGTCCTGTCACTTGCTAGTAGCGAAGACAGTGGCACCAACTGGTGAGCGCGAAAGTGGTAGGAGGACTATCGCATTTGCACTCATCAAGATGGCGCCACTGTAGAATAAGGTCCTGTCAATCGCCAGGGGTGCCAACTGTTAAGTATAGAAACGAAACTCATTAGGAAGTTTTCTTTCTCTTGTGAATGAATGAAGTTTCAATTTAAGAGAGACGATGCTATGATGCTTTATTCTTCTATTTGAAAAGTCACAATTTTATGCCAAGAAAGTTGCCGTTTCCTGACGATAACATCTTTGTTCTAAATGCACTATTTCTGCGATAATCTATTTGTAACTGTTTTTTACGTTGAAATTATTAGAAAGGTATAAATAAAATGTGAGGTAGATTTTATCCTGAAATAAACCCAGTGTAATATTATACAGGATTTCGTAGATTGGATGATCGACTTACTTTATGGTTTCTTCTGAAATCTATTTTCCAACTTTGTATAAGTTCCTCGTACATCAGAAAAGGACTAGTTACTCATTATTTATCAGATTATAATCCCCGTAATCTCTTACACGAGGTATTACTTTGTATTCCTGAATAGTCAGTTGTACCTAACCTTATATACTTAAGTAGTAGGGTAGAGGAACATAAGACTCACAAATCAAGGTGTTAGAGTTATGTGACATATCACGATAGTTAATCAGATCAATGGATACAATGTGGGAAGACGATGGCTTGCCAGATCCATCCACGTGGTTTTCCCGGGTCAGGCGAGATAGGGTTGCTACAAAGTTGTCTTTGATTTATCTTCTCGCTACTCATTTCAATAACTAAAGGTCACAAACTTTTTGTCAGATGTTTAGGCATCTGACATCCGTCAGCTTAAAGTAGGCACTTAATGGTTAGGCTGATTCAAGACATCAATGTCCTAATCAAGCCTGCAAGATACTTAATCACACAAAGTGATTAATCAATCAGTGTGTCCTACCTAAGAATCGAATCCAGGACTCCCGAATCGAGAGACTAACACCTGGACAAGGGAATCCCTCCCTGGTTCTGCTCGTGGGCAAAATTGCACAGGAATGGAGTCCAGGTCCGTCTTCCGCCACTTCTTCTCAGCACCAGCCCATATGTTGTCCCGAAGTGTTGGTAGGGCAATCTACTTATATTTCGGACGTGTACGTGCCCTGGAAAGGACCTGAATAAACTATTTTTTTATGAAAGACAAGGCAGGTATTTGAATTTGAATTCAAAGTATTCAAACAATTTGTCATTAAATTCATAATATTTATTGTGTTATAGATCTTTTCGATAAAGAGCGCTTTTACGAAGCGCCAGCCCTACAAAATCCCAGTCATATGATCTCGTAGACCGATCCCGCTATAAAACACGTTATAAATAACTGTCCAACTGCTTTAATTAGGGATATACCAGGATCCGCGCTATTCTCGACATAGTTTCAATCTATACTAATATTATAAAGCTGAAGTTTGTTTGTTTGGCTGAACGCGCTATCTCAGGAACTACTGGTCCGATTTGAAATATTATTTTTGTGTTGTATGGCCCGTTTATCGAGGAAGGCTTTAGGCTTTACATCACCCTTCAGTCAAGGAGGGCGGAGCAGTAAAGATAAATGTTGCAAAAATAGCTAGGGACTGGAATTCGCTGCCTGCTGCTGTCTTTCCTGAACACAATAATCCGGGCCTTTTCAAGGCGAGAGTGAATAGGCACTTACAGGGCAGATAATATTATGTACCATCTTAGACTGCATCTCACATAACAACAGGTGCGGTTGCGGTTAAATATTCAAATTATTTTCACGCGTACGAAGTCGCAGGCACAGCTAGTATTTTATTATAATTTTTTTGACAGAACTCGTGTGGGTTTTTTAGTGGGACGCGTCGTTGATTGTAAATGATCGGTATCATATAATAAAAACTTTTAAGACGCTGACTATGTTCATTTATTAAATTAAAAGTGATGACAAGAATAATAAACCATTATTTAGTTAGTGGTTAGATTGGTTTACGTGTTAATGATGGGGAAAATCTTATAAGCTCACCACAGTCACGGCCATAGTTTCTAAAAAATGTTTAATTAACGAAAGGTTTAACACCGCATTTACTTATATTTTTTTTAGACAGTTGTGCTTTATCTGGACAGAAACTACATTGAGGAAACTACACTGAGAGACTACATTTTCCCCTCTCCTAAAATTCTGTGCCTGACAAGGTTCGTAATTGCATCTAAAAATTATCATAAGTAAGTACCACCTTTGTTACCACATTATGGATGCAATAAATTATTGAGTATTGAATAAATATTTAGTTCTTTGTAAACTAAGTAGGCACGTTCTTTTGAGAATAAATTCTTTGAAGATAAACTTATATCGTAACTCGTGTCAATCAATACCTACTTAGCAACCTAGCAATTAACTGTCAAAAACAACAACCACAAATTAGTATTACAAAAGCACCTACAAAAAATATCGTAATTATTTCAAAACAAATTTTTCTCGGCGTTCTTTTAAAACCTCTCAGATTAATGAAATCCGTTGATAGCATAATGGATTAGAGACGTTGAGAACTGCTATTCTTAGTTTTACAATGTTTTGAAATTAGAAAAGGTTGGCAACCCCGCACCGCATTCCGGTATAGCGTGAGTTATGGCTTCTCTGACTCATTTATGAGTGTTTTGACAAAATGGCGTCACAGCTACGCGTGGCCATCTTGAATAATTTTTCAAATTTTGGAATCGAGCTGTCATAATAAGAATGGGTTTGCCAATAATTAACTTTTTAAAAAAATAAAACCGACTTCAAATGCGTGAACACAAAAAAAAACTAAAAATTAAAAATATTGCGTATAAAAAAGTTCATCCCCAATTTTCCACCCTTGGAGGTGAAATATTTTCTTCAAATTCGCATGAGACCACCCTTTTGATAATACCTATTCAACAAAAAAATAATCGTTCAAATTGATTTATAATCGGCGGAGATATTGCGTATAAAAAAGTTCATCCCCAATTTTCCACCCTTGGGGGTTGTTTTTTCTATTATTAAATTTAAATGGGACCACCCTTGAGGTATTACCTATACGCCGAAAAAAGATTTGTTCAAATCGGTTCATAATTGGCGGAGTTATCGCGTAACAAACATAGAAAAAAAAAACATACGGGTCGAATTGAGAACCTCCTCCTTTTTTGAAGTCGGTTGAAAATACGTTTTTTTTGCGTATGAACTTCGATAGCAACATCAGAATAAATTCGGAACAGTTGGAATTTTAACATCTTGTCTAAAATGAGGCAGAGATAATATAAATAATTTCATTTTCATAGTGTTTCGCGTAAAAAAATAACTCTACGCCAATCGTAGACCTCGTAGCATGTCGTAGCACATGAGGTCTATGCCTAGCTACGGCGTAGCTACATAGCCTACGACACTAAAAGTACTGAATTTTACTAGTTATTTGTACATAATTATTATTTTAGGCTGAGTTGCGTTTGCTAATGGCTAATGGAGTTTGACACCATCTTACTTTAACTTTGACAAACATCAAAGATCAAACTCCATTCAGAAAACACCGGTTATCGCCATAGTTACTGTCAAATGCTTGCTTGCTGTGTCCGGCTACTAGGCCGGTAATGTTAGAAAAATTCAAACCTTGAAATCCCTAGGTATTTGTTCTATCGTTTGTTGTAAAGTCAGACTGTTTATTACTTAACAATGCCACTGATCCGATCATAGTCAGAACTGAAAACTCTCAAAAGGTGTCTGATCATAAGTGAATTGCACTAAATACCTAAGTCTTACTTAATATTAGGAAAGGCGCTTTATCCACAATACAAAACCTCCATTGTTATCGTGCTGAAGTCCGGATCTGTGTAATCTAATGTATTCCTGACATAAAAATAATGGATGAAAGCAGACGTTTCTCACTAACGAAATAATAATTTGTATTGCCAAAGCCAATAAACTTTTTAATAAACACGCCACAGATGCGAAATAGCAAGATGTCTGCCTGTCAGATGCAATACGCGGGAATTTTGACAGTCACTATTTTTTTATGTTAGCAACTTTTGCAATGGCATCTTAGTATTTAGATTAATGATACTGATATTTAAATAATTTAGGGCTAGCATGAATAAGTCATAATAATTTATAGTCTATAAGGTTTACATTAATAGAACTATGGTTATAAAAGTCGTGGTAAACGTGTGTGTTAGACAATAATTGATATGCTCTCTTTGAAGATTTGTGTAGTATAAACATAAATAAGTACTAGTTTAAAATGGCGACAGTCTGGCGTTCCGTAATATTTTATGTATAGTATAACTCTCATTAAAAACATCTACGAGTATAATTACGTAGTTAATTTTCTGTTTTTAGTTCCACTGTTCAACAACAACAACAGCATTCACGTTTTTAGATTCCAAAAATACATTTTTCCATACAAATAATTATGTTTATCTTGTAGAAGAAATGTTTTCGTGCATCCAATCGAGTCATGATTGATGATTAAGGTGACTTAAAGCTTGAAACCAGTATTTATTAATTTTAGTGATTAACTAGTCAACGCGATCAAAGAAGTGTTTTCTTTTATTTTTATGCATTGCCTTAATTAATCCCAAATGTTTTGTAAAGGTTACGATTCATACCTAAAAGTAAAGAGTGCAAAGTTGTCTTCACCTAATACAATAAGAAAGTCATAGGTAAAATACTCATTCACACCATGTAACTTTCGGAAAATCTTCTGACCCGTAAACTGGGCGTAAACTCTCAATTTTCCTAAATGCACGTCTCATTTATTTATAGAGCGGGCCAACGATTCCTCAGTACGATGGCAGTATACATCTGATAATATATTTTAAACTTATACTACAACTAGGAACGCGTAGACGTTAGTGCCTTAGCCGTAGATTAGGTTAGAAAAAAAATTGTGCTCTGTGGTGTGGTGACGTTAATTTTGGCGGTAAGTTTTTATCTTTTTTTGCTAAGAGAATAGTGCCAGTAATTTTTTACGCTAGAATTTTATTGGGAATGAAAAAATAATAATTTGAGAGGAGAAAATTAATTTTGTGGGCAAAATTGGGATATTTGTCAGTTTAACACTGAACTTAACCTTATTCATACTGCTATAAGATGACCGTAAAAGCGTGTTTAATAACCAATCTTTTTTCGTTTGGTCATAAAGTATAAAAAGTTGTTTCTAAGAGTGATTACAAGAAAAAGATATGTAATTTACTCGTTCAATATGCTGGTAATGATAGTTTATGTTAAAAAAATAACAATGAGAGTAATTTGATAGCACACAATGCAAGTGATTGTTGATAACTAAAATAGAACTATGATCGCACAGCAAGCTGTTAGATCATAATTTTGATCTACGATTATCACTATTTTGCGAATATTTCAATCAAAACGTATAAAGATGCGATTTATGCCAATCATAATATTTTGCAAAAACTAAGTTACTAGATCGTTAAATAAGTATTTATTAAATATATTAATACTAAGAGGATTAATTCTCTTGTACCTAATATTGTCAACCAAATACCTAGTTTTTCAAAAGTGAAAGCACAGTAATAGTTCTAAAATGATTAATAGCTGACATTTCCCGCCCAGCACGCGGCGGGAAAACAAAAGGAAATACAAGATGGCGCGCGTTTTAGCTGTCAAATTACAGTTGTCAGCGGCTGTCATTGGCTGTGAAATGCACGGTGCGCTAATTATGCTGTCGACAGCCTTGTTAGTTTTTTAACGGGTTAAAATGTCATTTTACAATGTACTTTAACTATTTTAGAGAATATCGATCGCTACTGAATAATTTTAATAAAGCTATGGATACATTGCAGACGAATTTAATTAATTACTTTGAAGATGCTGAGATCTAAAGAAGTTTAATATTCAACACATGGACCTATAAAAAAAGTCGGACGGATTCTCATCAACAAAATACTGTGACATTAGGATATACCAGCTCGCCTGTACGTACAGGCCGGCACGCACACATTCATACCCTGATACACCACTTCGAGTGCAAACTTCACACAGTTGACACCAGTTGACACATTTACGCGGCGAAAAAAAAACACAAATACGACATGCCTTGCGTGGTGAAATTGTGTAAAAACCGTTCTGATCGAACGAACAAAAATCAAGAAATCACATTTCACAGGTAAACTAATAATCTAATCACTTATTTCCCCGATTTTATAACATTAAAATATTAAAATCAAACGTCAATCACCCGACAAAATAATACGTCAAAGGCCAGTGTTCTCAGTTATTTGCGTGGGAAAATTACCCGAAAAGTGGGAAATCTATAATTTTAAGACTTTTTACGCATACTATTGAAATAAAACAATTTATCATAATAACTGTGTTTTAATGGGATATATTTTCGTAGGCAGATTTGTTTGATCCTTCCCAAGGGCGTGGAACTGCGAAATTCAAATTTTCCTACATTTTTGCAAGTCAGTGTCAGGTTGTATGTTAAAATTTATCAGAGATAATAATATTGATGATACATAAGATTATGATTACGTAGGTACCTACACAAGATTGATCATTTGTAACTGCGTGAATTGTACCTGACACTGACTTGCAAACAAAGTAAGAAAATTCGAAAATTTCGCGTCTACTTCAACTGAATACGTTGCGCTGCGTTACGCTTTCATCCTTTTCAAATGGCACGATATAATTTCGTCTACATTTCCAAGTAACATATCTGCCCATCTATGTTTTTCTTAAGATAAATGGGTAAAATGTTTTGGCTAACATGGCATCCCTAAATTCACTCACACAATAGACAAACGCCAAAATTTTGCGTCACAGTTTTGTTGTAGCGCGAGTTCCGTCCGCCTTTTTTTATAGGTCCATGATTCAACATACGTTTTGCGCTACAAATCAGAATATTAGAACTGTCAAAATGATTACGCATGCGCTGAACGGAGTCCTTGAATTCAAGGATATGACGAAATGTTTACAAAGTAGATTATTGAGATTATTTTAACTAAAAATAAGAAGTAACTATTGAGATGTAGAGCAAAATGAAATTAAATATCATTTATGATGACACACTCCATTCAATAAAATATTCACAAAGAGTGCAAGCGAGCTTGTCTCTACAAAAAATATCCTACAGCCGATCAAATTGATAGTATTTTACATGGATATGCTACTCAACGATAACAAGAAAAACGCTTTCTAACTAATTTTGTGTAAGTACTTTCCCGGAAAATGTCCCGTGAAAAGTCCAAAAACATTTCCCAGCATCCAAAAATAAGCATCAACAAAAAGAAACAAAAACCTTGACGATCCGAGGGCAAATCTCGCAACCTTTCCGTGACCTGACCTTGGACCTTTGGCCTCTACGCGACCGGTTCGACCTTCCGCGTCCTCGTGCCCTCAAAATTGTCCTTCACGACCGCCAAACCCGGATACAAGGATAGAACAGGAGGCTGTGACGTCACGGACTACGTCAGAGCCTCGCAAACGGCCTCAGGATTTAGGTGACCTTTAAGACTTGGAGGTTAAGGAACGAGGTTGGGATAAAGGCAGGGATTTTTGGAGGCTGAGGTCAAGGGCGTTTGTAGGCCCAGGTAAAGTTCATATTTTTTAATTTTTTATCATAAGAATATTGATAACTACATACATACTTTTGGTTAATAGTATCCTTAAGCCTATGCTAGGCTAGATTTTTCTAAGTTCTCTAAATAGAATAAAATTTAAGCATCCTAATAACTCTATTAGGTTGAATTTTGGATAACTGTAGTTTTTAAAGGTAATTCTAAACTCCAATCAGATTTAATATGGTTTGGATTAAGACACCTACCTGAATGGATTATATACTATATCTTTTTGTCGAATTCCAATTGCTCTATATTTTGAATAGATGCACAAATTACACTTGCAATTAATGTAATCCAATTGCATATTATAATAATTTAAATCCGAAACAATAGTGCACTTGGAAATTAACCCGACACTCATTGCAAATCTATTTGTACTGATCAGTCTCTGTAATTGTGAAACCTTGACAACAACAATGTTATTTTTGTAATCAACGAGAGTTGTTGGACATTGATTCGAGTTTTAAGCCTTCTATTTAGAATTCCAACGTGGAATTAAAAACACTTGTGAATTGTAAATGTTACTGCCAGCACTTTTGTGATGGCGAACCGTCCGCGTCAGTACGCCAAGAATGTAACGCGTGTAAACACACAGAAACGGTAAATATTTGCGATTGGATAAATATTCGTTAAACGTTAAAATATCATATTTTTAAATTTATGACAGGAACCATTAATTTAGATGATAGATTCTTAGATTTATTTTCAAAGTTTGTTACACATGTAATTCGATTTTCGTTGTGTTTGCGTTTTGCTTCAACTTCATTAACGAGTAGCTTATAGCTACTGGTCCAACCTCACTGCATTCATTACATTCTGGACAGAATATCTTGATATAGTTAGCTCCCTAAATTAGGGAACACAACAATTCATTTAGTCGATTACGAGCAAGCTAAAACTAGCATTTCATAATCTTTAATGAGACCGACAAACATTCATTATTTTTGGTTTAGCACATAGCTCATAGAACGAATGACCCTTGGAAAAAGTTCTCAAGTGGTGACCATGTATCCGTAGATGCAGTTTAACTAGGCAAGCTTCCGACTCTGTGGATCGCGGATCTTGCAGGCAGCGCAGTTTTGGGGGAGCTTTGTTGAGCAGTAGACATCCTTTGGTTAAAAACAGTGTACCTACCTACCTATGTTATGGGTAATATGTATATTATTGTAAGAACCATACCAACATGGAGCAATAAAGAATTTGAATTTGACCTACAGTCAGCGTCTAATAATTCGTGACACCCAAAGTAGCTAATACCTAAGGTTACTTTGGGTGTCACAAACTATGCCTTTGTCCTTCTGACTTGGTGAGCCCCACATAACCTACCCTGTCCCCGCAGGATAGGTATGCAATTCAATGCATTTTTTCCCCGAAAAAAAAAAAAAAAAGGGTGTCACAAACTGTTTGATGCTGACTATACATATACTAAACCAACCAATCAAATAAGCAATCATCAATATCAGAAACAGAAACTTGGCAAACGCCTAACTCATAGCTAATACCCACTTACTGCTGAATGAAATTCCAAACCACTATACATTTGACAGCACATCCGACTAACATTTCAGTTCCAAAATAGCTCCAATTACCACTGCATAAGATCTAATAGTGTTTAATCTGTATTGGAATAGTCAATCAGATAGCCAATAGTAGCGGTGCGCACGCGCCGCCTATATCGTACTGTTCTATCACAGTACCTCTAGTACGAAAAACTTTCGAGTTCGTTTCGTTGCGTATTCAAAGTGTCATCGAAAAATTTTGTATGAAAAATTAAACAGCGCCCCCTATATTATAGCCGCCCTAGGGGGCGCTGTTTAATTTTTCATACAAAATTTTTCGATGACACTTTGAATACGCAACGAAACGAACTCGAAAGTTTTTCGTACTAGAGGTACTGGTCTAATTTATTGGCTGTAGACAGAAGGGATTGTGTGAGATCAAATGACGATTGGCAGGTGCTTATGAATGAGCTCTGGGATTTTTTAAGAGTTTTTATGTTGACGTTTTATGGTAGAATAAAAGGTTAATTAGCACTTGCTATTTTATGTTTGTCTCTTAGATTAAAACAAAAAGGGATATATGGCATAAAGCGTCTCGAAAATGTCACGCTCATACGATGTTCTGGGACATCATTACACACAGGACACACGGTTTTAACGTAGCCTTTTTTCTGGTTCAAGTATTTTTTATAGCAAATTGTTTTATTTATAAATTATGACACATTATATAGTTATTTAATTTTTAGCGTTAAGAGTCGCATCTCAAACTAATTTGAAAATTATAAATAACTTGAAAAAATCGAACTGCCTAAGGCATCGTGGGTTCAATTCCCGCCTTAGGCAATTCGATTTTTTCAAGTTATTTATATTTTTTAAAAATATGACACATTATGTTAAAAGACCTAACTAAATCTCGAGCACAGTATATGGGCGTATTTGNACCCCTGCTAAAACCAGCCCCAGTCTCCCCTATCTGTCTGACGGACTGGCACCCAACTTGGTGTTGATCTCTAAGCATCCTGAACCAATTTCTGAAGAAATTGCACTCTACAACTGCTTTTTTGAGTGGACTATATTTTCTAATTTAACATAAACAACAAATTTGAACGGATGAAATGGATTGTGATCATTAAATCTAAGAAAGAAGCATTGAAAATATCGTAAAATAGTTATATTTCAATTACCTATCATCGCGGCATCGCAACTAACACTAACATACCAACAAACCGTCTGTTAATATTTTAAACGCTTACGTGATATAATTTTGCATCAAAGTGGTGCATTTTCAATATAAATACTATAGTTAAATACGTCTGGGAGAGTTCCCCGAATCCGAACGGCTTTGATCTGATTTTGAATCAACTTAAAATAATAATCAACGGTTGAAATCGTTTTGGTTAGAATGTTGGCTAATAGGATGTTACTTTCTATGCTACCTATAACGAGTATAACATATTATGTATTTGGCATCCATTGACTACCCCTTAATACCCCTTAAAATAAATGTTTCTTCTTCTTATCATGTCAACAAACCTACACCGTGTCAGCCCAAAACTCCGCTACAAGAGTAAAATAAATGCAATTAATGGTTTTAGTATCGTATACTATTATAATATATGTAACTACATATATTTTCATTGGTGGTCGATCTTTAGACCACGTGAATAGTCCAGCAGTTAAGTATCATTGTAGTATTGTTTTTTTTCTGTTGTATTGCAACGAATAGTCTCTATGTGCTAATGAAATTAGTAAAATAGGGGACTCTACATTGAGTATTTGAGCTTAAACTAACAAACGTATATCAGACGCCACTTGAAAAATCGTTAATAGTGAAAACAATAACAAAAATATTTAAATTGAATAAGTTTCTTCCGACAGAAATTAAGATACACCTAGAATTCCATAATTTACCATATGTTAAGGTAAGGTGAAGGAAATGCTTGCAATGGTGTTACGGTCACCACCAAGAATTTACGAAAAAATATCTTTCCCTATTTTTAAAGACTGCCAATTTGATAGCTAATTACCAAAAATATTTCCACCCACTTTTTAAATTGTCCCGATCATCTTACGAGATATTAATAGTTGAACCGCGTTGTGCGGCGAGGTTGACGCGACGGGACAGCTGACTGGCAGCTGCCCAGCCTATCGTGGTTCGTGGTTCCATGTGGCTTAAAGCCGGGTTCAGACGGGTGTAATGTTTACACATTACTATGTAATGTAAGGTTACGTGTAATGTAATACGAATTCTACGTGTGGATGTCACTATGTACATTACAAGTAAAGTACTGTTTATTTCCAACAAATTACACCGAACACTTCATTTTTTTTAATAAAAAAAAGATTATTCGTAATTTGTCATTGAACAAATTACTAATAGTCTCGTTAGCCCCTTGTACTAAGCTAAATATGCTTGTGTCACGAGTGAGCTCACCACGATAGTCGGAGGGACGGCGGGGTCAGAACCCGCGTTCCCCGGATCACGAGTCGGTCAGTCCGACCCATTCACTGTTCGTTCAGCTATCGTGGCTTGGCTTCCATTACGCGTTACACCCGTCTGGACCGGCTTAATGTATAATGTAATTCACCGTGTAATGTAACACGAATTCTCTGTGTCGACGGCACTTCGAGCATTACATGTGAAGTGCTGACCATACCATATCCATTACATTACACGATACATTCCATTACGCGTTTCACCCGTCTGGACCCGGCTTAATGTGTAATGTAATCCACCGTGTAACGTAATACGAATTCTAGGTGTGGACGGCACTACGAGCATTACATGTAAAGTGCTTCCCATACTATTCCCATTCCATTACACGATACACTCGTCTGGAAACGGCTTAATTGATAATTAATTAATTGTTCGATGGCTGACAACTATATCTAATGAATGTCCAAGGATTTTGGATGACAAACAGAAGTACATGGCGTGTTATAACAATTAACTGATTGAGAAAGATTAAGTTGTATTTAGGCCTAGTTAAACGACAGCTATGACATTATTCACTTTGGAAATACTTGTTACGTTTATTACAGTAGTTCTTGAACTATCGTATTTATTAGTGCCTAATTATAATTTTGACATAACAATCACTCTGGTTTAGTACTAAATTATCATTAGATTTTTTAAAGAAGCTCTTAGCCATATTTGATGGAAAGTGATCAGGTGCAAGCGAACTTCGGAATCCTCAGAGGAACTGTCTTAAAAAAGTTGGAGAACACAACAATGCTGTTAAAATTATTGTCAGGTAGCTCCCGTGGCTTTGTCTTGATATTAACTGTCCCATAAAGTCATTATTATTCATTCATGAGTCCCACGATCGGAATACATTGTTTTCTAAAAGAATGAAAATGAATTTCTATATCAAAAAGTGTCAGCGGTTTAGACGTCAAGACGTAACAGGGAAACAGAAAACACAGCAAAAAACAGAGGTTATTTTTGCGTTAATATTTCAGTAAAGTTAACTATAGACTGAGGAATTGAGGGCCAATCTAAAAAGGGTTCCAATAACTTTCCAGGCGCCTTTCAACACTTCAGAGGTGCCATACGGTTATTACAATGGCGCTATATGACTTTGTTCGCTTCATTGTTGCGATCTGTGAATGATTCAAGATATTAAAGAGTCTTCAGCTAGTATCTAGTCAGTTAAATTGATTGAAAACAATAAGGTAGTTGACATCGCTAGTCAATCCTTAGGGGGCGTTCATAAATTACGTGAGACTTTTAGGGGGGGGGGTTTTTTTTTTTCAAAATTTTATTTTCCGTTTTGTCGGCGTGATTAATATACATACCTTCACAAAATTACAGCTCCCCAGTGCCAATAGTTTCCAAGCGAAACCTCGGACAGACAGACAGACATAATAGAAACTATAAGGGTTCCTTTTCAGGACTACCGAACCCTAAAAAATGACATTACATAGGTATGAAAATATTATGTATTCGAAGTTAAAGTAACTAATAGTCAAATTTGACAGATGTGAAATGACAAGTGGTTAAATAACAGAAACAATGTTTTTATAACAATGTTTAACTTGACTTTTAGTACATTTTTTAACTATTAGTTTACATTTTATTAATATTTAACTATTAGTAGCAAAGTTTAACAATTAGTTATTTTAACTATGAATCAAAAAACTGGTCCTAGGTTGAAGCAATTGCTTGTCTTACTAAACGACGGGAAGCTACGGAACCCTGCACTGCGCGTGGCACGACACTGGGTTACTGACTTTTTCATACAAATCTAATAGACTCGAAGCAAAGACATTGCAAAATAGGCATTTTTTATTGGCTTAAATATCACGTGAGATTAGGGGGGTGGGGGAGGGGGTCAGGCAAAATCTCACCAAATCTCACCAAGGGGGGCGGGGGGGTTAAAAAATGGCCAAAATTGTCTCACGTAATTTATGGACGCCCCCTTACTTCGCGAGTAAATTGATTATTTTCCTAACTCAGTTATGAGTTGGAATTATTGGCTAATTGCGTTAACTTACCTTATCATTCATCATCATCATTTCAGCAACAGGACGTCCACAGTTGAACATAAGCCTCCCCCAAAATGACTTCCACTTCAACTTACCTATTTCCGTATATTTTCGTACCTACTGCATTTTGTCAAGGCTATGGGGTCCAAAAGTACTCCTCCTAAGAGCATTAAAACTTGTGGTGTAATTTGTAATGACCATATAGTCTTTGTGCTCTGTAAAAGAGCTTTTCAAAAGCCTATTTGCAGGAAATAAGCGACATTTTTTACTTTATGTGCTCTTTTTAAGGTCTGGACCAAGAAATTCACAATGTCTGGTATATTAAAATCTCTTTTTTACTATACTATGTTGTACTTATTACTACTACCTATTTTATAGTCATAAGAATTTTTCAAATCGGTCCAGTAGTTTTGATATTAGTGCGTTCAACCAAACAAACAAACAAACTCTTCAGCTTTATAATATTAGTATAGATAATAATGTAACTAGGGTTTCCGCAATATTCCCGTCTATTACCAGCCAGTCAATTAAGCCTAAGTGTTTAGCAGAAGTAGAGCGTGCCCGGGTTTATAGAGTCCTGGCCCAAATCGAGCGTGGAGTGGAAATGTCAAAGGTGCCAGTGTTGCCAACTCTAGAGACAAAGTACTAATATTGTAATAGGGATGTTTCCTGGGTCAAAAAGCAAGAGTTTTAATTAGTCCGTCATTTAACTTATAAAAAAATACT
Source organism: Ostrinia furnacalis (assembly GCF_004193835.3). Lineage (NCBI taxonomy): Eukaryota > Metazoa > Arthropoda > Insecta > Lepidoptera > Crambidae > Ostrinia > Ostrinia furnacalis. The sequence goes on from NW_021130561.1 coordinate 885,730, forward strand.
CTACACGTATTTTTCACTTTTTCCAACTAATGAAAATTTAAAGAGATAAAGCGCGCCAAAGTTCACAAGAAGAAGCCCGTGACGTCAATGAGTGCATAAAAGTGCCACACTTTGTGACGTCGCGCGGAACTTCAACGCACCATAACTATGTAATTATTTGTTAGATTGACATATAAAAATATATGTGTCCAATTTTTTTTGATATTAAACATGACGGACCAAAAACATTTTTTTAGGAAACTAGCCTATTGTTTGACTGAAAAAAGTACCAAAGGAAAACTTGGTAACCAACGATTTCAAGACACAAAGTTAGAACACTTCATTTTAATCCTGGAAAATTGAATAATCAAAAAAATCTTGCTCATTTTTCAGGGCCTTTTTCCCTGTCCCTTGCCCTAAACACTTTTAGACAGCATCAGTTATTGCTGAGAAATGGAAAATTTCAGTTACTTTGTCAGTCTTCAATTTATTGCAGGAAATACTATTTCCAAAATATGTAATTGTAGGTTAAGTGCGATTTAGGCAGGTAAAGTCGCGCGCTTTATTGTCATTCAAAGGGATATTCTTACTAAAGTCCAGTGTCATAAAACCAAAACAACGATGTAAGCTGGCAACACAGCTTACCTTATAAATCATAGCACGCGTTGCGCCAACGCTGACAAACGACCTGCGCTGTGTTGGATGAGTGTGAAGAAATGTGACAGTATGAATAAGTGCTTGTGCAATGACGTCCACTGTTGGACAAAGGCCTCCCCCAAATATTTCCACAACGACCGGCCCGGCCCTGCCCTGTCCACGGGAAGTACCTGGGTATTTCCCACGACCTTCACCAGATCGTCGGTCCACCAGGTGCGTAGACCACACTACGTCTTCCGGCCCGTGGTCGCCACTCGAAAACTTTTCTGCCCCAGTAGCTCTACGGAGTTATGTGCCCTGCATTTTTTTAATTTTAATTTTTTATAGTATCCCACCAAAAATACTTCCATGTAAAATGTTGCGAAGACGGACCGTATGGCACGCTCTGTGAAAAAGTTATCCCCATTTAGGTAGAGCGAAGCTTTACGTATGTAAAGAATATAACATAGAGTCAAAATCTATGATGATGCTGTAGGTACTGATATTTTGTATCACAGATGCTTATTTTCTATTATCTTTTCTATTTAATGATTTACATTTTACTAATAAGTATCGAAATAAAAAATATCGTCTGTAAAAGTTGTGGCACTGTCAAAAGACCGAGACAGCTTTTCTAAATTCACAAGAGAATGTGTCAAACATTAATGAACTAACGAAATTAAAGAAACCCGTCATGTGCTTTCGCCAGTCCTAGCCAAGAATAACTGATCAAAATAAAGCTGACACTTTTCTGGGTAAATACATAATAGAAATAGTTACAGTAACTTTAATTATTGTTGATAAAGAATTGAACTTAAACGTACTGGGAAAGCTTTGCTTAGACGGCATTATTTTGATCAGCTGTTAACTGTGAGATGACTTCAACATTATCTAAAGAGCTTAAATTATTCACCATTAGTTTTCTATCAAAGGAAAGTGTGTGCAGAAGTTAGTATGTATTATGTGTATTCAAGTGTGTCTTTCCTGCTCTCTTCTCCATCATTTAATGACTAATCTTTCTATCTTCTTATTTGAAATCCCAGATAAATGAACGAATTTGGTTAATAAATGACAAACAGCGATAATGGAGCTGTCTCAGCTATTCTAAAATGCATGATCTTCCACTAGGTAATAACTTTTAAGATACGAAAAAATAGGTATTATTAATAACAAAAATATTTAGAAGTCCTGATAATCTTGTTAGCAGAAGAAGAAACTCTGTAGTCCTCTGCTTCAATTTTTTTGTAAGTGTAGCGCGGGATTTCGCTTCCTATTTCTATTGTAAAGATCTGCGTTTAGAAAACTTTATGCGTTCTGCCTACAGTTAAATTATTGTGGTCTATTGTTTTTTATTTTGATACGCCGCTTTTCTTCGTCTGCCAAAATTACTTGTTGAGTGTTGTCGAGCTGTTGTTAGTAGTTGCGTGAGATCTTTGATGATTTTTACGTTTGGATCTTGTCTAATATTTAGGGAAAGGGATAACTTGAATGAATAGAAACAGAAAGTTAAAAACAACTGGAAGTCTAGAATTATTACGAGTATGAGTGTAAAATTTTTAGCATTGCTCTAAGTTTTTTTAAGAGTTAACTAGTAATTGGTAATTTGGTCTGCACAAATTATTTTTATCTTTGTTCTAAGAGTGTGTAGGTACTATAGTCCAGTGTGCGACGGGGTAATTGAACTACTGACCCTCGATACTGAAAACCATGTGCTACATTTTAACCGAAATCAAAAAAAGGAGGAGGTTCTCAATTCGAGTGTATGTTTTTTTCAGTTTAAATTTTTTGGTTCCGGACTCTTGACTTTCAGAATTATATGGGCCATACAAAAGCGCACGTTACCGTCGCATTGACATGTTTACGCTGCGTTCGCGCATCGTAACGTTCCTTCCACATTAGCGTAAGAATGTTAACGCTATGGACGGCCTCGTAATGCATTTAAAGCTTTAATAAATACGCTGCAGTATGTGGCCACTGTAGAGATTTGGCTTAAAGTTATTGCTTGAACAATTCAAGTCTTACCAGATTATACTCATAATACAATATTACAAAACAAAGCTGAAGATTCCATCTCAAAGTTATAAGAATCTGCCATGTGATTTGGTTCAAATAGTCATCCAATGAAAAGCTTAAAATTGAATAAACTACTTATTTTGAGTTTCATCTGTGCGTAGCTCAGTAGACTTTAGAAGCTCTATCAATAAAAGTTTCTCATTCTATCTGTCTTCTCGTTTGTATCTTGTCCCGTAAAAATCTGAAAAGATAATAGACATAAAAGTAACAAGCTTTTACAAAGTATATACAGTGTGAGTCACGTTAAAGTGTACATATGAAAATAGATGAAACTAGACCTATTTTTATCGACAAAAAAGAGGTCAAAATTTTTTTGAGATTTTTTTTTAATTTTTTAAAGAATTTTTTTTCTTCCAATTACTTATTGTAAAGAAAGCGTAATAACTTTTAAACTAAGCGATATATTCTGATAAAATAAAAACAGTAATAATGCTAAATAACAGGCGATACTAAAAAAATACATAAAATACACAAAAAAGGCCAACAAATAATAAAAAATGATACTTTTTGAAAAAAATCTGCTTTAAAATTCGTGTTTTTTTGGTTATTTGATAAATTTCTCCAAAAAATGCCCCTATAACCGGTAGTTTTTATTGCTTTGTATTATTCCTTATCGTATTACCTTCGTAAAACCAAAAATCGCATGTCTCTATCCCTATCACAACGTTTGTAATGATCGTTTGAACTAAGCCTCTTCGGGCGCGCCATTCAACGCTTCGTTAACAACGAAACTGAAAATGGCTCTAGATTTGTTATTTTGATAAAGACAAGTTAGATTTCAAATAAAAACAAAAGATTTCGAAGTAAAATAAGCTTAAGTAATTTAGTTAAAATTAAAATTGTCTCTAACTGTAGCGGAGAATAATGTTGTGGCAGGCCTTTGTTCAAACGATCATAGCAAATGTTGTGATAGGGATAGAGACATGCGATTTTTGGTTTTACAAAGATAATACGATAGAGAAAAAAACAAAGTAATAAAAATCACCTGTTATAGGGGCATTTTTTGGAGAAATTTATCAAATAACCAAAAAAACATGAATTTTAAAGCAGATTTAAAAAAAAAAATCATTTTTTATTATTTATTGGCCTTTTTTGTGTATTTTATGTATTTTTTTAGTATTGCCTGTTATTTAGCATTATTATTGTTTTTATTTTATCAGGATATACCGCTTAGTTTAAAAGTTATAACGTTTTCTTTACAATAAGTAATTGGAAGAAAAAAAAATCTATAAAAAATTTAAAAAAAATCTCAAAAATTTTTTGACCTCTTTTTTGTCGATAAAAATAGGTCTAGTTTCATCTATTTTCATATGTACACTTTAACGTGACTCACACTGTATTTATAAGCCTACTAGCGGCCGAACGCGACTTCGTACGCGTGGATCCCGTTTTACCCCCTTAGTGGTGGTGTTTCGTAAAATCCTTTCTTAGCGGATACCTTCGCCATAACATCTATCTGCATGCCAAATTTCAGACCGATCCGTCCAGTGGTTTGGGCTGTGCGTTGATAGATCACTATGTCAGTCAGTCAGTCAGTCAGTCACCTTTGAGTTATTTTAGATTTGGAGAAAATAAAGGACTTTTAAGAATTGTTTACAAGGCAAATCATCTGCGTCAGTCCAAAATGTAAAGACACACCATGTTTTGTCTCTTGTGCTGTGTAGCTCTGTTCTGGCATATGATAAGCTTTTTATGTCTAAGATATTAATTTTAATAATGATAGGAACTGTTTTAGGAGAATAATGAAGTGTAGTGTGTAGATAGGCCAGAAGAGCAGTACCAGAAACGTGGCACTCATTATTTTAAGGCCGGGTAACAGAGAAAATGGCGAAAATGAGGTTTTCATTTTTCATTTTTGAGGTACTAAACAGTAAAATAAAAGGCTAAGATTTTTTTTGGGCATAGTTGAGGATATTTTCTAGGGCTATTAATGGATGGAAACACGATTTGATGAAGTTGACTCGATAGAATAAATTCCCAAAGTTACCTCAATTCGTTTTCTAATAATGGTTTTATTTTTAAAATAAGCGATTTGAGATTCTGAATCTTTTACTAAACTAAAGTTCAGAAATAACTTGAGGGCTTTTAACGGATGAAATTTTTATATTGCGTCTTATTTAGTTACTATGTTANCAAGCCTTAAGTACTTGTAGGCAATTAAACTAAGAATAAATAACAATAAATGAATATCTATTATTATACGCCAAATTGTGCATTTAGTGTGACAAAAAGCAGTCTATACCTATCAGAAAACATACTACTATAATTAAAACGATATTGAGTTAATTGACCAAATTACTTACCTACAACGACAAGCGTCAAGTGAAGTTATTTCAATTTTCAATTGAATTTCATGCGGGTGAAACCGCGGGCAAAAGTTATAGTGTGCTGTAAGATTATCAATCATCTTCTGATTTGTAATATCCTAAACGTAATTATGTGGCATTATCTTTACAGTCAGATATTTTCGTAGTACGCCATTGTTCTGGTATGTGTCAGACGAAATTGCTATTACCTAATTAATGTATTTATAAAACGACTATAAATTGGCAATTCTTCGGGTAACCAACATTTCCTGCAGACTTTTACGATGCATTCTTGTGGCGGATTTTACTTTTGTTTGTTAATTCTACGGTTTTGATTGAGATTTATCGTTAATTACTGACTGGTGACGTAATAAAATGGGAATTATAGGTCTACGGTAGTTAAGGTTATATCTGGGACTCGGGACTATTACCACCTCTCGTTCCCACCGCCGCAACTCCTGTGTAGCCAGGATCTACAGCTTGACCTCCAATAAAAACCCAACCAGTGAAGGTCAAGTTTGTCCCGGGGGAAAGTTAAACTGTCATTGGACCCGCAACGAAATTAATGAGGAATTTGAAACTACAACCCGTAAGGCCCAGAACAGACGGTGAAACGCAACTGCAACTTTCTGATGATTCTGATGAATGAAACTGAAACTGAAAGTTTCAAACTGGTCGCGTCATGTGTGGTCTCTCAACGGACGCTATGGCAGAAACTTAGATGCAACTCAAAAGTAACTAGCAGTTGCAGTTTCGTTGCAGTTGCGTTTCACCGTCTGTTCTGGGCCTAAGCTAACTGCGTACCTCACTGGAATGTGACTCTTATTCGCACTCACCTGTACCCCTCCCCGCGTTTACCCCGTCAGTACCAGAGCGTCGATGTGACGTGACAGCCATCAGGTGCGCAGTTAATTCGACCGGCTTGTATGGATCGACAAGCAAATTAAATGCTAGTGAATGGATGAAGAAAAGTCACATAATATTGTCACAAAAACAAAAAGAAATCATAACATCCCGATTCCCGTCATAATAGAGTCCTCTTAATATTAAATCAGTAATTAACTGATCCGTTTCAAACAGTATCGGGTGCCGCATAGCAAAATGTCGAGATGACAAACGGCCGACTGGATGTTCCTCGTAATATTATTGTTGGACGCTTGTATCTGAGAGGAAAGCTATTAAAACTAGAACTAGATGATTAGTGAACCTCCTCCTTTTTTAACTTGGTTAAAATTAATTTAGAGATTACGGCAGTGTAGTGTCAAGTACGAGTATATTACTTTTCTAATTTTCTAATAGTTTTTGTAATAACGAAACGGCCAAGAAATGTCAAGAGGGTGTAAAGTTTGCAAAGTTAGGGCTTAAAGAGTTAGAAGCTTGGCTCTACATGATCTGATGACTTTTGCCATATGGTGTCTTCCTGGTAACAAAATACATGAAAATGTGTTTGGTAGGATACATTTTAGTTTCAAAACAATCATCATCTTCATTTTAGCTACCGAACTTCCTTTAAAAGAATACCATGTGGCATCTTTGCCTTTTTATTGTTATTTTATAAAGAATCTCAACCTAAAATGAAAATAGGTAATTATCTCAGGTTCTAAATGAATTATTTAGCTATACTCTACCAGAAATGAGGAGATCCGTAGGAGAACCAGAGTGACTGACGTAGCCCGCAGAATCGCTAAAATCAAGGCCGCTGGGGCAGGAAAGTTCTGAGTGGCGACCACGAGCCGGAAGACGTAGCGTGGGCAGGCCTCCCACTAGGTGGACAGGTGGACCGACGATCTGGTGAGGGTCGCGGGAGGTGCCTGGATGCGAGCGGCGCAGGATCGCTCTTTGTGGAAATCCTTGGGGGAGGCCTTTGTCCAGCAGTGGACGTCTTTCGGCTGAAATGAACGAACTTTACACGTTTTTTAAATATCATTCTTATCATAATGCCACTGTAGGTGTATGAAGACTACTCAATAATGTGTCATAAAGTATAAAGACACAGTTTACATTGTTGTGCCATCCTAATGGCTAATTTTATCCCGATTGATCCTTGGAAAACAAACTGGCGGACGCTATTAACAGTGTGCTAATTCAAAGATATTAAGAGTAAGTGAACCTAAAACGCTGACCTAATAAAATGTGCATCTGGATCAAAAGCTCAATTCATAACGCAAGTAAGTACAGTCAGCGTGGAAGATTAAGGTTTCTGAATTAAGATTTCCAGCTTAGGTGCCCTCATCTTTCTACTTAAGGATTAATTTATACAATGAAAAGTTCATAGTTATTAAAAGATGAACAGAAAGCTAAGTACAAAAATTTGGCGTTTAATCATGTCGGCTAAGACTTTGCTCCATCGAAGCATCAATTTCTGGAACTGGAAGGAAACCTAAAAGATTGTTTTTTCATTTGCTTTTCAAGCTGATTTGCTGACTTCATTATAGATATTTTTATGAAAGGAAATCCCAATGAAAACC